>NW_005366171.1:2687919-2740328 GCF_000412655.1 Myotis brandtii
CACACGCAGGCGCAGCAGGGGCTCAAAGGCAGCGCATTACTTTTCTTATCTCTTAATGAGGGACTCTTGGAGTACCTCCAGCACTCCTCGACCACAAATAAAATGAACATCCTATTTGCTGTCCTCTTGTAGATGGGAATGAGAATTTATTGAGATGACATCACTTGGCCAAAGAGCTTCTATTACAGATTATGCTAAATTCAGTGAGAGTGCCTGTTTGTATTCCCATCAGCATTGCCTGAGAGTTCCTACCTCCCCAAGTCCTTGCCAGCCTCCTCATGGATCCACTTTTCTGATGTTTGCCATCCTGATGAGTATAAAGCAATATGGCACTATTGTTTTAATTTTCACTACTGATTACTTGTGAACTTTAGCATATCTTTTATTGATCATTTGAATTTTCCCTAATGAGCCACACAGTTTTTAAAAAGTTGGATCTTATTGATCTACTAGGGGCCCAGTGCACGAATTTGTGCACCTTGAAAGGAACTGTGGGCCGCGAAGCTGCGGTGGGCACAGGGGCAGGTCTCAGCCCATCCTCCACGCCCCCGCCCAGTCCCTCCCACCACAGCCCGGGGCCTCTGTCTGCCAGCAGCCCCACTCCCGCTGCCACTGCCGCTCCCATGCGTTGACAGCACCAGCCCCCCTCATACCCACTGAGCGTGGAGTGATTGGGGCTGGTGCCAGCAGGGTCTGAGTGGGGCTGGCGCCGTCAGTGGGTGCAAGCGGCAGCTGCTGCCCCAATCGCCCCGCAGAAGCAGCAGAAGGTGGAGAAGCCCTCAGGGGCAATTGGAGCTGGCAGCTGCCACTAGCACCCACTGATGGTGCCGGGTGCCAGCTGTGGGTGTGAGCAGGGCTGGCACCAGCAGTGGGTGTGAGCGGCGGCTCCAGTGCCATCAGTGGGTGCAAGCAGGGCCATCACCAGCAGCGAGTGCAAGAGGTGACTGCCAGCCCCAATCGCCCCTCAGGAGCAGGGAGAGGTGGAGAAGCCCTGAGGATGATCAGGGCTGGCAGCTGCCGCTCACACCCGCTGACAGCACCGAGTGATCGGGGCCGGCACCAGGTGCCAGCAGTGGGTGTGAGCGGTGGCTCTGGTGCCAGCAGCCGGTGGGAGCAAGGTTGGCGCCAATAGCAGGTACAAATGCCAGGCAGGACTGTGGTGCGCAGGAGCAAAGAATTTTCAGTAACCACCAGAGGCTTGGCCCGATGACAGCGACCGGCACCCTGCCTTGGTCTGGCACCCCTACTCACCTGCTCCACCATCCCGCCACTGCCGATGCCCGCCATGTTCTGGGCACACCCCCTGGTGGTCAGCGCATATCATAGCTACCAGTTGTTTAGTTCTGCCATTAGGTCTATTTGCATATTAGCCTTTTATTAAATAGGATAACTTGCTTTTTGTCACTCATCTGTATATTTTGGACATCTTTCCATGTCAATAAATATATCTATACAACATTATTTTTATTGCCTGCATAGTATTTCAATCAGATGAAGATGTCATAATTTGTGTGACCATTCCCCTTCTATTGGACATTGAGAGTTTCCCTCCCTACATTTTTACCATGCAAAATGCACCAATAAACATCTGTGTGCCTTTGTCTTAGGGTAATATTATGAATTATTTTAAGGATAAATTCTTAGAAGTAAAATTACTTGGTCAAAGGATATGTACTTTTTTGTTGTTGCTAAATCATTTGGTATACTGCCAAATTGCCCTCTGGAATGATGAGTTTTTACTTCTACTAGCAGTATATAAAAATTTTTCTATATTCTTAGCAACACTGACCATTATATTTTTTTTATCCTTTTCTAATACTTTATCATTCAATAGGCAAAAATGGTATTTCTTACTAGTTTGTAGAAAGCTTTATTCTTTTCCTATGTTGCTGAGACAGCATTTTATATCTTAATAATTCTTTTTTGTAAAAATAGGTTTTTATTGGTTTCAGAGAGAGGAACAGGGGAGGGAGGGAGAGATAGAAACATGGATGAGAGAGGCACATGTCCCCTACAGGAGGTCGCCCACAACCTGGGCATGTGCCCTGACAGGGAATCCAACCAGCAACCTCATGGTGCATGGGAAGAGTTAACTTATATTTAACTTAAAGTTTTATTCTAGTAACTCTATTATTTTTATCAGATGACTCTTGTTCATTGTGATTTGTTAACTCTTTTGTAATTTTGGGTTCTTAGCTTTTCTTATTAAAGCTTAATCTATGGTGATTCTGTATGGCCTGGGTGGAGATGAACCCATCCAGGGAAATTTATGTTTGCTTCTTCTTATTGCCCCAGAGTTATTGCCACCCTGGAACCATTTTTAACATGAATTGCTTGATTTGGGGTTCCTAAACCATGCACACCTGCATCTGTGCTGGAGGTGTGGGGTGTGGCCTTTTGAGAATTCTGGATTTACCGAGTGTCTCAGTTCCCTAAGTAAGTCTGTGCTACTAAGAAGAGGACAACCCTCCCCAAAACTCAGGCAACTACTTTTCAGCTCCAGTTTTCCATTCTGATTTTTAGTTTTCTTGGTTTGGTCTCTTGTGTAGTGCCTGTATTCAGTTATGCATTAAAAATGATGTTAAGTATATTTTACTTAGCATTTCTAGATGTATAATGGCAGAATTTCCAGCTTATCAAGTCCGCCATATTGAACTAAGAGTTAGCATTAACTATTCTCATTATTACTTTAATTTACAGTATTTCTCTGATCAATAGTGATAGTGAGAGTAAATGCTTTTTATATATTTATGATAATTTATATTTCCTTATATGATTTTTTTAGTACTTGGTCCTTTCATTTTACTGGAGTGTTTGTTTCTTTGCTATTGATTTGAAATACTACCTAATGGTCAAAATATTAAAGTTTTGTCACGTACATTCTTTTTATCCTTTTTGTGGAGTATGGTTTATTCTTTGTCATAGAAAACTTATAGATATTTATATCATCAAAGACATCAACTTTTCCTTTATTATTTATGTTTTTGTTGACTTGCTTAGGAAGCCCTTCTCTTTATCAATATTTTAGAATATTCACTTATTTTTTATACTTTTATGACTTCATTTTGTACTTTAAACACATTTTAATGTCAACTGGGCTTTATTTTCGTATATGATGTGAAGTAAGGATTTAGCTTTATTTTTTTTCTCCCAGATTGTTAGCCAGTTGTCTAATGCATGTATTAAGTAGTACATTTTTTCTGCAGGATTTGAGAGGCTTCCTTCATCATATACTGCAGAGGTTATCAAGTTGAGTTCTGCAGGGCCACAGGGTTTCCCTGAGTTACTTCTGCAGTTTCCCGGAGAGACAAGGAAGTGGCAAATGAGCTAGATTTTTTCTTAATTTATACATTAGGGATCCACTTAAGATTTTATCCGAAGAAAGAGTTCACCTGCCTGCAAATCAGTAATATAATAAACTAGAGGCCTGGTGCATGAAAATTCATGCACTGGAGTGGGGGGGGGGGGGTGTCCCTCAGCCCGGCCTGCCCCCTGGAACAGTACTGGAGCCCTCAGGGGCGGGAGGCAACCTGGTGATTAGGGGAAGGCGACGCACACATCACACCTCTGCTGCTGCCACTGCCGGCAGCGCAAGCCTCAGCCAGCCCTGGTTACCTGAGCCTCGGGCGGCCCTGGGCGGCTGGGGGGTTGAGGGAACTGGGTGCTGCCATCTTTGAGGGTGGGGCAGTCAATTAGCATATTCCCTCTTTATTAGATAGGATTCTTTTTTTAAAAAAATATATTTTATTGATTTTTTACAGAGAGGACGGGAGGGAGATCGAGAGTCAGAAACATCGATGAGAGAGAAACATCGATCAGCCGCCTCCTGCACATCCCCCACTGGGGATGTGCCCGCAACCCAGGTACATGCCCTTGACCGGAATCGAACCTGGGACCTTTCAGTCCGCAGGCCGACGCTCTATCCACTGAGCCAAACCGGTTTCAGCAGATAGGATTCTTAAACAGTAAATATTTAAAACTGTTTCTAGTCCTTTTATTCTTTTCCATTGCTTAGTCTGTCTTTTCTTGCACAGGTTTCACAATTTAAAACATTATTATGAAACTTTCCAAACTTACCCAAAAATAGAGATAATAACATAATAAATCCCCATGTATCTATCATTAATATCCAACAGTTGTCAAGGTTTTGCCACACTTAATTAATATTGCTTTTTCTTTTCTATTTGTTTTGCTTCTTGCCAAAATATCTGTTTTTCTTTCCCTCCCTCTTTCCCTCCCTGCCTCTCTTTCTCCCTTTTTTCTTCCTTGCTTTCTTCTTCTTTCCTGTCTTACTCTCCCCAGACACCCTGTCATCTCACCCATACTTCGGTATGCATCTGTTTAAAAAAAGAAAAAAATAATAATGTTTCATTACATAACCAAATCCTATTGTCACATTTAATTTAATAATTTTGTGGTATCATCTCATACCCAGTCCATAATCAAATTTGCCTTATTGTCTCAAAAATGGTTTTTGACAGTGGTTTGTTCAAAACACACTCCAAACAAGATTGATAGATCTCTAACGTTTCTTTGAATCTAGAGCCTTTTTGTTTTCATGCCATTAACTTGTTGAGAAAAATATGTTTTAATAATTGTCATTTAGAATTTTTATTATCAAGATGAATCTTGATTCATCAAGATTTCTACTTCAGTTTGCCTGTGGCCAGCTCACTTGTTAGGGTGGAAATGAGGGCACTGGTGTGGTCACTTGCAATATTCCTTACGGAGAGAAAGAATGTTGAAATGGTAATCTCTGTACTTTTCTTTGCTGCACTTTTTTCACTTGACCTTTCTCGTAGTAAATCAGAGGCATTGCCTCGAGGAGAAAGGATTGGTACAACCGGAATGCAGAGAAAGCAACAGAACAAAACAATGTTCAGTTTTCTGACTTTTAAAATAGCCTCTTGAAGCCCACATCAAAAACAATAGTTTCGAAAGCCAAAGTCTTTTATTTGCTGAGAACCAGGTTTTATTGAGAGAAGAAAAGGCCCTTGAGAATCAAAAGGAAAGGCCCGGAAGCATGAGGGATTGAGCTTTGCCCTAAGAACACATTGGAAAGAGACTAGAGGGAGAGCCTGACCAAGTCCCTTCACCCGGAGTCTTCTGGACTGGGGCGGCGGGGGCGGGGAGAGACGTACAGGGGACCTAGGAGGCTGGAGGAAGACCTGGGGGTGGGGGGTGAGAGTCCCACCTATAGGACAGCAGTGGGGGACTACAGATCAGTCCCAGGAAGCCAGGGAGGCGTGCCAGTGTCCAGAGCTCATCTGCCATTTGAGTGAGCCCCAGGTTAGCTGTTCTTTTACCACTGCCCTGTCTTTCAACAGCCTGCAGGACGGCCCAGCAGAAGGAACACTTGCCTGTACCCAGAGTCATTTTTGAGCCCCATCCAGACTGCTCTGCATGGCAGAGGGCAGTAATAAGTTACCTGCAACTTCTCAGATCAAAGGGTGGGGGCATTTTACACCCAAGGAGTGGTGGGGCTGAAGGCAGAGCCACCCACCTCTGTAGTGAGTGGCATTTGCAAGTCACATATGGGATACCCTAAATCTTCCAGCCTAGTTTTGCTCATGTTCTAGCCTGATTTTTGTCTCAGTTTGATTGGTTTGTTCTACCAGTTAGAGATCCTTAACTACCTGTTTAAAAAAAATAGATATCGGGCCCCATCCCAAATCAATTGACCTAGATTCTCTATGGGTGAGGCATAATATCACTGTGTAATTGTGAGTAAATTTTATCTTTGTGAGACCACTTAACTTTGTTCCGTCAGGCATTATTCTTCTTCAGCTATTTAAAAAATGTACCCCAGTGATCATAACAGACTGAGACGGAGAATGAGTGAATGTATGTGTGTATGTGTGTATGTGTGTGTGTATGTATGTATGCAGTTTTAGATTTAGGGTTGTATCCAGTAACACAGTCAGATATAGAAGGATTAAGTGCAGCCTACAGGGGCAAGTGTTTGGAGAAGACCAGCTGCAGGTGATGGGAAGAATGCCAGCTCAGGCGAGGCAACAGACAACAGGGGGTTGTACTCTGAGGAGTTGGCATCAAGGAGGAATAGCAGGAAGCAACAGGACATCAAAAATGGCAGAGAGCACAGCAGTGGGCATTCTAGGAGCAAGAAGAATAGGCAGGACCAAGAGAAATCCAGCTGTAAGAGACAGAGGATTCTGCTTGTGACGGCTTGCTATGGGTTGAATTGTGTCTCCACTCCTCAAATTCATATATTGAAGGCCTAACCCAGAGAACCTCAGGATGTGACTGTATTTGGAGATAAGACTTTTAAAGAAGTAATTAAGGTAAAATGAGGTTTATGTGTGGGCCCTAATCCAATATGACTAGTCCTATATAATAAAAGGCTAATATGCAAATTTACCCTGTGGAACAACCAGAACGACCGCTCGACCAGTCACTATGAGGTGCACTGACCACCTCTTGGTCCCATCCCCCTGCCATCAGGCTCTGATAGCCCAATGGAAAACAGGGAACTGGGGGTGGGTGGCAGGGGATGCGGGCAGCGCCAGGCCAAGGCCAAGGCCCCGGCCCTGCCGGTCACCCCACACACAGAGGGTGACCCACAGCGGGGTTGGGGCTGGCGAGCAGGCAGGAACAGCCGACCTCTCGGTCCCTTCTCCCGGCCGTCAGGCTCTGATCCCCTGATGGCAAATGGGGAGCCGGGGGTGGGTGGCAGCAGGGGGTGGGGCCAGCTGCAGGCAGCTGGGGAAGATTGCCCGGATGCAGGTCAGGTCTAGAGACCATACCCGTGCACAAATTTTGTGCACCGGGCCTCTAGTATATTTATAAAAAGAGGAGATTAGGACACACTATACACAGATGGAGGGATGACTACATGGGCACACAAAGAGATGGTGGCCATCTGCAAGTCAAGAACAAGGGATCAGGGGAAACCAAAACTGATCTTAGACTTCTAGCTTCCAGAACTGTGAGAAAACATTTTCTGTTGTTTAAGCTACCCAATCTATTTTTATTTTGTTATAGCAGTCCCAGTAGACTAATACTCTGCTGTCAAAAGAACTGGTGAGAACAGGGCAGGGCTGTGGCCTTAGAAATAGGGAATCATGGCTGGTTCTCAGCAGCAGGCACACAACAAGGGTCAGAGAACCAGGACGGAATCACTGATTCAGGGCAAACAGGATCTCATTCATTCATTTAATAATATTTTATTAAGCTCCTAGTTTGTGTTGGTCCTTGTTCCAGGTACGGGGTATATTGCTATTGTTGTGGTCCAGATGAGAGGTGTTGTTGGCTTGTATTAAGAGGGTAATAGGTGATTTGACACTGAAGCTATTAGATGAGACAAGGTCTCAAGGTCTGGGTGGTTTTTTACTGAATGCTATTCTTGCTAAATGTTAATATGTAGCACAGTATTTTACAGACCAGCTATAAACAGGATGAGCTTGACAGGAACCCAACCAGGTAAGTGTAGCCAACAGCAAAGAAGAAATCAACATGTAAGTGACTAACTAGTGTATACAAAAGCAATGCCTAAACTTTCCTTCTGCAGAGGAAGCTTCAAATGAGAACCCCTTGACTCCTTTACTTGCTGCAAGTAAATAACACTACCTTGCTGCAAGTAAATAACACTACCTTGCTACAACCATGTCTTGTTTTTGAAAAGGAAACTCCCCCCTAGCTGGTTTGGCTCAGTGGATAGAGGGTGGGCCTGTGGACTGAAGGGTCCTGGGTTTGATTCCAGTCAAGGGCACATGTCTGAGTTATGGGCTCGATCCCCTACTGGGGAGGTGCAGGAAGTAGCCAATCAATGATTCTCTCTCATCATTGATGTTTCTATCTCTCTCTCTCTCCCTCTGCCTTCCTCTCTGAAATCTATGAAAAAGTATTTTTTTAAAAAGGAACCCCCCCAAGTGGGTGAACCCCTTGAGTTTGATAACAATTTGGTGACGCTGTTAAAAGGACTCCCTTTTGGTCTGGTGGGGGCATTGGCAAAGTAGTTGGTAGCAGGAGCTCAGCCATGGCTTAGTCGCCTGCATCTCCACTGGACAGAGAATCTGCTCTATAGGAGACTCCACTTGGTGCGGACCACCCACCAGAACAGCTGTGTGGCCTTCTTCTACAGCAAAGTGGAGTGGCCACTTGAATCTGCTTTGTTTAGCACTTCAGAAGGGAGCTGGGTAGGTCATCCCTGTGTTCACTTAAAGTAGTGTTTCTATTCGCGTTTTGGGAATAGAGTCATTGGAAAGGTAGTTTCAGTTCTGGTTCATGCCTGGCTTCAGGTTGGTGGGGCAGGAACTGTCGCCAGGATGCCGGTTTTAGGGCCCAACCTAGGTCTAAATCTGGACGGTTGAGGAACACCAACAGGCAATCAAAAAAATCATCTGCGATGATCTCTGGTTCCATAATCCTAGCTGTCCTTGAGTGACATCTCTGGTCTGGTTGTCTGTCATGCAGGAGTTGGATTTTGCTCTTTGTGTGTATGTTTGCATTTGCCTTGTTTCTCTGACAAGTAAATGTGCTAGCATGGGAAACTCAAATTTGATCCCTGAATGCAGCCCTGAAAGAAACCTCGGTTTATTTGAATTTAAGAAATTAAGTGCTTATACAAATTAAGAAATGTAAGAAATGGGGCAGTGGTAGTGTAACCAAACAAAGAAACAAAGAAACAAACAAAAACCAAAAATGGAGGTTTGGCTTCCTGCTGCAATGAAAGCAAAACTGGTGAGGCAGGTACTGGTGCAAAAGGAAAGAGGTTTAAATCAGGAGCCACAAGACCTAGGAGAATGGCAGACTCCCATCTCAGAGTCCAATCCCCAATACCCGCTTCCTGCTCAAGTGCATTGTTCTTTCTTCCTTTCTTCCTACCTTCCTTCCTTCCTTCCTTCCTTCCTTCCTTCCTTCCTTCTTTCTTTCTTTCTTTCTTTCTTTCTTTCTTTCTTTCTTTCTTTCTTTCTTTCTTTTTGACAGTATTACAGATGTCTCCTGTTATCCTACCCTTTGCCCCCCTCCACCCAGCCTCTGTCCCATCCCAAGACTTCCCCACACTATTCTGTGTCTATGGGCTTTGCATATATGTAAATATGTTCTTTGGTTAATCTCTTCCCGTCTTCCCCAACCCCCTCCCCTCTGAGCTCTGATATTCTGTTCCATGCATCCACTCCTTTGGACCTATTTTATTTGTCAGTTTATTTTGTTCATTAGATTCCACATATAAGTGAGATCATGTGATATTTGTCTTTCTCTAACTGGTTTACTTTGCTTAGCATAATAATTTCCAGAAATATCCATGCTGCTTCAAAGCATAAGAGCTCTTTATTTTTTTTACAGCTGTATAGTATTCCATTATGTAAATGTACCACAGCTTTTTTATCCACTGATCTACTGATGGGCATTTGAGCTGTTTCCAGATCTTGCCTATTGTAAAGAATGCTGCTATAAACACAGAGGTGCATATATTCTTTCTGATTGGTATTTCAGGATTCTTAGGATATAGTCTCAAAATTGTGATTAACGGGTCAAATGGCAGTTCCATTTTTAATTTTTTGAGGAAACTCCATACTGTGTTCCACAATGGCTGCACCAGTCTGCATTCCCACCAGCAGTGCACGAGGGTTCCCTTTTCCCACATCCACGCCAACCCTTGTTGTTTGCTGATTTATTGATGGTAGCCATTCTGGCAGGTGAGCAGAACAAAGGGAGTAGCTTGGGCTCTCAAATTAGCTGGGCTGTACATTCTTTGGGCAGATGACAGTCCTCAGGAAAAACAGAACAACGTGATCAAATGCTCAGAAAGACCTTGGCCAGACTGTGCTAAGAAACCCAGGACACCTGGCTCAAATGATGACCAGTTGCCCTGACCCTTCAGGGAAGCACTTAGGAATATCTATACTAAGTCCTTTTGAACTTACGTAAGGTAGGCCTTTGCGGGCTCCTCTCACATTTTAGAATGCCCAGACCCATTTCTAAAACAGGCTGTTAAACAGATTATCCAGTTAGGAAAAGTAACTGAAAACAAATAAAAATGTGAATCTGATTTTACCCACACCAATAGACACTAAGCTACATCCGTATGATCCAGGGAACCAGGTATATTTAAAAGGTTGGAAATCAGGATCCTTGAAAGATCAATGGAATCCAACATGGACAGGTCCCCATTTGGTGTTATTAACAACTCATTCTTCTCTTAAACTACAAGATACACCTTCCTGCATCTATCACTCTCAAGTGAAGCCAGCTCTATCACCCAGTGACAACAAAGAACCAGATCTACAGTATTCCTGCACACTCTGGTCTGCCCTCAAGCTGCTCTGAAAAGGCAAACTAATCATGGCGATTATGCACTCCTGTTCTCAGTAATCCCAGAACCTAGGGGACCCCGAGGCTTTCATAAGTCAGGCATAGGATTTCACTCCTCTAACTCAAAAAGAGCTACTCTGTCCGTGTTCAGCAGGAAGCAGTGACAGAAGTATGACCCTTGTCCCTATTACCTCAAAAATGAGTGAAAAATCTCAGGAGGGAATTATTAGATAGGACAAGGGTCTCCAAGTCTGGGTGGTTCTTACTAAATGCTGTTCTTGCTAAATGTTAAAATGTAACAGTATTTTACAGAGCAGCTGTAAACAGGATGAGCTTGACAAGAACGCAACCAGGTAAGTGTAGCCAACTGCAAAGAAGAAATCAATTTATAATTGGCTGAATAGTGTATATAAGCAATGGCTAAGCCTCCATTGTGGGAGACAAAGCTTGGGGCATAAATCCCATTTCCTTTACTTGCTGCAAGTAGGTAAAAGTACTTGGCAACAATGACAACCATATCTCATTCTTGAATAGAGCACTCCAATAACAAAATTACCCAATATGGAGGTGGTGTTCCTTTAGTCTTCCTGACCAGGCACATACCTACCGGCAGAGGGGTTTGAGCAGCCTCATTTTCAGAGAGAAGGAACTGTAGGAAAGGGATCAGGTGGTTTTTTTTTTCTCTTTTCATTTACAGTTGACATACATTATTATATAGTAAGCCTCAGTGATCAGACAGTACACAACTTACTAAGTGATCATCCCAATAAATCTTGTACCCATCTGACACCATATACAGTTATTAGAATATTATTGACTATATCTTCTAGGCTATCCTTTACATCCCAATGACTATTCTATAACAACCAATTTGTACTTTTTAATCCTGTTCCCTTTTTCACCCATCTCCCCAAACTTCCTCCCATCTGACAACCATCAAAATATTCTCTGCATCTATGAGTCTGTTTGTATTCTGTTTGTTCATTTTGTTTTTAAAATTCAATTGTTGATAGATATGCGTTTATTGCCATTTTATTGTTTATATTTTTATCTCCACCCCCCCCCACACACTTCTTTTTCTTAAAGAAGACCCTTTAATGTTTAGTAAAATACTGGTTTGGTGGTGATGAACTCCTTTAGCTTTTTCTTATCTGCAAAGCTCTCTATCTGTCCTTTGATTCTAAATGATAGGTTACTGGGTGGAGTAACGTTGTTTGCAGATCCTTGTTTTTCATCACCTTGAGTATTTCTCACCAGTCCCTTCTGGCCTGCAAAGTATCTGTTGAGAGATCAGCTGACAGTCATATGGGCACTCCCTTGCTGCCTTTAAGATTCTCTCTTTGTCTTTAACCTCTGACATTTAGTTATGATGTGTCTGGTGCGGTCCCCTTTGTGTTCACTTTGTTTGCTTCCTGGACTTGTATGTCTATTTCCTTCACCAAGTTAGGGAAGTTTTCTGTCATTATTTTTTCAAGTAGCTTTTCAATTATTTTCTGTATCTCTTCTTTTTTTGGTACCCCTATGATGTGAATGCTGGTATGCTTGAAGTTTTCCCAAAGGCTCCTTACACTATCCCCATTTTTTGGATTCTTTTTTATTTTTACTGCTCTGATTGGGTGTTATCTTCCCAATCTCTGATTTGATCCTTTGCTTCATCTACTCCACTGTTGATTCCCTATATTGTAGTCTTCATTTCTGATGGATTCTTTTTTTTTTTTAATGTTTTTCATTGTTGATAGTATTACAGATGTCTCCCATTCCCCCCACATTTACTCCCCTCCTTCCAGGCCCTACCTACCCACTCTCCTTCACCATCCTATTGTCCATGTTTATGGGCTACACATATCTGACGGGTTCTATTTTATGTTTTCAAGTTCTACTTTTATGTTTCTTATCTCTTTTTTTAAAAAAGTTTTTATTGATTTTATAGAGAGAGGAAAGGAGAGAGATAGAAAGATTGAAACATTGATGAGAGAGAAACATTGATCCACTGCCACTTGCATGTCCCCTACTGGGGATTGAGCCTGTAACCTGGGCATGTGCCCTGACCAGGAATTGAATTGGGGACCTCGTGGTTCATGGGTTGATGCTCAACCACTGAGCCACACCAGCTGGGCATGTTTCCTATCCTTTTGTTGAAGTTCTCACTAAGTTCATCTACTCTTTCCTTAAGTTCATTCAGCATCCTTATAACCAGTGTTTTGAACTCTGCACCTAGTAGATTGCTTATCTCCATTTTGTTTAATTCTTTTTCTGGAGTTGGGACATGTTCCTTTTTTCCTCATTTGGCAGCCTCCCTGTGTTTCTATGTATTATGTGGAGCTGCTGCGTCTCCTGGGCTTGGTAGAGTGGCCTTGTGTAGTAGGTGTTCTGTAGGGTCCAGGGGCACAGCCTCCTTGATTACCCAAGCTGGGCACTCGAGGTGTGCCCCCTGTATGGGCTGTGTATACCCTCCTCTTGTAGTTGAGCCTTGATTACTGTTGGCATGTCAATGGGAGGGATTTACCCCCAGGCCAATCAGCTGCAAGGACTGGTGATACCACTCACCACTATGGAGGATCAGCTATGCAGGGGCCCAACCCACAGAGCAGGCCTTCAGCGGGGCTCTGGTGCCCACTGAGAATACACTTTGAATGTGTCTCTTGTGGAGCAGGTTGGGTGGTGGTGCTTTGATGTGGTCTGAAGCTGTCCATTGGGTGTGCTAGCTCTGGGGCTTTGTGGAGGTACAGGTCAAGGTCAGCCATTGCCTGTGTTCTGCCTGGGGTCACCTGGCATAAGCTACAAAGCAATCTGCAGGTGCCCAGGTGAAGCCAAACTGTGAACCAAGGCCAGCTGCTGCTAGTGCCTGGCCCAGGGCCACGGAAATGTACAGGGTACTCTGAGGCCAGATGCTGCTTGTTTGAGAGATTTTAGGAAAATCTGAAGCATGAGCTAAGACAGGCCATTCATATGGAAAAGGCACTGGACACTCAGCTTGAGTGGGCCAGAAAGTTGGGTGGGGTGGGGCTCAGGGAACCACCAGATATCACCAAACAGTGATATCTAGGTTGATGGAATCTCAAATATGGCACCTGCCTGTATGCTTTGTTGGGGGAGGGCTCAGAAAAGGAACAGTGACCTCTGCCAGCACTTCTGTCTCAGAGAAAGCTGCCCTTCCAGCTCTCTCTCTGATGCCAGGCAAATCAGGTCCTCCCTGTATGTCTCCATTGCCTTTCAACCTGCTAGCCCATCACTGAAGCTCAGAGGGAGTGAGTTTGAATAATTCCATGCATGGGCCCTTTGAAAGGAACTACCTGAGACTCCAGCAGCCCTCTGTCTCCCTCAGACTTAATCCCTACTAGTTTTTACAGCCAGAAGTTATAGGCACTGGGACCTTGGGCTGGGTGACCTCGTGGGGTGCTGGGACCCCTTGCTCCTCAGAGGGACCTCCACAGCCAAGACATCCCTCCTGATTTTTATCTGCCACATATGACTGCGGGGCCAGCCCATCCCATCTCTGCTTCTCCTACTAGTCTTGATGTGGCCTCTTCTTTAATTCCCTTGTAGGGCTACCATTCAGCCAGATTTCAGGCAGTTCTGAATGAAGGTTGCTCTATAGTTTAGTTGTAATTTTGATGTGGATGTGGGAAGAGGTGAGTACCATATTTACCTACATTGCCATCTTGACCGGAAGTCTTAGATGAGTTAGTAATCCAGGTATATGATTTTTATCTTTGAGGGAAAGTAAAATTTCTTTTTGTAGAAAGTTTTCACTGGCACCTAACTTAACAAACTTGGATATTTCCCTTGAATGTCTCCAACTCATGTTCTTTAACACATAACATTCCAACTTTATCTTGATTTGACTTCATTCGTTTTTCTAAAATGTCACAATTTCTTTCCCAAACTATGTCTTAATAAAAAACTAAAGTATTTCCAGGCAATAAATAACTCGATCATCTGTGTCACTGTTGACAACCACTAGATAAACTTCCTTAATTCATACCGCATCTGCTCTCCAAATCCTGCATGACCTCGAGCATAAAAAAATCTCCAAATTATTCCCCCCACAAAATAATCATGCATTCCAAATTCTCCCCTTTCCAATTTTCTATTAAATGAAAGACAAATTGTCAACACTGAATCAGCCAACTTTTGTTAAAAGCCGGGAAGGCTTTCAAAAGCTTTCAGAGTGAACTGTCCTGTTAAATAGGACAAGTTGATAATGGGAAATATTTGCATCTATGTGGTGCCTATTGATCTCTTTACCAGTTCTGGTAACTGGGGACTGCTTGGACACAGGTATCCTTCTCTACTTCATCACTGTGGGAGACTCTTTCCTCACCCCAATATTTGAACAATTAAAGTGATGTGAAAGCCCCATTCTGGGTTCTTTTATTGGTAGGCAGTATGGAGGAATAGCATGGAGGAATAGGAAAGAACATAGGCTTTGAAGTCAGGCAGCCTTGAGCTTGTCATGATTCTTCCACCTCCTAGCCCTGTAATTGTGGGCACATCACTTACCCAAAGTTTTAGTTTTATTAGCTATAAAGTGGGGATAATAATATTTACCTTATAGGCTTGTTGTGAGGATTAATGGTACAAGTATGAAAGCATCAACTCAGTACCTGGCAGTGTAGTAAATGCTCGTTAAATGGCAACTCTTTCATTGTAACAACTAAGGCTGCCCTAATTAAAAAAAATAAAGAAAGAGAAAGACAGGTACCTACTCTTTCTGCATGCCAGAATCCAAAGATACCATTTCACCTTGGATTAATCATCTTTATTTCTTTCTTTCAGAGTTCAGCTTTTGACTGAATGTGTCACAATAGAGGTTCAGTTAAAAAAGACCAAAGTCCATGTCATCATTAGACTCCACAGATTCTTCTTTCTTTGCTTCCACTTTCTTCTCCTGAGCTGGGGCAGCAGAGGTGGAGGGGCTGGACCTCCTGCTGTGGCAGGTGCACCAGCCCCTACCTAGATTGCAGTTGAGGCTCCAGATGTTGATGTTGGCCAGAGTCTTTACAACCAGCCCTGGCCAGAAAGGTTTACACTGGCTGCTTTAATGAGGGCATTGCTTTTATCCCTTTTGACTGCAGGATGAGGGCTGAGATCCATCCCTGAGCTAGAGGTCATGGTGCGAGTGACTGGGGGACACGTGCTGCAGGGGCGTGGTGCTAGTCGCTGGATGAAGTGAAGGCCTCACCTGAAAATGGCCTTAGTTTCCCCAAAGGACAGAGCACCTTACTGGCAGCTGAGAGGCCCATCAATTATCTTTAAAATGAGGAGATGGAATCAACGATCTCTGTTTCCTCCCTTATAGTTCCAAAATTCTAAGATCTTATATTGGGGGGCGGGGAGTAAACATTGATGAGCAAAAGAAATATATTTTCTGACTAGTTCACGGGAGGCTCAAGCTGTGCTTCACCAGTACGTCCAGTTCCAAAGCTTATAGGATTATGTCTTTTCAAGAGACGAGGGCTTAGAGGAGGAGGTCTGGGTGTACTGTACCAGTGAACTTCGTGGCTGCAAAAACAATCATTTCTTCAGGGGAATAGAATGAAAGCAAAGGGACTTTTGACTTTTTCAAGATGTGTGTGTGTGTGTGTGTGTGTGTGTGTGTGTGTGTGTGTGTGTGTTTAAATCTAAAATACGAGGTATGCAAATAATCTTGTTTTCTGAAGATACTTTAGAAAAATCTGGCATATTAATGACTCCACTTGAAAGGACTGAAAATGGGAGCCAGAAGGGAACTTTTCTTTCTGAACAATGACCGAGAAGAGAATTCTAACGAACATTTTGGCACACACATCTCATTTTCTGGCTGCTTCAGGACCCCAGAGCCAGTAGGTCATAATTAAAGCCAATAATGGCAACTCCAGACAGTTATCCAAATATTTTCCTGGTGCTGTCAATTCTCCACATTAAATGATTTAACATCATATTTGGGGAGTGTAGAACATACATGCAGAGAGGGAATTAAATGTTGATAGGAATTTTGGAACATTTGCTGCAAGTTGCCCCCAAAGATATTGTTTATTACATTCAAAGGAATCATAGAATATTTTCTTCAGTAGATAATTTTAAAGGACCCTTTCCATGCAGAGAGCTCCAAGGTTTGTCCTTAAGTCCTCAGGACAAGATCACATTTTCTGCAGGAAAGAAATCGTGTGTTTGGGGTTAAAGCCTTGTGTTGTGCCTCCACTGCACCTTTCAGGAATGTTCTCTTTGATCACCAGGAGCTGCTGCAGATCTAGTTACGTAACTTACAAAAGGCCAAAGCTGCTCACTTTTCTGTCACCACCACTTCCAAAAAGACAACCCACAAATACATCTGTTTGTAAAATCTGGGTAGGATCTTGGAAACAAGGTTTTCAATTTTGTCTTTTTTTTTTCTTCATACCAGTTTTGTATCTTTAAAAATAATAAGTATGCAAAATCCTCCACCCCCACCCTTCATCCCTACATTAAAACAATTAGAGTTTCCTCCTGGATGGAAATTAAGCAGCTCAATCTAAAGAGGGTCTGAGAGAGTTCCAAAGTACCATTGTGAGATGAAATAAACTGGCCAATCAGTCACTTTTTAAAAATAATTTTTTAAACCCTCACCTGAGGATATGTTTTTATTGATGTTAGAGACAGTGGAAGGGAGATGGAGAGAAAGAAAGAAACACCGATGTGAGAGAGAAACATCCCATACACCCCCCCGACCAGGAATCAAACCCAGAACCTGGGTATGTGCCCAGGACTAGGAATCGAACCCATGACCTTTTGGTGTAAGAGATGACGCTCCAACCAACTGAGCCACAGGCCAGGGCCCAATCACTTCTTAACGGCAAAACTGGATTTGTTCTGCAAAACAATTCAGCAAAAACTTGGGTTCCAAACTCTAGTGCTGCATGCACCGTGGCAATGGAAACATTCCAGCCACAACTTGAAGTTGGGAGCCAAACACAATGCTAAGGCAAGGAAGACATCCGAGGCCAAACCAGACAGTGATCTTGGCACTGCCTGCCTCTGAGCCAGAGCTGCAGCAGCTGAGGGTTGCTGATGTGCCCTTTCGAGGTCTCTAAGTCTCTAAGTACACCAGAGTCCAGATTTAACACCCTGCCCCCACCCCGATCTTTCTCTACCCACACATTTCAACTCATGGTTACATCATTATAGATGGTGAAAATACTGTGATGTGTATACAAAAATCTTAGGCATGCTTCCATTTAAACATACTTGGGTTTCTTTGAGGACCGCCCCCTTGTGAACAAGCACCTCCTTGACACTGGGCAAGAAAACCTCAGATTTGTGGCCACAGCCTCGGCTCTGTGATCGGGGGTCACTCTGTGGCCATCAGCTTCCTGCTTGGCTGGCAGAACCAGGCAGGCCTCTCGCTTGGGGCTGTGGGGGAGACTTTCTTTGGAGTCTCTTGTCCAAATGCACAGAGCCCACTCAAGAAATCTGTATTTTCTACATTACAAGATGGCAGTGTGCCAGTTTCTGGGCCAGTTGGCTGACTCAGAGATGAGATTATTCCATGACACTGTTTGCATTCCAGGCCTAAGGGTAAAAGAATGTAAAACTTTGCTGCCACCTGCTGTTTCCTTAGGAATAAATTCTTGAAATGATCCTGGGATGGTGGTGTATTGGTTTATTTTAGCATAGTGCCTTGAAGAATTTGGGGGATTTCAGAAAATATGTTTGTATAGTTGGCTATCAGCAGGCCTGTCATTTCCTAAGAGGGATTGTTGGCCACATGGGTGGTTTCCTTCTTTCAGGCCATGAAGTCCTGTCGGCCTCATCCTTTGGTATAAGCTTGCAGATGGGGACGGGGGTAAGAGGTCAAGGCGGACTCCTTGACCTCAGACAACTTTGCAAGGGAGCCCATGCAGGGTTCTGGCCAATGAGATTTGGGTTTGGAAGCCCTTTCCTCATGGGCCAAAGATGCCATGGAAGCCATAACGGAAGACAAATTCTCCAGTGACCGACCCTTCTCCAGGGGTGTGTTGGTGGGTAGTGCTTCCTGGAAGTGCCCCTCAGAAGCACTCTCCTCATCTGAGGTGGCTGTAAACCTTGGGTTGTGATGTCTTCAAATGTTCTATTTTTGTCTTCCTTGATTAAGGAGGAGAGGTTCAAAGGAAAATGAGGGCAAGACCAATTTAAATTGCTCCCAGGTGAGAATGCTTGGCTCCAGTTGGAAGGGGGAGGGAAACAGTACAGCCTTGAAGCACAGTTAAAGAGCACAGGGAGAGCTGAGAGTCACAAAAGCTTAGATGGGCTTGAAAAGGGACCTTAGTCATCTTATTGGAGGCCCCCTAGGGGACGGAGACCTCCTAGTCTTGACTAATTGGCAGCTGGTTGATGTTCCAAATCAGAATGTGGGGTTTTCCTCTTTGCAGTCTCCGGGAAGATCTATTTGTATGTAAATGAGTTGCTATCCTTGGTCTTTTGAGAATTCTTCCAACCAAGATGTTTTTATTGGCAGAGATTAATGAATTTATTAATGGTGTTTTTGTGTAACTCTAAGTGCCTATTCTTCCTCTTTTTTTAATTACAAAAATAAGATCTGGGACTTTGTAGATGGACACAGAATGAAGTTTTGCTATCAGAAAGTTCATAAGGTGAAAAGTCTGTGGGTAGAGTAAATCACAGGAGCTAGAATGCTATGTCGGACCAAAACTAATACTGTATAAGCTTCCAGATATATGTGTATTACTTATATATTAAATATAATTCTTGGGGGGAAAATGGAAGAACAAGAAGATTATAATGCACAAAATTCCTCCTTCCACGTTTCATTCCCTAAACACGAGCATTGTTAATGTCTTGCACAAGCTCAACGGTGTTTATGCTGCATGTCTTTTCTTGTTTATGCCCCCATCGCTCTCTCTTAGAATTTTGTAAAGGCTTTGGACAAGTTCCACACTGTCTCAGCTATGTGAAGAAGAGCCCAGGGCAGAGGTTTGTATTCTACTAAGGAAATATCAGTATCTCCCCTGGGGGCTCCTGCGATGATGCCAATGGGGGGTGAAGTGGGAGGCCCTTAGTGGGAAGGAAAACTCACGAGGACTGATAAGGGCAGTGGTTTCAGTTACCCCTCCCTTCCCGGAGATCCTTTCTTCATTTGTTAGGTTTAATGTTTTCTTCCCCCAGCTTTATTGAGGTACAATTGACAAATAGAATTATATATATTTAATGTGCTCAGTGTGATGATCTGATATACATACATTGCAAAATGATTACCACAGTTAATTAACACATCCATCACCTCACAGTTACCTGTGTGTGTGTGTGCATGATTGGGGAGAATGCTTAAGATCTACCCTTTTAGCAAATCTCAAGAATACAATACAGTATTAGTAACTAACTATAGAGTCCTTAGAGTCCCAGACTGTATTCATCTTATAATGGAAAGCTTGTACCTTTCACCAACAGCTACTATTTCCCCTCCCCCATTCCCTGGCCACCAGCGTTCTACTTTTTGTTTCTATGAATTCAGTGTTGTTGGTTTTTTTTTTTAGAGTTTACATAGGAGTGAGATCATACAGTACTATACAGTATTTGTCTTCTGGAGATTCTCTGGTAGTGCACAGACCTCCAAGGTTCTGAATTTTATCCCCCCAGAGAATAATGAGGTTGGTGCTTACTTGTGTGCTTGATTTTAATAGCATGGGAGCCCCCCATCCCAAGCGTCTGTTGATCCTTTGGTGATCCTGGGGAAGAGAGTGTAGTCATTGCAAAGAGAACTGAAGGCAACCATAAGGTAAGGCAGGTGCCTGGTGACGGGTAAACTGTTCCCCTCACAAGACTATCTGAGCTCTATCCTGACAAAGGTTATTTTGCAAGGGTATTTATGAGGCTCCCTGGTGACTAGATGAACAAAACCATCACTATATCTGCAGACCTGTCCTCCGATGAGCACATACTCCTCCTGGATGGTGTCAGGACATAGTCGTTTATATGTTTTAGATACTGGTTTTTGCCCCTCCTGTTGTGCTTGGTAACTAGGATGCTGTCAAGAAAATACAGCAGGGCTTCTATGGACTTAAAAAGAGCATTTCAAAATATTGCATTAGCCTTTTGTCCCTTCAGTCTGTTTTTCCTAGAACAAATGTAATCTTAGTTGCTACAGATTCTGTTTAAAATAGCTCTTCTGGTGAGTCACCTAAAGTGAAGCTGCAGAAATGGTTTTGTTTTAGCCACGTCAAGCTTGAAATGTTAGCCAACTTCTAGTAACAGCTCATTGGGGGGAGCTGCTGGAGTGCTCTCACATGTGTTTTGGGAAAGATTCTAAAATGTCCAGAGAGAAACACATGCCTCAGATGAGCCAGTGAGTATTAGGCATCTAAGAATGGGCTGCAAGAGCTTTAGATGTCTTCAGGCTGCAAGAAGCGTTAAGAGATGGTCTCTGCAGGCTCAGACGCTCCTCATGGCTCAAGACACTGTGAAGGTCAAGCCCCCATCCCCGCAAATGGACAGAAACTCAAGGAAATCTCCAAGACGCATGCAGAGGGGTCAGAGGACCTTGCAGATGCCCTGAGGAAGAAATTAAAGCTTTAAACGGAACATTAAGGCCTGACTTTAAAGGTCATTATCTAGTTCACACTTACATCAGACTCTAAATATTGTCAGAAAGTGGATAAGTTTGCCAGGACCACGAACAGTAAAATCGCTCAAAATAGACCTCTGAAATCTTCAAGGCCAGTGTGGCTGTGGCAGGCCATGAAGCTCAAACTGATGCAGCCTCCCGAGAGACCTGGACAGAAATGAGAAACTGCAGCTGCTTAAAGGAAACTTTAGACTCACGGACTCCAAAACTTGCAAAAGCCTTTCAAACCTCGTCTTTCCCTCTTCCACCAAGTGGAGGTGGGGCGGGAAGGGGAGACTCGCACTCCTTAAACGAAGTCCCTTGTTAGAGACCAGCTGTCCTAATGCCTCTGAATGTTCTGCCCTTCTCCCTCCCCATGGTATAGCTTATTGCCCAGTTATCACTGGGCAATAGCTATCAGCGTTACCCACCGGCTGGCCCCACCCTCTGTTGGCCAAAGCCAAGTCACCTCCTGCCAGGCAGCTGCTGGGTGAAAGTCCAGAACTGCTCTCCTGAATAAACAAGTTGAAGGAAGGCAGTTCCCAGCAGTGGATGGGGCTGTGCTCCAGAAGTCTACTTGAGAATCTGTCCTTTGGAACTTGGGAGACATTCCCCACATGAGCCATGTTAGGCATCGTGGCAAGGTTCCCAGGCTGGCCCACAGCACTGATTTGACCCAAAATGGGCTTGGAAAGTAGTGCTCTAGAACTCACCATCATGGGTCATAGATTTGTAGTCTCCTCTTGTGAGTTTATAGACATTTTCTGAGCTAGGCATGCCTCAGGGTGGTGGGGCGGGTTGATTTGGTGCCTCTGGATGCCAATGCAGTGGCTGAGATCTTCCCCATCTCATGAAACCCTCACGCCCTTTTTCTCCAACTACATGCTTTAGGTTGAGGTGAAGGGATGACGACTCCAGCTTTTCTTCAGTTTGGTTCTTCAAGCATTGTGGTGTTGGGCCAGGCCGGCCTGGGTAAGAATCCCGGCTCTCCCACTTACACAGTTGCATAGTCTCTCTGAGCTTCAGTTTCTCTTCAGCAGAATTGGGATCATGTATACCTAAGAGAGACTTGGGTTTGCCTCCCCAACATCTGTTCTCCTTCTCTTGGTAACCATGACTTTTGTTAGGGTATTCACATCTCCCCCTCCCCCTCCCCCCAAGACCACTCCATTCCTAAAGGCTTAGGCCTAGTGCAATTTCATTTCAAGGCCATTATTATAGACCTACCAGTAGGCGCAGACCTAATTCAGTTCAATGAGCTTACAGAGGCTTACTGGTTCCTTCCAGAAAAAAAAAGTTCCCTTTATCCTGCTATGTAAGAATGGGGGATATATATGGTCCCAGTAGCAATAAAAGGCCACCCCAAGACTGTAACAGGGGCCAGCCCTAGATGGAAGCTCTCATGCGGGTGGTAGGGTAGAGAGATGGAAAACAGAGGTCTCCTTGATAAAGTTGCTGAATTCCTAAATCAACCCATTCTGAAGCCTGTTCTACTTCTGTTGTTTTAAGCGTGTAAACCAATAATTTCTTTCACATTATGCCATTTTGAGTTGAGCTTTCTGTTCTTGCAATGAAAGACATATTAACAGATACATCACAGCACAGGATTTTGCATGGTTATTCAATGAGATAAAGCATTCACAGTACTTAGCACAGAGCCTGACTTAAGTTAGAACTCCCACCCCTCCAGCCCAAGAGTATTAGTAGGAAAGACCACAGTTTCTCGGGCCTTACCCTGTTTGGTGGCTTGGGCAGCTTGCCTGGATGAGAGATGGCCCTGCTGGACAGGTTCTAGTTTTAGGATCTACCTTTTGGAGGGAGCAGGTCTTGTAAGCCTGGGGGTCCCCTAGGCCTGCTAAATCATTAGGTCTAGCCCTGCCAAGGCATTAAGGGTGAGTTAGTTAAATGTTTGACCAAATGTAGCAGGCTAATTTTTAAGTTGATAATTTTATGGCCCACAAATGATGTTATAAATATCCAAATGGTCCTTGGCAGAAAAAAGGCCCTGGGCAGGTATGGGCATTGAGGAGGGTTGGAGGACAAAGAGGGAAGAAAGGAGAGAACCATCACTTGCTGGAGCAATAACAAAGGACCTATCTTTGGGACCAGGTCTAATCTCTTATCTTTTTCTTTCTTTCCTCCTTGTCCTCCTCTCTTCCTCACACGTTTTTGAAGCATCCATCTTATATAAAAACTGCTGTTCAAAATTTTCACCCTGCATTTTGGCTTCTGTAATGCTTGCTGGCTTAAATAATAAGGAAAATAAGACTACTCCCATTTCAGAGAGGCCATTGAACCTTCTCCAGACGAAGTTATCACTGCTGGTGTCAGGCCAAGCCTTTGGTCGAGGTCTGAAAGCCCCAGAACATAAGGGCTCTTTAAGAACTTGCAAAGGGAACCGGAAAAGCCCCATATTGGGGAGACAAAGAAGGTAAAATGGTATAAATACAGGAAACTTCCTGTGTGATGTTGCCCAGAATTTGAGAGACATTTTCCTCTGGGCCCGCGTGCGTAATAATAATAAATGTAACTCCATCTCTCTAAGCATTGCTTGGTTCTTCTCCGGTTTTCTGTAACATTTTCACACCCCCCAATTCTCACCAGGGGAATAGGGGAAGTCAGGGTTGAGATGGACCTCTGGTAAGGGAGGGGAGGTATTTTTTGGAAGGGGAAATAAGAACTTCCATCTACCTCTGATGATTTATTTGCATTTAAGAGTAGCAGGGGTCTTAGTTTTAGCCTAGATGGTGGCTTTAGACTTATACAGGAAGGTGGCAAGGCTGGTCTCTTGGAGCCTTTGTATGAGGAATAAGAATCTAGGCCGCACAGCCTGGTTCAAGGACAAAGGGTTGTGTTGTGACTGTGGGAGGAGAGAGGAGTCATTTGGAGACTGTGTAATGGCTGTCAGTCAGATTTCTGGTCATTTCATCATCCCCAGCTTAGGCTTGAGTCCCTGGCGAGAGGAAACCACAATAAAAGACTAAGCCCGCATAGAGCTGGCACAACTGAAATCTGTGCAAGGGACCTGGTCCACGTGACATTCCTGCTTTGCATAAGGAGGGTGAGCTCATTTGTTCCATGCCAGCACAAGGCTTTTGGAAACGGAGTGTAAGAAAACATGCCTTTACAAAAACGGGTCAAGGGTGCCATGTTCCAACAGTGGAATGGATGCCTGGAAGTGCAAACAGAACTCCAGTGTGATCCGACTAGAACAGGATTGAGCTGCCAGCCTCTTATCGGGACACTGGATTTATGACTGTGGTCAAGAACTGCCCTCACCTTTGTTTTTATCAGTCACATTCCATTAATGCCTCATAATGAATCTGTGGTCAATAAAAAACCTAATTGTTTTTTTTCACATGAACTGCCACCAAGCCAGGAATCCCCATGAATTTATTTGTACTGTTGATTTTTTTTGAAAATAAATACAGAAGTTAACAATGATCCTTGTTGGATTTCATGCTGCATCTTGCTTCTTTTACCTCTTAGCGATTACTCTGAACTTTGAGCTTAACTTCTTCTTCATTCATGTCATATGTACAGATGTTAACTAGGACAGACTAGTTAGCACGCCTAGGACTCTGCATGGGGAACTTCCTGCTGATAGACACTCAGTTATTTATCAACCTTTTGCGTACAAAGCCATGCAGTCAGCGGCAAAACCATTCACAGTACTTTTATACCGCTCACCCTCCTGACCTTTCTATTCATCATTGGATTGTTAGACGCTCTATTGCCTCACTGAAATCAAGGTACACAACCTTTGGCATTTTGACCCCTAGCAGTTTGGCACTTGCCCAATACCTTGTGGTGCCCCTACCACACTCCATGTGGTAGGGGCACCATAAATGTTTGTTGAATTAAATTGCATTTCCTGAATCACCAGCTTAATAACTATATATTTTTAAAAAGGGAAATGGGGCATGATTAATTGATGACACACTTGGCTTCCTAGTGCTCTTTATATTTCTTTCCATTTTTTTAAATAAAAATGTCACACGTTATAGAAAAATAAAATGTAGGCTATGATTGACAATACCATTATGCCAATTATCATGATGAATATCCATTACTGTAATTTTTTTCTTTAAAAAACTGAACCCTGTAAGACTGCAATTTTCATTTAATCTACTTTGGCCACCTTTCTATAACTGCGTAGAATTCACTTGTATGGATCTCATTCTTTTCTAAGTGTTTAACCAATTATCTGTGTAAATTCTTTAGGTTCTGCCCTGGCTGGGTGGCTCGGTTGGTTGGAGCATTGTCCTGTGCACCAAAAATGTTGCCAGTTTGATTCCTGGTCGGGGCACATACCTAGGTTGTGGTTTGGATCCCCGGTTGGGGCACATATGGGAAGCAATGGATCTATGTTTTTGTCTCACACTGATGTTTCTCTCTCTCTCTCTCTCTCTCTCTCTCTCTCACTATCTTCTGTCTCTCTCTTACTGCTTCTCTCTCTCAAATCAATTTAACGCCCCCTTCCCCCATATATCCTCAGGTGAAAATTAAAAAAAAAATTCTTTAGGTTCTGACATTACAGTCATTTGTCTTTAAATTATGCAGTTAATTCATTCTTTTTAAAAAAATAAATATTTTATTGACTTTTTACAGAGAGGAAGGGAGAGAGATAGAGAGTTAGAAACATCGATGAGAGAGAAACATTGATCAGCTGCCTCCTGCACAGCTCCCACTGGGGGATGTGCCCGCAACCAAGGTATATGCCCTTGACTGGAATCGACCCCAGGCCCTTTCTGTCCGCAGGCCGACACTCTATCCACTGAGCCAAACCGGTTAGGGCAATTCATTCTTCTTAAAGTATAATGAGCACCTACTCCATACCAGATTTTGGGTCAGAACAGAGAATTAAAAAGAAAATGGGCAAGGTCCTGACCCTTCAGAGTGATTTTTGCTATATAATCCAGGTAGAAGATAAGTGGGGCCTAAATTTGAGGGGGAAAGAGCAGATTAGAGAACATACTAGTAGATGTGGCAGAATTGGCAGACTGCTGACTGATTGGATATATGAAATAAAGAAAAGGGAGGATGTGAGCGTAGTTCCGAGATTTGTTTGCATGACTTGATCACTGGACTTGACCATTCACTGAAATGGGGAATGTGGGAGTTTGGAGGGGAACATCATGAGATCACAGTGACATACCAAGTTTGAGCTTGTGGGACATTGCGATGCTCTTGTCCAGCAGGCAGTTGGAAATGATGAGTCTTAAGTTTAGGAGGGAGGTTGGAACAAGACTGCCAAACAAGAGATTGTGCTGGGGGTTCTGACTATTAATTCAACTGGGATAAACCCAAGGGACATATTTGCAGTAATTCAAGCCCTTGGCAACAAATAGTTTAATGTGAACTTCAGGTCAGCAGAGAAATTAAATTTATTTTGGAGACTATAAGGCAAAAGGAGGCCAGCACTTTGGGGAGGGTTTTGTGGTCATTCCACTTGCTAGGCTTAGGCTAATGACTATTCTTTTTCTACGGGGATGAAACTTTGGGAATTAAAACGGCTGCTGAATTAACTAATTAATATAGCCTCAGAAAAACGAGCAGAGAGGTTTGGGGTGTGGCACGAGTTATACGAGTGAGGCATAGAGCTGTGGACAGACCAGCTTATGATGAAATCATTCCCAAGTATGTTATTTCCTTGTAGTCTCTATTCCACAATATTTACATTAAAAGAAAATTACCAAAGTAGTACATTTATAAAAGTAGTACATTTCTGCCTTGCAAATACTGTAGGTTGGCTCATTCAATAGCCATTCTAAGCAACTTCTCTCTTGTCTTCTATTCTAGAGGCTGGAAAACAACATACACAAATTCCAACACCTCATTACAACCTGAGTTGGCCAGGAAATATAGTTTGGGTTAATGAGAAGTTCCCAGAAGTCCCTGAGGTGGGCTCCCATTTCTGAATAGAAAGGCAAAGATTTGTAGGGAGAAGCCTGCTCGCCCTTCTACTGTCTTCCAGCAAAGAGCTTAGCTACAATACGGAGATGGCAGCAACCATATTACCAAGAGATTGAAAGCTGTAAGCTTAGGAGGATAAAGAAACCTGATTGCTAGTGTTATCCTTTAGCAACTGTGCTGACTCAGATCCACCCACTTCGGGATTTTGTGTTATGTGGGGCAAAAAGCCTTACTTTTTTATCCGGGTGCACTGGCTCTCAAACTTAGCTGCCCATTGGAGCCACCTGTGGAGACTTAAAGTTTCCCAGTGCTTAAATTGCCCCTTATCCCACCAATTGAATAGGACTTTCTGGAGCTGGGACCGAAGCCTCAGTAATTTTTAAACCTCCCTAGGTGATTCCAATGTGGGGCCAAGTTTGAGAGTCAGTGGTTTAAACTACTGATGTTTGTTTTTGTTGTTGTTATGTCCAGTGGATGCTATTGTTACAATACGCATGTGGAAACATATTTAAACAACCGAACCATATAAGATCCCCTATCTCCAATCAGCTCTGTCTTTGCTCTCATCCCTGGGAGAATCATGGTTTTAGTGTTGTGCCTCTTCTTTTAAATTTTCCTCTCTGCACATACAAAAGTGTATTAGTTTGCAATTACAGAAATCTGTCTGGGGGTTGTTCGGGTAGGGCCTGAGAAGTGACATTGCCAACAGCCTAGAGAAATTCAGGACAATGGGGACTTCAAGTTTTCTGCCTCCATAAACTGTTGGAACACCTGGGAAATGTCAGTATTTTAGCATCCAAACCGTCTCTCCTGGACTGCCTTTAGCATTCTAAAACAACAGAAAGTAATATTTTGTTGATAGTCTAACCTTCTAATTCAGAAGTTTTAAGAATGGCTCCCAACTTTCTGTCTAAGATTAAGTATCTATATATATAAAAGCCAAGTGACCAGAACAACGGAACGACGGGAACGACGGGAACGACGGGAACAACTGGTTACTATGATGCGCGCTGCGGCAGCCAACTGGCTGATTGGGACCCCGATTGGTGCCCCCCAACCTCCTGAGGCCCCTCCCCCCAGCCGGCCCTGCCCGATAGGCCCCCATCTGGGCGGGCCAGCTGGACTCCACTGGTGCACAAATTCGTATAACTATGAGACACTGAAAGTGTTGCTGGGCAAACCCTCAATTTTTCTGTAAACAAATCCTCTTTTTTGGGTTCCTGCCTCAGGTTTCAGTTCTTTTGAAGAAACAACTTTTTTTTTTGGTTCATGTTTTTCTTTTAAGTTGCAAATCACTTTGAGATGCAGGAGAGGTTGAAATTGGCATCTGATGGCATTTGCAGCAGCCTTGTTTCTTGATAGCATATCTAAAAATGTACATAAAGACATTCTTCCATGAAAAGACCCAGCTCTGAGTGAGGATTCCTGTAGCAACAAAGTATTAATTTTGTCCATTTACATGTAACTTGTGAAATACATGCTAATTTCTTCCTCATGGGAGGCAGCATTGCACAGCAGGCTCTCGAATGAGAAGCTATGGGTTCAAATTCCAACTCTGCCTCTAATGGCTACGTGATGTGGGGCACGTTACTAATTCCCCATGCTCCATTTTCCTCATCTATATAATGGGGATATTGTTGTAAAGATTAAGGAGATGAAAGGAGATAATACACATAAATCATTAGAAATGTGTCCAGTACATATTAAATCTCTAATAAATATAATTTATTATGATTTTCTGTATTAACTTGAACACATAATCCTGAATATTTATGCTCAGAAGTGAATTCCCTTTTTGTGGAATTTCTCCCTCCCTTCCCCCGCCCCCTCCACCAGACCTTCAACTGACATGGATTACAACCCCTACGCCCTCCTCCCACACCAATGTCTATTGAATTCCCTGGTGGAATTTTACCATTAACATCTTGTTTTCCTCTTATCTTCTCACTCTACACATTCTTCCTGAGTTCTAGTTATCACCATGTGCTGAATGGTTCCCACATATGAAGTTCCATCTAAATTTTTTTTGCATATTCTCCAGACTCCCATGTCCTTGCAGACATTACCACTTAAATGTTGCATAACATTTTATCCTTTACACTGTATTCCCTATTGCAGAGAATGGCATCATAATTCACACGCAATTGACCAATATCTGGATGTAATCCTCCTCCCTTTTACTTCTGTCAAACAGCCTATCAATTATGTCTCCAATCCATCCACTTTTTTCCACCTCTCTTTGCTACAGTTCTAGTTTAGGGCATTGTCCTCTCTTTTAACTTCTGTAGCCTTCCCACTCTTCAGCCTTCAGTCTGTAGCTTTAGTTATGTTTCTAAAATATAAAACTGTCAGGCTATCCCTCTGCTTAAAACTCTTCAATGTCTCCCTATTGTTCTTAGGGTAAAATACAAACTCCTCAACAAAGTTTTTATGTCTTTCATGATCTGGCCCAGGCTTAGTCTTCCAGCCTTGTGTTCTTCTCTTCTTTAGAGTCTAAGGTCCAGATGTGCATTTGTCATAAATCCAATGTGCATCTGCCATCTCAGAGCTGCTCCTTCTTCTAGTTTCTTCTCCTTGCCCCAACCCTTTGTCCTGCCCCACTTTGTCTGCCTAACTCCTTCTGATCCTTCACATCTCAGTTCAAATATCACATCCTCTCAGAAAACTTTGCTTGACTCCCATGCTTGGGTTAAGGGTACCTCCTATGTACCCTACAGG
This sequence comes from Myotis brandtii, assembly GCF_000412655.1. NCBI lineage: Eukaryota > Metazoa > Chordata > Mammalia > Chiroptera > Vespertilionidae > Myotis > Myotis brandtii. The sequence goes on from NW_005366171.1 coordinate 2,717,387, forward strand.
ACCAATTCTTCTTATCATTGCACCTAATCATACTATATTGTAATCATCTATTTATTTATCTGTATCATTTAGTATAGACATAGACAGATAAAGCTTGATAAAGACAAGGTTTGGGTAACCAATACCTATTACTCTATTACACATTTCCTCCACATCTTCTGAGAACAGCATACCTTTTCTGAGAACTAATTCTCTTGTAGTTTCTGGGGGGTTTGGTATGTCTTTACATGACTTAGATCAAAGGTGAGCGCCTGGTCCAAGTGGGAGCAATCATGGTATAAAGGCTGTGGTAAGAGCATAATGGATGCTGGATTCGAATCCCAGCTCTTCCCTTCCATAGTGTGTGGACATTTTTGTGGCTTTATCTTTATCTGTAAATGTGACTATTATCTACCTTATGACAGACGCACCTTGAAGAATAGCAGTGAATTAATTGTAAATCTAATCAGGTGGTGGTTACAGATATAGTTTCATTGTTGGAACAAGTCAACATACCTGGTATGTAGCTGTTTCTCTGAATGCTTCTTTGTCTCTACATGTTGGAAAAGAGCATCAGGAGCAGTTTGCTTTTGGTTGGCAAGACCAACAATATACCCTCACTATCCTACCTCAGATGTGTATCAACTCTCTAGCCCTATATCATAATTTTGTTCCAAGGAACCTTAATTACCTTTCTATTCTGAATCACCCTGGGTCATCGCATTGATAATGTCATGCTGATGCTATTAATCATGCTTCCTGGTAAGCAGGAAGTAGCAACCACTCTAGATACATTGAAAAAACAGATGTAAGCAGGTACAAAATAACTTCCACAAAAATGCACGGGCTTGCCACCTTGGTAAAATTTCTAAAGGCCCAGTGATCTGGGACACAATGAGATATCTTTTCCAAAGTGAAGAAAAAGTTAATGCATCTGGCCCCTCGAGACACAAAGAAAGAGGTATAATACCTATTGGATCTCTTTAGATTTTAGAGGCAACATAAAAGTCATTTGGACATGCAACTCTCACTGATTTACTGAGAATCCTGAAAAGGAGCCAGTTTCGGCACCTGAAAAGAGCCAAACAGAAGGTAAGGCCTCAGGTCCAGGCTGCATGCAAACCACTCTACCACTCGGGCTGTCTATGTGGCACATCAATGGTGCTTGATGCCTGTGGCAGATAAGGACACTGTATGGGGATGTTAGCAGGCTCATATAGGTGAACCACAGCCCAGACCCTTAGGACTTTGGAACACAGCTTTACCATCCTCAGAAGACAACTGTTCTCTGGAGAAACAGCTTCTAGATTGTAACTGAGCTTTAGTAGAGGCTGAATGCTTCAATATGAATCACCAAGTTACCATGTAACATCCTGAACTGGATATTACCTGACCCTCCAAGCCATAAAATTGGGAGTCACAGCAATATTCCACCATTAAATAGAAGTGGTATTTATGAGATCAGGCTCAAGCAAGTCCTGAAGGCACAAATGAGTTGCATATGCCAATGGCCCCATGCTCCTATCACATTGCCTCTTCCCACTCAGCTTGAATCTGTGGCCTTGTGGGGAGTTCCCTATGAAAAGTCAGATGAGGGGGGGGGGAAATTGCAGGCCTGGTTTAAGTATGGGCCTATATAATATGCTGGCACTGCCCAAGTGGATGGTTATAGTATTGCAGTTATAGGAATGGCTTTGAAAGGTAGGAATGAAGGAAAATCCTCTCATTGGGCAGATGTATGGATTTATATTGACTTAGGGGGAGCAGCTAATGGTTTGGCTGGATATTCAAGAGTTAGAAGGATCATGATTAGAAAATTGGTGGTGACAAGAAGATCTGAGAAAGAGCTTTGTGTGTTCTGAATAGGAACAGAGTGTTAAGAGAGTGTGTCCCAGTGAATGATCACCATACAGAAATCTCATTAGAAGAGAATCTTAATAAGCAGGTGGATGAGCTGAGCTGTGTGTGGACATCTGTTAGCCTATTTCCTCAGCTACTTCTGTCTTATTCCAATGAAAACCAAGCAAAGTGTTTTTCACTGGCTCAGCAACATGACTTCTGAGCACCACTGCTGAATGTACCCCCTGCCAACAGCAGAGCCCGACAATAAACATGCAACATAAAGGCTTAGGCAGACTGGTGGCAGGTTGATTGCAAAAGACCACTTCCATCATGGAAAGGGCAGAACTTTGTTCTTTTTTTAAAAAATGTATTTTATTGATTTTTTACAGAGAGGAAGGGAGAGAGATAGAGAGTTAGAAACATCAATGAGAGAGAAACATCGATCAGCTGCCTCTTGCACACCCGCTACTGGGGATGTGCCCGAAACCAAGGTATATGCCCTTAACTGGAATCGAAACTGAGATCCTTCAGTCCCGCAGGCCGAGGCTCTATCCATTGAGCCAAACCGATTAGGGCAGAACTTTGTTCTTAATGAAATAGACACTTACTTTAGATACAGATTTGCCTTCCCTATTCACATTGCTTCTACCAAAACCACCCTCTAGGAGTTTACAGAATGTGTTATTCACATGGTATCTCATGGAGCCTTGTTTCTGACGAGACTTGTAAGTGTGGGATTAGGCAAGTGACGGGGAGAGATGTGGAGGGGATTTTTAAGAAGCTGTGTATATGGGAAAGAAGAGAGAGGAAGAGAATAAAAGAGAGAGAGGAGAGAGGGAACACTCAGCTACAGGGAAGTTACAGAGACTGGGGAAGGAGAAGAGGGAGAAGACAGATGGAGGTGTTGGGTTAAGACTTGCTAGTGGTCTGCAATGTAAATGTCCCTTCTCTGTCCCCATGGAATCTGATAAAATCTATATTACTCCCTATTGCTTCAGAGGTGAACTTATCAACTGTGGCCTTAAGGTGGGTTCAGGGTGATGGCATGGAGCTGACTACACACAGGTTACAATTCAATGAGATAAGGTAAGTGAAAGCTGTGGCCCAGCACCTGGCCCATGGAAGTCACTCAGTAAATGTATACTTTCCTTAGAGCCACGACCTTGGCTGACCGCCTGCATCTCCCTGACCACAGCACAGGGCTTGGCATGCCGAGACTTCTCAGAATCTGCCTCCCTGTCAAGTGGATTTGATAGCAATTTAAAGTATTGAGCTATGGAGACTTCTGTGCCATTTCCCTCTATGCAGAGTTCTCGCATGCCCCGTGAGGTGGGAGCATAGCTGACACACACACATTCACGAAAGAAAACGCTCTTTAGCCTGGTTGGGAGAGTCCTGGTAAGCACTGATGTAATTTGTTTTCACAAAAACTATAACAGGCTTCTGAGTTAAGCATTTGCTCAGCTGGTCTTCGCCAAAGAGACGGTTGCTTTGTGTCATTGCCTGTTGACAATGAGCACAGTCACGTGTTGTACCTCAGAGCCAAAACATTCCAGGGTAAAATAATTCTGAGGGAGGTGAGCTGCTCTAGATGTCTGGAGGGATCACATTGGGTGCCTCTCCAGGGCTCTACTCGGGAATTCTACTCCAGGTGACAAAGGAAATGACAGCCAGTGCAGGACCCCTGCTGTCCGTGGGTACAAATACTCTCAGAGTTGCCATGAGTTTTAATCAGGATGTTCCTTTCATTGGAATCAGAGGAATGCAAGTTTTGCATTCACTTCTCTGCCCCCCTTATCCGATTGTGGCAGGAGCTCTGACTCATTCATTGTCACAGGCCTGCTGCTTAACACAAAGCCAGGCTCAACGCACACCTTTGGCGATAGTTTGTGGATGGAAGAATGAATGTAGCATCCTCCTCTGGGTCCTCTGTTTTCAGGCTCTTCTTTAGGCCCTTTCTTTGGCATGGGTCCCTGCTCACTGCAGGTGTCTCCTAAGAGCTCATGTCCCTGTGTTTCCTTCTCATCCTGGAAACGGAAGTTCATTTTGAAGGCTGCGCTATTGTTTGTCTTGCTTGTAATCCCAGGCTGAATGGGACTGATTTGTTGCATGCTTGGCTGGTCTTCACACAGCATGTTTTTGTGCTGCGCAACATTTCCTTTCAGACCAAGAGTGGCCCGGTAGAGTGGCAGAACCAGAACGCCCATTGCTGCTGCTCGTGTTCTACATTCCAGCTCTCCCACTTTCTAATCGTGCCATTCAGGCAAGTTACTGGATTTCATGGAACCTCAGTTTCCTCTGTCCATAAAGTGAGTACAACTAGGTGAACTTGGCTGAGATTGGACCCAAAGATTTTTGGATTTCTTGATAATCAGAGGCAGAAAGAGAATTGCCATTTAAAATTTGCAAGTAGCCCTAGCTAATTTGGCTCAGTGGATAGAGCACCAGCCCACGGACTGAAGGGTCTTGGGTTTGATTCCAGTCAAGGGCACATACCTTGGTTGCAGGCTTGAACCCCGGCCATGGTCAGGGCTCATGTGGGAGACAACCAATCAATATGTCCCTCTCACATCAACGTTTCTCTGTCTCCCCCCTTCCTTCCACTCTCTCTAAAAGTCAATGGATAGCCCTACCAGCATGGCTCAGTGGTTGAGTACTGACCTATGAACCAGGAGGTTGCAGTTTGATTCCCGTTCAGGTCACATGCCCAGGTTGTGGGTTCGATCCCCAGTGTGGGATGTGCAGGAGGCAGCCAGTCACTGATTCTCTCTCATCATTGATGTTTCTCTCTCTCCCTCTCCCTTCCTCTCTGAAATCAATAAAAATATATTTTAAAAATCAATGGATAAAATAAAAAAATTGTAAGCTGTTTTATGTCTCCTAACAGGGTAAATGTCTAGGAAAATGTTTCCCGTGGACAAAGATCTTCTTCTGGAATGGGGAGGGTTTGGTATTCTGTGGCTCCAAGAAACTGAAATGCTTAGAAAAGCTGTGTACATTATTATTATTATACTAGGCAGAGCTGAGCCCTGCAAATGGTTTCCTCTGGAACAGTGTTTATTTCCTAGGTACGAATTACTTTAGAAAAATGGATGAGCCATTTTCAACTGATCAATCACAGAAGCTTGGGAGCTGAGACACTGAAGATGGCTGGGAGATTGCGTCACCCTGCTCATAAATCCATGCCAGGGGAGAGAATGTGAAATGGAACTTAACTGGGCTTTCTGGGGCTCAGCGTTGGCTGGACTCCTCGGGTTATACGCGTGGTGTTCTGTGGTCAGAATGCTTGCTTTATTATTGTTTAGAAGTTGGAGTTCTCCCTGAAATGGACTCTTGTATTCTCTGGCCTCCTGGACCAAGATCAATCCCAGTGCAGGAAGTAAAGACAAAAGAGATGGGCCTTAGATGAAAGTTGGAGAAACAGCTGCCTCCTTTATGTGGACCTCACAGGCTTGGGGACTCCGTTAAGAGTATTTGCACCGCCGAAGCCGGTTTGGCTCAGTGGATAGAGCGTCGGCCTGCGGACTGAAAGGTCCCAGGTTCGATTCCGGTCAAGGGCATGTGCCTGGGTTGCGGGCACATCCCCAGTGGGAGATGTGCAGGAGGCAGCTGGTCGATGTTTCTCTCTCATCGATGTTTCTAACTATCTCTCTCCCTTCCTCTCTGTAGGGAGTCAATAAAATATATTAAAAAAAAAAAAAAGAGTATTTGCACCGAGGGCGGCAGGCTGGCCTTTACCCCATGGCAGCAGCGGAGCGGAGAGCAGAAGACACACCTGGGACCTGGGAAATTTGAGCAAAAGTCCTGGGTCTTCAGGTCCTCTCTGTTGTAATTCTCTTCTGTTCTCTCCAAGTCCGTTTGAACACAATGGGGAAATGGGGGAAGGGCCTGCAGGGCTCATGCTGGGCCAGAGCACAGGCTTAGGAAAGTCGGACCCTGGGGATAGCTCAGACTCAGACGCAGGAGTCCCCCACGTGGAACAGGCAGCTGGCTGAGTGGGAAGTACGGGTGAGATGGGTGGGCCGAGTAGGCATTCCCTAGGTTAACTTGGTAAAAGCCTGGGTTTCCTAAAGACAAGCGGGATAGGGCTCAAGGGACAGTGTGATAGGGGCAGTCAGTGGAAGCCTGAGTTTACAAACTGGTGCGGGCTGACATAGCTGAGTGATATCGGGATACCAGATGGACCTCATTCAGCTGTCCAGGGCCTGTTATTTCAGTGAGGCTTTACTAAGTGCAGCTACGATCATTACTAGTGTAACTGATTGAGCGCTCAGATGCCCTCCTGCTCAGCAGTTCTGTGAGTCCGCGTGGTGCAGGAAGCACCATGAGGTCAGCCTGCCGGAGTGTCCATCGGTTCTCCCCACAACTTCCTCCCCGCTCACCGTCCTGCTTCCACTCAACTGGCATGGCGTGTGGGGCAACAGCGAGGGGCAGTGTGGTAACTCATTCGGAGTCATTCTTTTTTTAAAAAAAATATATTTTATTGATTTTTTACAGACAGCAAGGGAGAAGGATAGAGAGTTAGAAACATCAATGAGAGAGAAACATCAATCAGCTGCCTCCTGCACACCCCCTACTGGGGATGTGCCTGCAACCAAGGTACATGCCCTTGACCAGAATCGAACCTGAGACCCTTCAGTCCGCAGGCCGACGCTCTATCTACTGAGCCAAACCAGTTAGGGCTGGAGTCATTCTTAAGTGGAGAAGGAGCTTGTACTTCAGCTAGTCAGTCGCATTCTTGGAAGTCATGGTTCTGAGGTCTCCCTGGTTGCAAGAGGGCCAATTCCCATTTATCTTGTGACTTGCTGAGATACTATTTGAGCATTTCTTAAAAGCAGAGGAGACATTACAGAAGAAGCACAAACAAATCCCCGATTTCAAAATAGCAAAACAACATAAATCTTTCTTAAAATGGACACGTGAGTAAGTCAGTCCGTGCTTTGGGACAAGGCCAAAAAGCCATGTGGCAGATTGTGTTCTCCAAAGATGGACACAGCACCATCTCTGTTCCCACGTGCTACTCCTATGATGAAAACTTGACCTTACTCCTTTTGAGAGATGGGACCTACGTTCCCAGGGGCAGGCTAGTGACAGGCTAGTGACTTTGGGGGAAGTCATTGCTATGTGACTGAGCCTAGGTCATAGGAAGGGATGCCGTTCCTGCCTGGTTCTGGTGGGATGCTCACTCGTGGAACCTTGATTAGATATCTATGGCTGTGTAACGTATCACCCCCAAAATTAGCAGTTTAAAACAACACACATTTGTTATCTAGTTCACAGTGTTTCCGAGTGAGGAATCTGACCGAGGCCTGGCTTGCTCCTTTCCTGTCGGATTTCTCACAAGGAGACAATCAGTTCTTCGAGGATTATTGGACTGAAGTCCTTGGTTCCTCACTGGCTGTTGGCCAGGTAACCCTCAATCCCTTGCTATATGGGCCTCTCCAGATTGGCAGCTTGCTTCATCACAGCAGGAGAGAGAGAGAGAGAGAGAGAGAGAGAGAGAGAGAGAGAGAGAGACACTGGTAATAAGACAGAAGTCACAATGTTTCGTAACCTAATCATGAAAGAAATACCCCCCTCAATGTTACCATATTTTATTGGCTAGCAGCAAGTTTTACTCAAAGGGATAGGATTACACAAGGCTGTGAATACCAGGTGGTAGGGATCATTGGGGGCTATCCTAGAGGCCTTTTACCCCAGGACCTAACCACCATGTTATGAGAAAGCCCAGATGGGGAGGCCACATGTGGATGCTCTAGCATGAAAGACATGCATGAAAGAGCCTTCAGATAATTCCAGGGCCCAGCTATTGTGTAAACTCCCCAGCCTTTCACACTTCCTTGCTGCGGCCCCCGACATTGCGGAGCAGATAGAAACTGCTCTTGCGGTGCCCTTTCCAAATTCCTGACACGTGTAATCGTGGAGAATAATAAACTGGTTGTTATTTTATACCACTTGGTAGTAACTAGAACAAGTCACGTATCTTAAAACTTAATTGCTCACCTGGTTTGAAATGTGCCTATTGCACATTTTTTTTTTTTTTGGCAACTAGATTGATATCACATTTCAGCCCAAAGTTTGCAACCTAAGAATACTGTAAGAGTCCATGCAGGTTTCAAAAACCTTGAAACTTTCTGGTTGCCATAGGCACTACTAACTTTTTGGCTCATCTAAAAAAATGTAGCAGTCTACTTTGGGTGTCTTTTCTGTAGCAGCAGATTGTAAAATGCCTTCATAAGGGGCCCAAGACAAACTGAGTTTTCTCAGGTTCTGTTCGGGATTCAGCAGAGCTTTCATGGCCAAGGGCACACTTCTGAATCAGACAAGATGTTCTAAACTTTCTTATCAATCCAGGTTGACTAGGACAATCGTAGTGCTTGGTCTGGCATAAACTGCGCATCAGAATAATTCTGTATACTTTTTATAGTACACATGTGTGTTAAATTACCTTAGCTAGAATTCCTCTATGGAGGAAAGTGCCTTTTTTTTGGAAGAACGAGTTTGGTCAAGAAGCAGTAGGAGTGCAAGCATGTGCTCCCTCCCCCCAGCCTCTCTGCATGAGATAATGAAAGGAATTTGTTTCTGACTTTGGAGAGATGGCAGGAAGAGGAAAGAACAGAGGACAGAGCAGGCAGAAGGAAGACAGAGGAACCAGAGGAGCATGTGAGGGTGGGTACAGTGTAGCATTGGGGCTAATCGAGGATATCATTATAAGAGAGTGGCTAACAAGGGCTGAGGACAGCAGGGATGTACAATGAGGATTTCCAGGTTGTCTGTTGTACCGTGGGTGATGGGACACCCTCCCTATGACCCCCAACATTTTCAGCAAAGTCTATTAATCTCATCAATGGTGTAGCTGAAAAAAAAATTTATGAAAAAGCTAAATGCTGTACTTGGATTGATATGGTGCTGAACAAAATACTTTACTATTGAGAGAGCAGGGCATGAGATATATGCATCCTGGGCATTTACAGAAATCCTGGAGAAAGCTGGGACTTCCATAGGCTATTTGAGCAAGTGTTGCCTAACCCTCAAGATGCAGGGAGGTCCCAGATGACATGTGGGCTAGCTGAGCATCTACATGTGTCAATCCTAGCCCAGTTCCTGGCCCCTATGTCCCTCCTCAGTTTCCCACCCTTTCTTTTCCCTTGGTCTATATATATGACACCCTGACCTACACTTATAGGCCCAGCCCTGCTCCAGGCCCCTGGGACATTCTAGAGAGACAAGAGGCATTTAACTAGATCCAGCCTGATGGTCTAGGGCTCCACATAAAGTCAGCTTTGCTGCCCATACTTTGTGACTTCACAAACTGGAATCTATCTTATTCTCAAATCCTGGGGCCTTCTCTCTTTGCCCACCCTAGGAGGGGGTGTGCCTCAGGACTTGTAATTGAACTTCTGCTTTGGAATCTATTTCTAAATTTCTTTCCTGGTATTTTACCTATTCATTTTCTCTTAGGGCTGAGGAACCCTGGTCTCTGGGCCTAGATCTGACACAACATTGCTATTGGACTCTTGCAAAGTCACTTTTACTCTCTGGCTCTTGGATTCCTCCCCTGTAAACATTGCGGTGGGGAAGGTGATTACTAACTCGGCAGGTTTGGACATGCATTATATAGGCCATTGTGTAATGGACTAGATGGGACGGGTCCTGGGAGTCAACTGATCCTGGCAGAGGCCCATAAATTGTGGTAAAGTCTAGGTTTGTGATTACAGGGCTCCATCAAGTGTTAGGATGCAGCCATGGAGCATAAAATAGAGACAGGCACACAAGCTTGGTCTTCAATATTCAGGCCATTAACCACACAAACTCAATCTGTGGCTGGGGCTTGTGGAGCAGGGTCCAGCCCGCTGTGGGAGGATGCTGGCCAGGGTAGACAGGGACTCAGAACCATGACCAGAACCCAAGCCAGAGGACTTGAGTTCAGGGCAAGACTCAGTTTTCAGGGGGCAATGGAAAGACAGGGAAACTGAGGCTGAAAGTCAGTTGTAAGGACCTAATCCGTATAGCTGGCAAGTTGTTACCAGGAGACCATGGGGGTTATTTCTAGCTTACCAGTTTTGGGGGATAAAAATAACAAGATTATTTTGGGGGCAACTATATTAGCTAATGCAGTTGAAATTTCCTAGCTCCTCCCTTTTCTACTCAAGGATGCCCTAGAATGGGGCAAAAGTTGCCTATGGAGGAGGATGGGTTGCTGGTTCTAGATCTCTCCGGGCAAAAGAGTCTAGGATTCCTTGAACAGTCTTGGACATGTTCGGAGGAGTCGGGAAGGACAGCTCACAGCACCCTTCATGCATGCAGAGAGTACAGGCCAGTGCACACCTGGATTGGGCCCCTTTCTATCCTGGGTGTTGGATCCGCCCTTGGGCAGAACACCACACATACTTGTGGGGCTCACTCCAGTGTGGGGGAGATAAATCACAGTGTCTGACGCATCATAACCCCTTAATCTATGTTGGTTAAATAAATGTAAAATTAAAGTTCACTAAATGAACAGGAAAGACTGATGGCTGGGAGAAAGGACAGAACAGCAGTGATCCTGGGAAACAGTCCTATTTCCCTCATGTGATCCTTACCATCAACAGCTGAGCCTTAACCTTTCCCCTGTAATAAGAAAAATAATTCTCAAAACACAGTTTCAGGTTATACATTGCCAGAACCAGGGAGATATTCCTACCCTTAGCCCAATAACCTCACTCTTGGGATTCTATCATAAGGAAGTAATTCAACAAAAACAAAAAGCTAAATGCACAAATATATTTCTGATAGCATCATCTGAGGCTAGCAGAAAAATGGGAACAGCCCACATGTCCAGTAATAAGGGACAGGCGGAGTAAATTTGGTGTCTCCACTCAATATTCTGAGTATTATGAAACTATTAAAAAGATCACTACAAATATGTACTGAACATGAAAAACACATAATCAATAATCTCGTTAAAAGGTATACGAAATGCTACATACATTATTAGTGCAAATGTGTTGGGTGTTCTTCCTTGTCGCAACCCATTGATCTGTCCCAGTTCCGACTGCTGTGGTTAAGTTCCAAAGAAATGTAAAAGGTACTTCAGATACCTAATGTCCCCCCCGCCCCCGCCAGCCCCCAGCTCTGATTTATTTATTTTTCATTTTAAAAAAAATATATTTTATTGACTTTTTACAGAGAGGAAGGGTGAGGGATAGAGAGTTAGAAACATTAATGAGAGAGAAACATCAATCAGCTGCTTCCTGCACACTCCCTACTAGGGATATGCCTGCAACCAAGGTACATGCCCTTGACCAGAATCGAACCTGGGACGCTTCAGTCCGCAGGCTGGCGCTCTATCCACTGAGCCAAACCGGTCAGGGTCCCAGCTCTGATTTAGAAAACGGTACATATTGGAATCCTGGGAGCACAGCCGGAGTGGGGAAATGTAGTTTTTGAATCTTTTTGAGTCACTATATAAAAAAAAGACCAAGAAACTAGTTAACAAAATTAAAGATCCAAGGACAACATCTACAACAAAGCTAAGTGACAAATACAAGCACCAGCAACCATGATGTGTGGTGGGCATCTGTGTGGGGGAAAGCAGAGGGAAGCATCAGGGCGGCTGATGGACCCGACGTCAGACCTAATGGAATTGGAGAGCAGTCGCTAAAACTGGACGGGGTTTGTCCACCCCAGTAATGGATGAGAACTTGCTTGTGATAAGGCCTAAAGGGACTGGGGCACTTGAATCTCTTTGAACATGAACTCCTGAAACTGAGTAGCCCATGCGCCATTTAAAGACAGGGCCCTACACTAAGGGAGACTTCTAGAAGGGGGATAAAAATTGGTAACAGCGAGACCAATACCCTTCTCCCCCTAAAAAACCCAAACCAAACCCAACCTAAAGAAAGAGAAGGTTCAGATACAAGTGGGGAAGGAGAAAAGAAACAGAAAATCTCAGAAATAAAACCCACAGTTTTATTTTAAACTTTAAAAAAATATATGTATTTTTATTGATCTCAGAGAGGAAGAGAGAGGGAGAGATAGAAACATCAATGATGAGAGAGAATCATTGATCAGCTGCCTCCTGCATGTCCCACACTGGGGATCGAGCCCACAACCTGGGCATGTGTCCTTGACTGGAATTGAATCTGGGACCCTTCAGTCCGCAGGCTGATGTTCCACCCACTGAACAAAACCAGGGAAGGGCAAAAATGCACAGTTTTAAAAATAGACTTTTATGTCAGTGGAAGTGATAAAGCTGGACCAGCAAATAAAAGAAACCAAAATCCAGCAAAAAAGTGGTCGTGGAGGAAACTAGGCTGCCACTCAATGAAGAGTCACCTGTCTAGGCTGACCCTGAGTTCATGCTGGAAAACCTGATGGACAAAACCAAGGAGTATAGAAGGGAAACTGAAAATCAGCGGAACAACTATGCACAAGAAAGTGGCGAGAGCCTACGAACGAGATACAAATTCGCTTCCAAACATGCAAAGCAAACTTTGGAGCTTGAAACACAGCTCTTGGGGAAGGACAAGATGGACTGTTCTCAAATGCCTGTTGTGAAGCAGCCGTTGGTGGCCGTGAGGGACATTTCACTAGTAAAGGAGAGAAACAGGACAGAGAAATGCAGACATTACAGGAGGAGCTAAAAAAAGCTGGGGCTCAGACAGCTGCAAGGGCCACGCCGGTACCTCCAGGAAAAAGCATTACTGGAGAAGCAATTGAGGGAGCCAGCCCAGCCTGTTGGGAAAGAGAGACAGGAGCTGAAGAGGAAGGCCCAGGCCTTGGAGGTGGCCGCAGGGAGGCATGCTTGTGAGTTGTGCGGCGACCTCCTCACAGAGAGCCAGTGGTCGCACAAGGAGTCAGTGCAGCAGCCCCTGCAGTGCCGGAGGTGCAGACCACCAAAGCCCCTTACAAAGCCAGAAGAAGCAGCTGCAGCGGGAACATTGGTCTACGGAGCACTTAATCCAGGGAGGCAAGGACTGCAGGGTGCTTCAAAGACCACAGGAACCCCTTTCCTGGGCACCAGACCAAGGGTTAATCCACAGGAATTCCTCAACAGTCACTGATTCAGTGAGGCCTGGAACAAGTGCTTTCAGGGGCTGCATAAATCTGGTTAGGAAGGCTTTGGGATCTCATTGCTACTGTAAAAAAATACCCAAAAGGATGCGTTAGTGTGCAGGATTGGGTGCTTTCCCCCCAGCCCTAATGCTAGGTATTTGTGTGACCAACTTTCCTTAATTAGGTTTTTCTTTAATTAGCTCTTGTCAATAAACAGGATGTTCCTTAAACCTCCAGATAACCTAACACCATTTGCCAAACACTCAGACATGAAACCAGGTCCAGAAAACCATCCTGAGAAAGTGAAAGGACAACAGTTGTGTGATTTATTTCATCCATCTGAGTCAGATTTTTTTTTTTTTTTTTACAGAAAAAGCACCTTTAAGGATAGCATCTCAAGTTGACTTTATATAGTGCTTTCTGCTTTTTAAACAACCAACATCAGTTTATCTTATTTCTTTTGGCCAACTCAACACAAAGGCAAAATGTTTTTAAGCTTCTTTAAAAGTTCCTGCCAGTGTACTGCCAGGTAGCCCCCTCTCTAGTTTTCTCATGAGAGAGAAAGTACTCTAATAACAGCAAGATCAACAAACGCCAGGCATCTGTCTGATGGAGCCCTTACAGTTTTAGTTTTCAGTAAATTGAGACTGGAAGAGACATTAAAAGGGATGTGTATTATGTCAAATCTTTTAAAAATGTTGTGAAGAAATACCTCTAGAATTAGTGAGGTGGCTGAATGCCTTTGTTTGTTTTAGGAAAATGCATTTTAAAAGTTTTAAAATATCTGGATGACTTTTTAAAGAGTCTTGTGCCATCTATTTCCCTAGCAACACCCTAAATTCTAAGTAGATAAGATTACTTAATGTCAAATACAGTAAGTACTTTATTTTTAGGTCCCCTATTACATTTTCTTACTATATGGGCTCTTAATAGTACATAAAATGCCTATTATCATTAATATGTGCCATATATTTATGCCTTTTTAGTGGAACTGGGAATAGTATTTTAAGTTAGTACAGACTTTTGGGGTAGTTTTTTCCCCCCCATTTATGACATTGATGGTTAGACCAGTGATGTATTTGAATACCAAATCCCAGTGTATCCCATATTTCACATTGTTCCACAATGGGCAAATATAATCAACTTTGCTTTCCAAAAGTTGTCAGTAAAGAAAAACTTCAAAACAAAACAAAAGCCTTCCATTTATTTATTTATTTAAAATGAAAAATAAACTTTTACTTTTAGAATGCAGACTGGTACTTTTTGACATTACATGAACACAACAGAAGAGAGTGCTCGGTGAAGTTAGAAAAGTTATTTTAACAAAATTCAGGAAAACTAAATTCACATCAATATAATGAACAGAAAAGTATCAAGGTCAAAATTTTTATGAGGAAATGGAATAAGCAGCATGATAATATACCTACAGACAATGAAAGCATATGAGAGAGCCATGCTAAAAAAGGAGATCAAAATATAATATTTCATTTAAAACAAGAGATTAGAGAACAACATAAATGAGAATTTGAAAATGAAATGAGATAATTAAAGAATTAGAAATATCAGAAAACATTATTTTAGAAATGAAGACTCAGAAGAAAATGCAAGGGGAAAACAATATATAATGTCTTAACATAAATAGAAGGAAAACAGAAGAACTAAAAAACTAGCCTTGATATTTGGAAATACTTTTAGATTTATAGAAAAATTACAAAGGTAGTACAGAGAATTTCTGTATATCCTTCACCCAGCTTACCCTATGTTAACATAATCATATTGCATTTGTCAAAACTAACATTGATATGATATTATGAACAAAACTGCAAAGTTTATTTGGATTTCACCAGTTTTTTTCACTAATGTCCTTTTTTCTTTCCAGGTTCCAGATTACTTACTTTGGAAGACAACATAAAGACACTTAACAAATATTTGCAATGCCCAGCATCCAAAAAATTGCTAATTATGAGAAGAAGCAAGAAAATATGACCTATAATTAGGAGAAGAAACAAATGTATCTATTAAAGAAATAATGGAATTTTCAAAAAAGAACTTTAAACTAGTTATTATAAATATATTCAAGTATTTAAAGAGTAATCTATATATATAAAAGCCTAAGTGACCATTACGACCGGTCCACTGGTCACTATGATGCTCACTGATTATGAGGGGGTAGATGCTCAATGCAGGAGCTGCCCCCTGGCGGTCAGTGTGCTGCCACAGCAGGAGCTCTGCTCAGCCAGAAGCCAGGCTCACAGCTGGCGAGCGCAGCGATGGTGGCGGGAGCCTCTCCTGCCTCTGCAGCAGCGCTACCAAGCAGCAGCAGGCAGGCACAGCAGGCTGGCTCGGGCTCCTCCTTGGCTGCTTGCCACTTCGAACCCTGCTACATCCCTTGGGGGATGTTGGACTGCCGGTTTAGGCCCGATCCCGGGATCGAGCCTAAACCGGCAGTCCGACATCCCCCGAGGGGTCCTGGATTGCGAAAGGGTGCAGGTCAGTCTGAGGGATCTGTGCACTGGGCCTCTAGTATGAACATAATGAGAAAGAAAGTGATAGATATAAAAAAGAATAAAATGCAAGTTCCAGAGTTGACAAATATAATACATAAAATAAAAAATTTATTAGATGGCCCTGGCCAGTGTTGCTCAGAGCTAGAGTGTCATCTCTCACATTGAAGGGTCAAGGGTTTGATTTCCAGTTAAGGGCACATACCTGGGTTGCAGGTTCAATCTCTGGCCTGGTGTGATGTGTGGGGGAAGCAACTGATCTATGTCTCTCTCTCTCTCTTCCCCCCACCTCCCTCCATCCCTCCCTCTTACTCTCTCTAAAAAAAAAAAGTCAATGGGAAGAATATCCTCGGGTGAGAATTAGCAAACAAAAAATTTACTAGATGGGCTTAACAGATTGAACATTGCAGAAAAGATCAGTGAATTTGTAAACAGGACAATCAAAACTATCCAAACCAGAATACAGAAGAGAAAAAAAAAAAACTAAAAAAGATTATCAGAGCCTGTATAACCCATGGGACAATAACAAGTGGTTTAATATGTGTATAATTGGAGTCCTAAAGTGTGTGTCTCTGTGTGTAGGAGGGAGAGGGGGCAAATAAATCATGGCAGAAAACCTTTTTATATTTAATGAAAACTATAAATTCACAGACCCAGGAAGTGCAACAAACTTCAGGCAGGAAAAATATAAAGAAAACCAGACAAAGCACAACATAAATTGTTGAAAGCCAATGACAATAAAAAAAATTAAATTCATCCAGATTAAGTCAGAGGTACATTACATGCAAGAAGACAAAGACAAGAATGACTACAAAAGTAAGCCATTGTTGCTAACAATGTGTTTACCGTACCAAAAGAAAAATCTGTCAACCTAGGATTCTCTATCCAGAAAAAACTCCTTTTAAAATAAAGGTAAAATAAAGACTTTTTTAGATAAATAAAAGCTGATACAGTCTTTGACTATCACTTGCTGTACAAAAAATGTTAAAGGAAGTTCTTAGGTCTAAAGAAATATGATACTACATGGAGACTTGGAGCTACACAAAGGAAAGCAGAGCGGAGGAAATGGTAAATGTGAGTATTGATAAAAGAATTGCCCTCCTTTTAACATTTTATTAAAAGATAGCTCAGTCAAAAATAATAACAATGTTTCATGCTGCTTATAACATGAAATGCAATGGAAGTAAAACGTATGACCACAATAGCACAAGAAATGTAAGTAATCCAAAAAGAAGTGAAGAAAAAAGGAACAACAAAGAACAAATGGGACAAATGCAATGTGAGATTCTAGATTAGATCTTGGAACAGTGTTAATGTCTTAGTTTTATTCATTGTGCAATGATTATGTAAGATGTTAACATTAGGGATATGTGAGTAAAAAAATACGTGTACATTCTCCTTAAAGAAAACCAGAGTGGCTTTATTATTATTATTACTATCTTAATTCTCACCTGAGGATATATTTTAATTGATTTTTAGAGAAAGAGGAAGGGAGAGAGAGAGAGAAACATTCATGTGAGAAAGACCAATCAGTTGCCTCCTGCAGGCACCCCAACCAGGGATGAAACCTGCAGCCTAGGTATGTGCCCTGACTGGGAATCAAACCCACAACCTTTTGGTGTACAGGACGATGCTCCAACCAACTAAGCCACTCGGCAGGACTGGAGTGGCTATCTTAATATCAAACAAAGTAAACATCAGGACAAGAAATATTACCAAAGATAATGAGGGACGTTTCCCAATAATGAAAGGGTCATTTCATCCAGAAGATAAAATTCTAAATGTATATACACCCAATAACAGAGCTTCAAAACATATGAAGCAAAAATCAACAACAAGGAGAAATGGACAAACCCACAATTATAGTTGGAGAATTCAATACTCCATTCTCATTAATTGGTAGAACAGACAGATAATCACTAAGAGTAAAGAAGACTTGAACACCATCTATTGACTTGACCTAACTGACATGTATAGAACATTAATGCCCAGCGACAGTAGAAAACACACATTCTTGCCAAATTGCTCTCCCTGGGGGCTATACCAATCCTATATAATAAAGCGGTAATATGTAAATTGACCATCATGCCCTCACACAAAGATAGCCGCCCCCATGTGGTCACAAGATGGCTGCCACAAGATGGCCATTAGGAGAGGGCAGTTGTGGGTGATCAGGCCTGCAGGGGAGGGCAGTTGGGGGGGACCAGGCCTGCAGGGGAGGAAAGTTGGGGGTGATGGGGCCAGCAGGGGAGGGCAGTTAGGGGTGACGGGCCAGCAGGGGAGGGCAGTTGGGGTGATCAGGCCAGCAGGGGAGGGCAGTTGGGGGGGGCTGGGTCAGCAGGGGAGCAGTTAGGCGTCGATCAGGCTGGCAGGGGAGTGGTTAGGGGGTGATCAGGCTGGCAGGGGAGTGGTTAGGGGGTGATCAGGCTGGCAGGCAGAAGCAAATTTTGTGCACCAGGCTTCTAGTATACAATACTATCAGCAATTATGTGTGCCTGTCTACCTGCAACCTCTCAATGTTTTCAAAATTTTTATAACATTCTGAGGGGTAAAAACAACTTACACTGCCTATTATTTTAATTCACATTTCTTTCATTATGAATTATTTTTAGCCCTTTTTGATTATTACTTTATTTCTGGACGTTATCTTTGAATTTTAATATAGAGCATGAGTAGGTAAGGTATAGCATTGATAAATAATGATAATTTTGTCTTAGCTCCACTTGTTCCTGTTTTATTTTTCCCCTCACTTGTTTCTGTTTTATGCCCTTCTTATTGCATTGGCCTTAACTTCTAGAACATATTACATCATAATGGTGAGACTGATTACCCTATTTTGGTTACTGATTTTAATGGAACAGTCAATAGATTTCAACTTTAAGTAAGATATTGATACTTTTTATGTGAAGAGAATATCCTACTCTTTCTAAAATTTTAAAAGTTAAAAAAAAAGACACAACAGAAATGACTGTGGAATTTTAGCAAATGCATTTCAGAATCTGGATTTGAATGATTTATTTTCTTTATTGATGACTGGTATAATTTAATACATTTTTTATTGTTAAACATTTTTACATTGCTAGAATAAACCCTGGTTGGCTATCATGAATGATTTTTTAATGTGCTTTAATCCAGTTTGTTAAAATATTTTTTAATTTCCTATTCATATTTAACAATGAGACTTGTATTTTGGGTTTATTTTGGTATTTTTGTACTTTGTATTTTTGAGTATGTACTGTTCTTGACAGGTTTTGTTATCAGGGTTATGATGACCTCATAAAATAAACCAGGCAGCGTTTCTTCTTTGCTTTTTGGCCTAAATTCCTCCTTGCTCTCCTGGCCCAGGGAGAGCAGGGCTGGCCCACACTCAGAGCTACTCCAGGACTCTGGTGACCTCCAGCTTGTTCCGGTTCTCTTCTGACTCTCCGTGGTGTTGTCTCTGGCATCTCTCTCCTTCTTTTGGTCTGACTTCCCAACGTGCTCCCCCAGCACCAGCGCTTCCACCTGGCCTCTGTGTGAACCCAGGGGAGGGGATTTCCTTGGCAGATGGAGGTTCTCCATGTGCCCCTCCCACTTCCTCCTGGAGCTCTCCCAGCTGTGGTCACTGGCGCTCTCCTGGGCTTCTCTTCTAGCTCTCTGCTGCCCTCCCCTGCCACCCTGGCCACCACATCTGCCCTTGTCATGGCTTCCTGCAGCCAGAGCCATCGAAAATGGGACTCCCTTCCACAGGTTCAGGGTTTGTGGGTGTCTGGACGTCCCTGGGAGGTCTCGCCAGCAGCTGGTTTGAAGCGGGTGCTGCAGTGAGGCAATGGTTGCTCTGGCTGCCTCTGGAGAAAGAGAGCAGAATAAACCAAAATAGGTTCTGCCCTTAAGGGGGGAACACACATCACATTTCTGCCAAAGGGCCCCTCTGAGAGATCCTGGTGTGTTTGGGCAGGACAGCTCTGTGAGCCCCAGAGTGGGGAAGGTGAACCCAGAAACAGCTGTGTTCCATGACTTACACCTTTACCCCCCCCCCATCCTGCCCCAAGCGCCTTTCCTGCTACCTGAGACAATTTGTATGTCCAGCCTTTCTGTTCAGCTGTCAGCTGTGAAGGACACCAGATGTTAGGCCTGAGCTATGCAATGAATTGTCTGGCTCAGGCTGACACTTTCCTTGCCATCTCCCCTGAAGCCATCTAAGGCCAAGGCCATGGGGAAGCAGTTTCGTAAGTATGTTGTTTATCACTATTTTTAAAAATTTATCTTTATTGTTGAAAGTATTACAGATGTCCCCTTCCCCCTCCATCCTCTCTCACCATTGGCCCCCTCCACCCTGCTCTCACCCCTTCCCCACACTACTGTTTGGCCATGGGTTTTGCATATATGCATTTAAGTTCATTGGCTAATCTCTTCCAGCTCCCCCCCCCCCCCCCCTTTTCCTCTGAAAAAGGTCAGTCTGTTGTATGCTTCGATGTCTCTGGATCAGTTTATTTTGTTCATTAGATTCCACATCTGAGCGAAATCATGTGATACTTGTCATTCTCTGTCTGGCTTATTTTGCTTAGCATACTACTCTCCAGGTCCCTCCATGCCATCTCAAAGGGTAAGAGATCCTTCTTTTTTATATATATATATATAGCTGCATAGTATTCCATTGTGTAAGTGAATCACAGTTTTTTAATTCATTCACTTGGGCTATTTCCAGATCTTAGCTATTGTAAATAATGCTTCTATGAACACAGGGGTGCATATATTCTGATTGGTGTTTCTGGCTTTCTAGGATCTATTCCAAGAAATGAGATCACTGTGACAAATGGCAGTTCCATTTTTTTTTAAATCCTTACCAGAGGATATTTTTCCATTGCTTTTCAGAGAGAGTGGAAGGAAGGAGGGAGTGGGAGAGAGACAGACAGACAGACAGACATGGATGTGAGACAGACACATTAACTGGTTGCCTCCTGCATACCCCTGACTGGGGATAGGGAATGAACCCACACCCAGGAACATGCACCTGACCTGGAATTGAACCCTCTACCCTTCAGTGCGTGAGCTGATGCTCTAGCCACTGAATACATCATCCAGGGTCCATTTTTAATTTTTTTGAGGAAACTCTACACGATTTTCCTTAATGGTTATACCAGCCTGCATTGTCACCAGCAGTGTACTAGGGTACCTTTTTCTCCACATCCTTGCCAGCACTTGTTTGTTGATTTATTGATGGTAGTCATTCTGGCAGGTGTGGCAGGTACCTCATTGTCATTTTAATTTGCATCTCTCTTATAATTAGTGATTTTGAGAATTTTTTCATATATCTGTTGGCCATTTGTATGTCCTCTTTGGAAAAGTGTTTATTCAGGTCCTCTGCCCATTTTTAAATTAGATTGTTTGACCTCCTTTTGTTG
Organism: Myotis brandtii; assembly: GCF_000412655.1. Taxonomy (NCBI): domain Eukaryota; kingdom Metazoa; phylum Chordata; class Mammalia; order Chiroptera; family Vespertilionidae; genus Myotis; species Myotis brandtii. The sequence goes on from NW_005366171.1 coordinate 2,738,133, forward strand.
AGTTGTATGAGTACTTTATGTATTTTGGAAATTATATATTTATATTTTTACATATTTTGGAAATTAACCCCTTATCAGGTATATCATTGGCAAATAGGTTCTCCCATCTAGTGGGTTCCTTTTTTATTTTGATGCTGGTTTCTTTTGCTGTGCAGAAGCTTTTTATTTTGATGTACTCCCATTTATTTATTTTTTCCTTTGTTTCTCTTGGTCTATGCTTTATATTAGTGAAAATTCTGCTATGTGAGTTGTCTGATATTTTACTGCCTACGTTTTCTTCTAGGATTTTTATGGTTTCGTGACTTACATTTAAGTCTTTTATCCACTTTGAGTTTATTCTTGTGTATGGTGTAAGTTGGTGGTCTAGTTTCATTTTTTTTTGCAAGTACCTATCCAATGATCCCAACACCATTTATGAAAGAAATTGTCTTTACTCCATTGTATGCTTTTGCCTCCATTGTCAAGTATTAATTGAGCATAAAGGCTTGGGTCAATTTCTGAGTTCTCTGTTCTGTTCCATTGATCTATATGCCTGTTCCTGTGACAGTACCAACCTGTTTTGATTATAGTGGCTTTTTAAAAAATATATATTTTATTGAATTTTTACAGAGAGGAAGGGAGAGGGATAGAGAGTTAGAAACATCGATGAGAGAGGAACATCGATCAGCTGCCTCCTGCACACCCCCTACTGGGGATGTGCCCACAACTGAGGTACATGCCCTTGACCGGAATCGAACCTGGGACCCTTCAGTCTGCAGGCTGACACTCTATCCACCGAGCCAAACCGGTTTTGGCTACAGTGGCTTTGTAGTATAGTTTGATTTTCAGTATTGTGACCCCTCCAACTTTATTCTTCTTTCTCAAGATTGCTGCAGCAAGTCAGGGTCTATTTTGGTTACATATAAATTTTCAGAGTATTTGTTCTAGATCTGTGAAATATGCTGTTGCTATTTTGATAGGGATTGCATTGAATCTATAGGTTGCTTTGGGTAGTATGGAAATTTTAATTATATTAGTTCTACCAATCCATGAACATGGTATATTCTTAACATTTGTATATATCTTCTTCTATCTCTTTTTTCAATGTCCTGTAGTTTTCTGAGTTCAGTGGGGCCTTGACTTACGAGTTTAATTCGTTCCGAGACCGAGCTCGTTAAGGAGCTCGTTAACTCAAATTACTCTATCAACTCAATGCAAAAAATCGGCAGAGAGACAGCTGGTATCTCAAAAAACTGGTTATTCGGGACACTCATAAGTCAAGGCCCCACTGTACAAGTCTTTTATCTCCTTGGTTAAGTTTATCCCTAAGTATCTTAATTTTTTTTGTTACAATGGTAAATGGGATTTTTTTTTTAAGTTCCTCCTTCTGAGAGTTCATCATTGCTATATAAAAATTCCATAGATTTCTGGGTATTAATTTTGTATCCTGTTATATTGCCAAATTCATTTATTAAACCTAGTAGTTTTTTGGTGGAGTCTTTAAGGTTTGTTATGTACAACTAGAGGCCCGATGCACAAAATTTGTGCAAGGTGCTCGGACCTCACAACCGCAGCAGCTTGCTTCGGCCCTCGCAGCCCTGGCTTTGTCTGGAAGGTCGTCCAGAAGGACATCTGGTCTAATTAGCATATTGTGCTTTTATTATTATAGATATCATGTCATCTGTAAATAATGACAGTTTTACATCCTCCTTTATAATTTTGATGCCTTTCATTTTTCCTTCTTGTCTGATAGCTGTGGTTAGGACTTCCAGTACTATGTTGAATAAGAGGGTGATAACGGACATGTTCCTGTTCTTAGGGGAATTGGTTTTAATTTTTGCCCCCTGAGGATAATATTCGCTGTAGGTTTGTCATATATGCCTTTTATCATGTTGAGATATGCTCCCTCTATTCCCACTTTGCTGGGAGTTTTTATCAAAAACTAGAGGCCCGGTACATGAAAATTCATGCATGGAGAAGGGGGTCCCTCAGCCTGGCCTGCCCCCTCTCATAGTCTGGGAGCCCTCAGGGGCAGGAGGTGACCCAGTGATCAGGGGAAGGCAATGCCCCATCACACCTCTGCTGCTGCCACTGCCGGCAGCGCAAGCTTCGGGTGGCCCTGGGCAGCTGGGCAGCCACCATCCAAGGCTTGCCTGTGCCTCGGGCCAGCCCTGGGCAGCTGGGGGGCTGAGGGGACTGGGGGACCCCAAAGCCACA
>NW_005366171.1:2740473-2764249 GCF_000412655.1 Myotis brandtii
TTAGCATATTCCCTCCTTATTGGCTGCAGGAGCCACCATCTTTGTGACGGTGTGAGGGTCAATTAGCATATTCCCTCTTTATTAGATAGGATCAGGGTGTTGGATTTTGTCAAATGCTTTTTCTGCATCTATTGATATGATCATGTGATTACTGTATTGTTTTGAGAATTAGGGTAATAACTCCTTAGATGATATTCAATGCTCTCTAACATCAATTTCCAAGCTGTCTTTCCAACCTTTTCACCACTTCTCCATTGTGCATACTCTATTAATCAGCCAAATTTTTACCTCCTTTCTTTTGTTCATGCTATTCCCTTAGACCAGTGGTTCTCAACCTTCCTAATGCCGTGACCCTTTAATACAGTTCCTCATGTTGTGGTGACCCCCAACCATAAAATTATTTTCGTTGCTACTTCATAACTGTAATTTTGCTACTGTTATGAATCATAATGTAAATATCTGATATGCAGGATGTATTTTCATTGTTACAAATTGAACATAATTAAAGCATAGTGATTAATCACAAAAACAATATGTAATTATATATGTGTTTTCTGATGGTCTTAGGTGACCCCTGTGAAAGGGTCGTTCGACCCCCAAAGGGGTCTCGACCCACAGGTTGAGAACTGCTGCCTTAGACTAACCTCCTCCCTTCTCATTATTATTTGCTGAGAATCTTTTCAAATGTCAATGCCCAAGTTAAATACTACCTAAGCCATGGGGAGTTCCTGGCTGCCCTGTTCAGAAAATCATTTTGCCTCCTCTGGGAGCATTACCATTGTAACAGTTTTCAGTCAAGAACCAGGATATGAACCCTGGTTGGTGTTGCTCAGTAATTAGAGCCCATGCATCGAAGGGTTGCAGGTTCAATCCTGGCCCTGGCATGAGGGAGGCAACCAATGGATGTGTCTCTCTCACACTGATGTTTCTCTCTTTCTCTTCCCCCTCCCTCCCTTTTACTCGCTCTAAAAATCAATGGAAAGAATATCCTCAGGTAAGGATTAACAAAAAAATGTCAAAACAAACAAACAAAACAAAACAAAATGAAAAAATCCAGGAGATGAGATTGGCTCTTGAGAATGAAATTTAATGTCAAAGTTCAAGCGACAAATGCCCTGAGTTTCTATAGACATGGCCCTCATTGAGATCTGATCTCTAGGCTTCAGGCCTTAGGCAGTGGTTCTCAACCTTCCTAATGCCGCGACCCTTTGATACAGTTCCTCATGTTGTGGTGACCCCAAACCATAAAATTATTTTCGTTGCTACTTCATAACTGTAATTTTGCTACTGTTATGAATCGTAATGTAAATATCTGATATGCTATATGTGTTTTCCGATGGTCGCGACCCACAGGTTGAGAACAGCTGCCTTAGAGGCTCTGCTAACTCCAGAATTTCTTCTCAGAAGGAGTAGGGGACAATCTGGTGGAAGGGGAAGCTAGACATTTTGTTTTGCATGGCAAACACACTAATTTCACTTGCATTGTATGTTTGTTAGAAATGGCTTAGGGGCTAGGGGTAAATGGTGTTGGTCCTGCTGATGAACAATGGATATATCCTAATCAGTGAGTGGGCAAATGGAGTCCTTAGGCCTGGCCAATAACTAAAACAGTTCTAACCAAAGCTGTTCTTAGAAGTGAAATTGTGAAAATAAAGTACGAGTTGGTCATATGAACTCTTCCAAAAGATAAAGTCTGAGTGTCACAATGTGTTCACACCTAGAGGTGTCCCATAGCTACCTCTAGGTCTCTTTGTGAAAGGAAAGATCTTCTGGGGAGATGGGACCTTTGCCTGGGTTGTTCGGGCTGGACTGGCTGGTGTGGGGGGAAACTTGAGATCCCTAGAACTGGAGCTTCTTGTCAAAAGAAAGAGAACTGGAGTCTAGGCAGGAAAGGACTTTACTTCTCCAGGGACCTCTCAGGTCTGATGAGAGCTTGGCCCAGATCTTTCTACTAAGAACCATGGTCATCTCTGAAAAGTGTGTTGGGGTTGTCCCCAGGGATTCCAAAGGTCTGGCCATGCCTTGGAGCATGAAATTGGGTGGGCATGTGACTGCTGTGTAGGCATCCTCCCTTTGGCTCAAAGGACTGGCTCAAGGAGGGAATAACCTAAGCCTGACACACAGGACTCAAGAGATGCTTCCTCCTTTGGATTGCTACAGGAGGCAGCAAAGGAAGAACGGAACCCAGGAGTGATGGAGTAACCAGCAGAGAGCCTTTTAGAGCAGAGCCTGGAAAAGCCTCATTTTGCACAAAACCAGGCCCCAGGATTCAGCCCTAGCCTCTTCCCTGCCTTTCGCTATGAAAAATTTGTTCTTCTTTTAGACCTCCAGGAATCATCAGTGCTGTTTGCCAAATATTCCTAGTTCTCTCTTCCAGGCACGTGATAAGATTATACTTCCGGGCACCCTCATGGCTGGCTGGAGCCAAAGTGACAATTTGTGGCCAATGGGCTGTGAAAGGAAGAGACATGCATCATTGCTGGACCAGAGGACTTTATTGCCAATACAAGACCCTCCAGAGCTCACTTTCTGCCAATGGTTTGGGCAATGTATCAGCCTGGGTTCCCAAGCGAAGAGGTATGGAGCAAAGCCTCCAGCCATGGAGAGGTGGCATGATGGAAACAGACCTTTGTTGTTATAAATAAACCACTTATGTCTATCAACTCCACCTCACTGAAGATGCAGGTCTCCTGTCTATTCCCAGGTTTACTGTCCCACAATATTGGAAGACCTACTCTTTATCACTCAAGACTTTGTGCCCCCTGATTTACTTCTGTCCTCCTCTTTCTTTTCCTGGTTCCTGTCTTTCACACACATGTCCCCAGGCCCAGTGTTACCTTGTCATTGCTTAGTTCCATCCCAGGGGCTCCCATGTCCCCTCTGACCATGAAGACACGTGGCACCCCTCAGGCAAGATTGTAGAAGCTGAGTCAGGAGAGAGCAGAGGGTGTGTTAGAGCTTCCAAGATGGCCCTGGTGACCCCCACCTCCTGGTATTCACACCTTTGTGTAGCCCCTCCCACCTGATACTAGCGTAGGTCTGTGTGATCAGTAGAATGTGGCAGAACTGGTGGTATGTCATTTCCAAGATTAAATTATAAAGGATTGCAGTATTTGTCTTACTCATTCTCTCTCTCTTGACAATTCACTTTGGGGAAAACCCTGAGATGCTATGGAGGGGTCCATGTGACTAGAAACCAAAGCCTCTTGCCAATAGCCCTGTGAGTGAATTGAAAGCAAATGCTCCAGACCCAATCAAGCCTCAGATGACTGCAGCCCTGGCTGACACCTTGATTGTGGTCTCACAAGAGACCCTGAGCTAGAACCACCTTGCTAAGCCACTCTCAAATTCCTGACCCCATAACACATGTTTGTTGTTTTAAGCTGCTAAGTGTGGAAGAACTCATTATGCAGGATTAAGTAACTAACACAGGGCAGATGCTGGGGTGATTGGGTTTGGGAGGTCAAAGCCCAGTATGATGATGATGATGGAGCTCTGCTTGGCCTAGGCTATGCCCCTTGGGCATGATTGCAGAAGGACCTCTCAGGACAGCACTCAACCCAGCGGAGGAGGGACAGGAAATATGAACACAGCTTGGTGTCTATCCCTTAGAAATGTCTCTTGACCCGGTCCCAAGAGACTCACTCAAGCCTGTTTGTGATGAACAGGGAGTTCTAAATAAACATTGAAACAACTTTATGAAGACTGTAATGGTGACACATTATCTAGAACATCCTTGTTGAGTGTGACATGGAGAGAGAGAGAGAGAGAGAGAGAGAGAGAGAACCGGTGTGACACTGTAAGAATTCCAGCACAACTGTGTTGATGCTGGATGCGAGGAGCAGCCTCAGAAACTAGAGCTTGAGGAGTCATGGATGCCTCACAGGCAGGTGAGCAAAGAGAACCCCTCCCCTCCCCCACTCCCACCCCCTGCCCAGGGGACACATTTGATAAGAGTGAGGATCTAAGTTATTGAGAGGGAGCAATGAGCTGGTAAAATCAGAGCTATAGCTATTAAGACATCTTCACTCATGCTTATAGCCTTGCAGGGCTTGGAAAAATATGGGGTTCAAAGATAAAAAAGAACAAATACTGTTCTGCTCATTAAACATTTGCTATGACTAACTTCAAAGCAAATCGTTCATGCACATCTTATTTTTCAAGCTTTGAAACAATCTATAAGGTAGATATTTTTCCCATTTTACAGATGAAGAAACTGACATTCTAAACTTGCTTCCTCCAAGTGCTTTCTCCAAAAGTCAAAGCAGGGGCCACTTGAGCAGGCTCCTTCCACTCTTAAAGACACAATCTTCTGGTTCCCCCATCTGACATGGAGGATGCAATCCTGTTTGTGTTCTAAGCACATGTAGATCTGGCCCCTTGGAAGAGAGCCCATGCCATGCCCAGCCCAAGGCTCTTGGCTGCAGGGAACTGAGCTATTTTATCCATGGAGTCAGCAGAATGTGCAGATAACTTATAATAGCCATTGGAAGAGTGCCCATGAGGTGAAGTATGAACCTCTTGCACTTCAGCTCTACACAGATCTGTGCAAAAGCCAAGAGGAGGAAACCCCTGGAAGCAATCTAGGTACAATGAAAATGAGTTTTAGGCAATTGCAAAAGAAGAGATGGAGTACAACAATGTGAATATACTTAACACTGCTGAACTGTACACTGAAAAAGGGTAAAGATAGCAAATTCTGTGTTATGTCTTTCTACCACAATTAAGAAAAAGGAGACCTGGGGAATTATCATCATTCAGTAAATTGGGATCTGATAGAAGGAAGTGACGGGTCCAATGAGGTTGAGCGTGAATCTGTGAGCGATGTGGATCAACAAGTTGGAGAAGTGAGTGAGCAGGTGATAAACTGTCAGGTCATGGCTAGGAAGCCCAGATAAAACCATCACAAAAAATACCTGGAACCCTAGGACAAAGAAAACTAAGGAGAAAATAAACAAACGGGACAAATCAAAATAAAAAGCTTCTTCACGGCAAAAGAAACCATCAACAACACGAAAAGAGAGCCTACTGTGCGGGAGAACATATTTGGCAATGATACAGCTAATAAAGGGTTAATATCCAGCTAGCGGATCTCAGTGATGGTTTATTAAAAACTCCCAGATGCTCCTCTCAAGAGTACTATCTTCTCTTTGCCCTACAAAGCAATCGCTGCGGCTGTATAACTCGGTACTGCCAGCCAGAGTTCTTAAAATGCAGTTCATCTTTGTCTGTGGTCTCCAGATTCTTTCCCGATTCCTCTCTGTGGAAATCTCCCAGATAAGTCACAGCCAGTCATACACGTGCTACACCTCTCCTCGGAATAGCCAGCAGGAGAGTTATCCGGCCTCGAGAGAGCATCCAGGAAGCCATAGTACTGTATGTAGATGGGAAAACAAATCCCCTGAGAGGAAAAGGGACTTGCCCAAGGTCATGGTTTTGAGTCAGGGTCAGAAGTCAGCTCTCTGGCCTTCCAGGGCCACCAGGGCTCAGAGTGCTGGTCTGGTGACCTTTTTCTTTATGCTGCCTGAGGGTTTGAAAGATACTTTCTCTGGCCCTCACCTTTCAGGCATCACGAACAGAAAGGCAGGTGGATAGCTCAGCCAGGCCAAGAGCATCTGCTCTAGGAGAGAACAAGTGCTCAGGGCCTGCAAAAAAAGAGCTGGCACAGGGAGGGAACACAATATCCAGTGGCCCTCGACATTCTCTCTATGCAATGACTTCTCTTGTCAAATGGTAGTGTGACAGTGAACCCAATAAACAATCTGTCTTGCTGGAATTCACCCTGAACATAAACTTGGTAAAGCATTCGCAGCCATCGGAACTCCCCGCCTACACCATTTACTAGTAATTGTCTCCTGGCAGGACTGTGTTGTTTCTGTGGCTTTGCGGTAATGTTTTTCTTATCAGCAGAGGCTGATTCCTGCCTAAGTCCTGACCAAGGTTGCCGGCTACATGCCATGCTGAGTTCTGGAGGGGAAGAAGGTGATAACACCACTTTACAAAGCTCTTTTCCAGGCACTGCTCACTTGATCCCCAGGGAAGCCATGGGTGATAGGCAGGGAAGTCTTTATTTGTCTTAAGTTTGTAGATGATATTAGCTCAGAGAGGGTGAGTGACTGACCCAAGCCCACACAGCTAGTGAGTTACCCAGATCGGTGAAACTGTTCAAATCCCAGCTCTGCTATTTACTATTGAACTTAGAGTCCCCTACTCACTAGTTGTGGAATCTTGAGCATTACTTAACCACCTTGCCTCAGTTCCCTCATTTTTAAAATGAAGAATATAGCCTGTCCCTCATTAGAACGTTGGGAGATGAAATGAACTGATAGATGCAAAGTACTTAACCTGTACCCAGCAGTCACTAGGTGCCGAGTAATATTAGAAATTGTTGTTATTATCATCAAGTCTGGCTCTGCTCCGAAACAAGACAAGTCTCCTCTGAGCTCAGATGAGGATCCTTTTGGGCAAAAGTCATAGTGCAGCAGAAGCCTTGGAGGATAATCCAGTTTGTCCACTCATTTAGTTTTATTATTATTTTGAAATATGACATTTGAAGATAGTCTGTGATGCATAATAAGGTCAGTGGCACACAAGGTCAGCAGTTCACAAAAATGGTTAAAATTCTTATTACATTAATGTAGCTGAAAAAAATGTTAATTTTCCTCTTGTTATTCTTTGTGTCTATAATAGATATCCATGTCATCACATTTCTCCATTACATGCCCCATTTAATCCTGACAATTTGCACTGACAATGACTCACATTAAGAGACAAAAATAGAAAAAAAATCCCAGGATTACTCATAATATTTAGGTAGTTGGGGGACGGGAAATGGGAGGAAGTATAAGAATGTTAATTTCTTTATCTTTCATAGCAATTAGTCAATTGATACTGTCTAAAATTGAAGCATGTTAAAAATAACGATTCAAGTCTCTTAATATTTTTCATAATTGCTTTCTTAACGTTAGAGGTATCCTTGAGAAATAATATCTCTTGTGGAGAATAAACAAAGTTAAGCAATTCCATTAACTTCACTTTTTAGTGTCTTTGTCTTTTAAATTCAAGGAAGATTAAATTTTATACCTTTTGTTAAACAGCAAGTGAAGTATGATCCCTTTTAATGAACTATTTCTTTATATCCATCCATCCATCCATCCATCCATCCACCCACTATCCCTTCTTAGTTACTTGCCTACTTATTCTTCTCTTTGTGTATACAATGAGAGAAATAGCTGCATGATGGTCACTTGCATTAGCAACAGGGCCCCTAGGCCACGGGGCCATGATTGTTTTGAGGTGGCAGGATTTGGAAGATTTTAAAATATCTTGGATTCTTTATAAGTATGCATCATTTTTATAAAAATAAAGTATTATCTTTAAAAAGAAAGGGAGACCATGCTTCTGGATTTCCTTTAACATTTGGGGTCTCCTTACTCTTGCCATGCTTCCCCACTCCCTATACCCTAGAGCTAAGTTTTTCAAGCTCATCCAATATCCATGGTGGCTCTACCCTAGGCCCCTGCACCCAGAGCTAACATCAGGGGTCTTGAGTGGCAGAAAGTCTCTGTAAAGAGACTGTGAATAGCCTGGCAGGGAGACATACCTGGAGGAAGATGGCCAGAGGACAGGGAGACAGGAAAAGGGCTCTGAGTCCCTGGCATTTCCTTGTCTCACAAATATGAGAAGACCAAGCCTGAAGGGGAAGAGTGACTTGTTCAGAGTCACCAGCATGTTACACGCATCCAAGACAATCAATGGTCCCTTCAAAGGCAATCAGAGTTTTTCTACAAGCACCAGTAAGAAGAGGTGCTCCTTATTCTTGGTGTGGAAAATGGAGAAGGAAAGGGCAGTCATGGTGTGGGAGAGGAATTGGGGCCACAACCCCCCCCCCTTCAAGCAGCTAGTTTGGTTTTCCTATTAGGTCTGCCAGTATTAGCATCTCTACAGACTACAAGACCCACAGGAGGCATCTACAGCATGCACTATACTGAATATTTAGTATCAGAAAAAAGGAGTTCTGGGCAGATATTATGTTTGGATTTGAGCAAAGTGGAGAGGATTCAGAAGCCTTTGCAAAAATTATTATCTTCCCTACTCCAACCTGGGGATATGGCCTAAGTTTCCTTAAGTTTTCACAATATTTTACATTTCTTTGGGAATGGGGTGGTGGTAGGGGTGTGGAAGGGCTCTTGTCACAATTTGAGGAGGACAGCCCCTTTCCAACTCCAGGATATTGTCAGCACCTCCATGGTGGACAGCTCCATAGCAACCACCAAAGTCTGCCTATCTATAGGGCCCCTAGGCCACTGGACCATTAGTTCTATGAATAATGGTTTCTTTTTCTTTCTCTCATTCTCTTTCTTTCTTTCTTTCTTTTTTTCCCTTTCTTAAAAAAATCACTTTGAAGAAAAAAAATCACTTTATTGTAAGGGAGCTTAAACTTAAGAGGTTTTATTCTTTAAACTATTTAAGGCAATGTATAAAAGGAACATCAAATTGTTCTGAACAAAGAATTCCTTTGGGTAAATATAAGAACCTGAGCAATTCAGTGAGAAACAGCTTGGGGATGTGTGTGTCATAGCTCAAGAATCTTCTTTATCAGGATTTTCAAGTTCAAATCAACATCAAGGATACATCATGTTACAAAAATTGTTTTGGGTTACTTCCCAGTATTAATGCAACATGGGAGAGGTTAGTTGGGTACTGAAATCTTGGAATTTTAATGTTTTATCACTAAAGTTCAGAATATTTGAGATCTGCGCTGTCCCAGAAAATCCAGAATTATAATGATCATGCCCATAACTAGCGGTCCAGGATGATTCAGGTAGAAGAGAGAAGTCTAACTGGAAATGGAGGTCCTGGAATTTAAGAACATCCTGTGTCTTAAAATACTTGAGGGGCCCGACCGCTGTGGCTCAGTAGTTGAGCGTCAACCTATGAACCAGGAGGTCACCATTCAATTCCCGGTTGGGGCACATGCCAGGGTTGCGGGCTTGATCCCCAGTGTGGGGCGTGCAGAAGGCAGCCGATCAATGATTCTCTCTCATCATTGATGTTTCTATCTATCTCTCTCTCTCTCCCTTCCTCTCTGAAATCAATAAAAGTATATTTTAAAAAATAAAATACTTGATGGTGAACAGAAAATTTCCAGCTAAGAGTGAGCAGAAAGCTTTGAAAAAATCTGATTTCATCTCTGCTAATGTAAGTGAAACACTGCCACTGAAGCCTGTAAAAAGGTGTGTGGCTAGGTCAGGTGCTGGCAGGAGAGGCTGGTTGACTTACATTAGGCTTTTTATAAATCAGCCTTTACCTGGGGAAGTCCCTTGGCCCAGAGTCATCACTACTGAGAGTGGTTCCATCTCACTCAGAGCAGGGTTTCACTGTCCAAGCTTGCAAGAGCATGTTGTATAAACTACTTGCTGGATATTCATTGCCAATGAGCAAATAGAATTTGGGGACTAGACATTTGCTGCTTCTAGTCACTACCTCCTTTTCTTTTTTTTTTTTACAGAAAAACCATAAGGTTGCATGGTGAGCTTGGACAGTAAGGGGAGAGAGTTTTATGATGGCGGGGTTTGATGCAGCAGGATCTGATCAGTCATTCCCCTCACGTCCAGGATGGGGGAAGACCTGCCACAGAAGTTGAATAGGTCAAGGCTTTGGGTAAAGAAACTGACACTGTTTGGGTCATTCCAAAAGCAAACCCTGAAACAAGGATCTGAGTGCATAGAGTTTATTTGGGAGGTGATCCTGGGAAACAGTGATAGCAGAGTGGGGAAGTGAGACAGGGAAGGGAAGGAAGCTAATACAGGTGTGTTATCACCGTGAGCAACTGGAACTTAATCTCACTGGGGGCTCTGAGAGACAGTGCACAATATGCAGCTCAGTGTTAAGCCACTCTAGGGGCAAGAGATATGGGCTCTTTACCCATCAACGCTCATAAGTCATTGGTTGAGTGATGCTCTGAACCACGGGGTGGGGTTAGTTGGTTAATCTGCCGACATATCCAGCCTACTGCACATGTGGATTGAATGAGGTCTGGTGGCCAGGGAAAGACCCCAGATCAAGATATATAGGTGGTCAGTTAGAAGACAGTCTGCTGGGCACCAAAATATATAGTACTGAGGGGATATAAGTGGGGGCACAGGTAGCATGTGTTACACCTTACCCCCATCACTATGTTGTGACCAGTCATGAATTGGGTGCTGTCTCTGCTTCCTTTCATGCTCATACTTCCTGACTGTGCTTGTATGACTGACCACTACCCTTTGTGATCGGTCCATTCTTTCTATTTTAAAAATAATTTTGTTTAATCCAATCAATTAGATTTTGCTCTTCCTACTTCTGATCCCAGGATTCTCATTTTAGTTTTATTTAGAATGTGGGGCATTTAATAGCTTAATTCTTAGAATTTTGGGAGTGCCTTGCTGATGACCATATGTATGGCTCCCAGGAGGTGGGGGCAGGAAGGAGAAACACATCAGTAATTAGAAAAGGAGGAAAATTTAGAAACAGAGTATTTGATCTGTTCAGAACATCTTATGCAACTTGACTGCTGATTCTTGAGTTCATCTGGAAGAGAAAGATGCAAGCTTAGCCAAGAACATTTTGAAAAAGAACAATGGTGAAGATTTGTCCTATAAAATATCAAAATATACTATAAAGCTACACTGACTAAAACATTGTGGTTTTGGCAGAGGAATAGACAAATAATCCAACAGAACAGAATAGTGTCCAGAAACAGACTCATCCACATGTGGGAGTTTAGTGTATTATAGGTATTTCAAGTGAGAGGCTAAAGTGAGGGGGGTGAGGGTGCATTATGTAATAAGAGGTGTTATTAGATATCCATTTGGGAAACAGTTAAGTTAGATTCCTGCTCTACACATATACAAAAATAAAACTCAAAAGAGAAGTAATACTAAAGAACAAAACTAAAACATGTTAGAACAAAATACATGAGAGTATTTTTTTTAACTTGAGGTGGTGAAGATCATTTGAAAGAAGACACAAAAATTGATAAGCCTGGAAAAGGCTGGCAGATTTAACTCATAATAGTGAACACTTTTGTGCAAGCTAAGATAACATAAGTTATGAACACAAAAGAAACTTTCTCTAGTTCCTTTCTTTCTCTATATGACTCTCCTATTCCCCAGTCCCTATCTGCCTCTCTGAGTTGCTGCTCCTCTCTCTTTGAGTTTTCCCCCAACTCATCTCTACCCTGTTCTCTCTGAGTTTGTCTAACAGTCTATTTCTTGGAGAAAAGCTGACTTGTCTCAGATAGACAAACAGTGAACTTACACATAGATTGAGGAAGCAATAAGAAAAATAAATGGCACAGTAGGGGGAAAGACTTGTAGTATATACAGAATGTCCCCCAAAATGTATACATACTTTAACAGCTGATAGCTCAACTTTGAAAATGAAATGTGTTTTAATAAACGCTGCCTTTAAAATTATTCAAAGTGTGTGTATACATTTTTTGGGGACACTGCTATGTATAATGAAATATCAAGATTTATAAAAAAAATATGTAGCAACTATAAATCTATAAAAAGGCAAAAGTGCTATTAGAAAATTGGATCAAGGATATACACAGGCAATTTGAAGATGTTGTAATGTGACTTAGTGGGTGCTCTGGCGTACCCCTCAGATTCCCTCTTTCAGATTCGGGTCCCCATTCCCAGATTCTGGGGGTCTTGGAATCTCATGGCTCTCAATTGAGTCCCTCCACAGTACTTGTCATTCATTTAGAACAAAAGGAAACTCTGAAATATGTTAAAAATGGTGGTGGTGTCTGTCTTTTATAAGACAGACACCACTGTAATAATTGTGCTGATTTCCTAAATGTAACTTCAGGTTTTAAAAAAGATTTTTTTGTTGAATTTTAGAGAGAGAGGAAGGGAGAGGAGGAGGAGAAAGAGAAACATTGATGTGAGGGGGAAAATTCAATCAGCTGCCTCCTGCACCCAACCCACGGAGACACACCATTCAGGGCCATAACTTCAGTCTTTTTAATTAAAACACAGTTCTCTTCCCACAGAAAATAAAAGTGAATGACCAGTTACATAGATTACATTTTATTATCTAAATCAAGCCTTTTTTGGAATTTTTGAGGTTACTGAGAAATCTGCTCCACCCTTCCTATTCTCCTGGAAGGAGATCTGACCTCTGTCCGGGCCACCCTGATGACACACAGATCAGCACCAGGCGGCCAGGACAGGGGGCAGGCGCTGAATGCTTCACCAGGATCTGACTGTCCTCAGAACACAGAAACACCACGTGGTCTGGAGCAGACTTGCACTTATGTGATTTGGTGGAAGGGAAGTGTCCCCGACAACAACAGCTGGGGTTGTAATTGCTATTTCCCTGGCAGTTCTGCGAATCCATGTGCTCATCCTCCCCCATCTCTTTCACATGCACAATGTGATAGGATGTTTACTGCCTACCTTGAGCAGCTGAGGTCCCGAAAGGCCAAGGATATAAGCAAGGAGCACCATGGCAGGACTTGAACCACGGCCAGACTGCATACCTTCCTCAATGAAAGCATGGCTCCCCTTCCCTCTATGCTCCTTGAACAGACCTGATTATTCCAGAGCGGAAGTATCTCTGTAAATCTTGGCCTTCTCTTGTAACACCTGGGTGAGGGAGTGGGGCCGGTATAGTCCACCACCTGAAACATCTCTTACTGTCAGGGAGTCATATATACCTGTGGAGTCCAGAGGATGCAGCAAACAGTTATTTGATTTTCCCATCAGATCATTCATGGGTCCATATAGAAGTAGCCTTAGATAGCAAATGGGAGATCCCTTTGCTCTTCTCACCTGTCTTATAATCCCCTGCTTCTTTTTCTACTTTGTGGCCTTTGCCAGGGTCCCAGCTACATTCTAGAGTTGTGGCATCATATCCTGAGGTCTTCAGGTCTTAATGTCTTTCAAAATCATCAGAAAGAGGCACCCATAAAACAGACAATCCTCTTTTTAATATTGATTGCCTTCCATTGTCTGGGTTTTTTAATGCTAACAGAGTTTCTATTGTTGGACCAGGTATCCCATCACCAAAAAGGATTTATTTGTGAAAAAGAAAGGATTGCAATCCAGTACATGTAGACATGGTGAGCCATGTGGAGGGAGAGGAAGAAGCAGGAGGCCCCTTGTACAGAGGGGAAAAGGACGAGAAGGGGAGGGACTATTACAACCATAAAGCTCTGTTGCAGAGTTCTTCCTGTGAGAGCCTGGGGATAGCATAGGGTGTGCTAACTCTTCCCACAGGCTCTCCCAATTTCTGTCCAGGGGAAAGAAAACCTCACACTGCTATGTGTCTGTCACCTCTACCAGGTGGTGGGTCCTTGCGGGCAGGAATGCACCATTGTCCTTCCTGTCCCCACACCAAGCACAGGGTCCATTGCAAAATAAAAGCTCAATGAACGTTGGGCAAGTCAGTCAGTGGAAACACTCAGGCCAGAGAACAGCAGACCTCAACAACATTCCTGAAGCCCATATCTCCTCCACATGTGCAGCTCTCTTGCTCCTCCACTCCTTTCTGTTCATTCATTCAGTGACATTAACAACTGTCCTCGCCAGCTCTGGCCAGAGAGAACAGGCTCGTTCCTCACCTCAAGGAACTTCTGAGCTGTTCTGGAGGAACCAGACGAGCCAAGCAATCACAGTCCTGTCTTATCCCTGCTAGATCTGGGGTCAACAAGGCCACGGTGGGAGCTCAGAGGAAGGGCCTTCATCCAGACAAGGGGGATCGGGGAAGGCTTGAGTTCTTTCTAGAAGCTGTTAAGTTCCTGGCCCGAGTTGCAGAGAGGGCTAGGGGAGCCCGCAGAGCGGGAGCTGGCCTGCAGGGTGGCCAACAAAACACTTGGCTATGATCACCACCCTCTGGCCAGGAAGAGGAGTGAGAAGCTTCAAATGTAGCTTTCACACTGTTTTTCTTTTTTCTGGAGAGCTGCCACGTGCCGCCACAGAGAGCATTTCACGGGTAGATGCATATTATTGCAATGTGTTTATCTAGGAAACCAGAGCCCAGCTCCAGCATCTGGTTTTCAGCACAATCCTGAATGAAGTCCAACTTTCCAGTTGGGTTAATAAAAATAAAACTTGGGAAGTTGTGGGCTGGCTGCATCAGGGGTCGAGTCCTGGGCTCATGCCGGGTCACAGATAGCGGGTCCGGAAGGGCTTGAGGGGGTCATAGCTTCGTTGTGGACTGACCATGAGGCCGGCACCAAAGACAACCTTGCACAGGGAGGGAGAGCTGCCCTGGCTGGCTCCGAGGAACACGCCTCACGGAGGAATGGATGTCTTGGGATTCGGTCTCAATCTGACAAAAGTTGACCAAACACCTACTGTGGCCAAAGCCCTGGGCTGGGTCGTGCTGTGGGGGGTGAGATGCAGATGTGAAGCAGCGCCTGTCCCTCGCCTGCCAGGGCACAGAGCAGTGGGGGAGAGGCCCAACCAGATAATCCAACTGGTGAGTAGGACCCATGACAGCCCCTGTCAGCGCTTACCACTTTGAAGCTATCGGGAGACTTGGGATCAAAGGGGGACCCATTTTTAAAAGACAGCTTAACAAAAGATACAGCTGGGCTTCAGGGAGACCTGGAACCCAGGACAAAATGTCCATGGCTCTCCTTGCCCCTCACATCCGCCAATCTTGCATATTTGTTTCATTCTCCTCTCTCCTTGCAGACTGGGTTTCTCTGCTTTCCCGATTGCATGGCAAGAAAACACGATTGCCCCACTGCTCCTGAGTTCACACAAGCCCCTTTTCTCTCTCTTCCTTCCCCAATTCCAAATTCCTTGGGGAAAGGAACTCATTGGGCTTGGAAGGTGACAGGCTCACTCTTGGTAAGCTCAGCTGTGGCTATGGATCAGAGTCACGTGTGTAAATGTGGTTAAGGGGACCACCCCGCCCCCCGAGATCTTATTCCTGTGGGCTCTTCTTCATATAAAGTGCTTGCTTACAGTAAGATGCAAATCCCTCTGGTCCAGACCCCACCTTTGTGAGGGAGACAGGGGAAGGATGTGGGGGCTCGCCTGTTAGTGTTAGGCAGGGCTGGACCCAGAGCTCGTAGCTCCCAGCCCAGTGCTCTTTCCAATACACCCTGTTCCTTTGGTCCTGATGTGAAGATAACAATTGTGAAATAGATCTGCCTATGCAGTTCCCCTTTGGGAGCAGCTGCGGGATGAGCAGTGTTGATTGGAGAGAATTTTGTTGGTGGGCTTTGGAGCGAGCTGGGAGCCAACACCAGTGTGTGGCTGGTTGGAAGCCTTGGGAAAGCTACCAGAAGGTGTGTGTCCTAGGTTCCTGATGGGGGGCTCTCTCAGGGGGCCCTGGGGGAACGATGGCCCCTTATTCTTATCTTCTTTATCTGGAGGTTGCCTCAAGACAGAATCTAGGGAAGGCCAGGCCAGGGCAGGGCGGAGGTGCCTCTTTCTCTTGAGTCCCTGCTCAAACCAGGGAATCAGAGTCATAACATGGCCTTTTTGTGGAGAGGCTTTCCCCTGAGGCTTGAGAGAAATCTGGTTTCTCTTGGTTATCCTTCAGCTCTCCTGGCAATGACATTTTTCTTTCATTCTACCATCTCGATGTGGCAAGTGTATGCTGATGCTCCCCAGGATGCTGCCAGGTTTGTGTGCACCTTGCTGCTTCTGCTTCTATGTCTCCAGCACCACCCGAATGCAGTCATTTTGATTCCCATTTCTAGGCCTGAGCCCATCTCCGGGCCTGAGCCAATCCTGACAGTAGCCTCAGTTCCCGTTCTATGGGGTATGCAATCATTTTCCTACCTGAAGGCTGGCATAGGGAGCCCCAGGCTGGGCCCCTGGTTCAGGGTTCATGGGGAGGCTTTCTCCGTTTTCCCTTGCTCCTCCCTTGGTCCTGCATACTTCTTCTATGTGCCAATTGTAATGACACTGGCATGGGCTGTACTTCCTGTCCCACTGGACCCTGCACTGGAGTCTTCGCTCCTTTCCATTTGCCTTTCTTCTATTGGTTGCAAGTGTTGTTGGGAGTCAATGGGCAGCATCCTTCCCTGCCAGAAACAGATCCCCTAGGGTACCAATGAGGGATTCTGACATTTTAGAATCAACTCTGTCATGTAAACATGCCCTAGATTTTATGAATCATCCAACATCAGTTCACCAATCTGAACCCAAGCAACTCTGCCCTAGGAAAAGGAGAAAAGCAGACTATATTCCTCATTCTTTTGATTTTAATTCTCCCCCCTATAATGCAGGCAGGTATCACCTGGTACACTCAAGGCTGACCTTCACTAGTCTCCTTCTTAATCCGGATACTGAAATGACATTGTTTACATCTCTGCACTTGGGTCTATAAGGTTCTGCAGGTGCAGGGGCCATTCTCTCTAATCAACTTCCCTTCCTTGAACATGGTTTCTACAGCTTTTGTCCAAGGCTGAAATTCCCTCCTCCACCTCCCTGCCCACCACCAACCTACCATCCATCCAGTCAGTCCGTAAGTACTTCTGCCAGGTTTTATGGCAGACAATGAGAATACAGCAATAAACAAGTCTAACTTGAGTTCTTCCCTCAGGTAAACTGTGTCCTGCCTCCATCTCCCTAGCACCTCTCAGCTGGAGTCACTGATGTGTCCACCTCTAGGCCTCGCTCATCCTTGTGGGGATGACAGAAAAAATGAGGTGGGGGGGGGGGAATGATGATAATCATATAATCATATAATTACATGCTTATCATCGTGCTAATTGGCTAAATGTTATATAGGAAACCAAAGTGAGTAACAAGAAATTGGGGGGAGCTATTTAGAAAGGATGTTGGGAGTAGGCTTTCTGAGGAAGTGGCCTTCCAGCTGAGATCTGAAGGATGTGGTGGAGGGACAAAATGTACAAACAGCAGGAAATAAAGCATGCTAAGGTCCTGAGATAGGAAAGAAAATGTGTTCCAGGAATGGAAAGGCAGCGTGGCTGAAGTACATGGCGGATGAGAAAGTGGCAGGAAATGAGACCAGGGAGGTAGGCAGGAGACATTCATGCACAGCTTTTGGGCGATGGTGAGGACATTGAAAAGGGATAAGGGTTAAGCAAGGACTGATGTGATCTGATTTATATTTTTAAAAGGTTACTCCAACTGCCACGCGGAACATCGATTGGAGAGGGGCCACGTGGGAGCAGAGAGACCCAGTAGGAACTACTGCAGTCTTTCAGTGGAGAGATGATGGTGGTTCGATCAGAGGTCATGGCACTGGAGACCTATTTTGGACATAAAATGGGAAGATTAGAGGTGGTAGGTGAGGGAGACCCCATGTATGACTCCCACATTTCTGGTTTGAGTGGTGGGGCCATTTACTGAGAGATGTGGAGACTGCAAGCAAAGAAGCTTTGGAGTTTGGGGGAGGAAATCCAGAGTTCAGACTTGAGCATGTTAAGATCTCTATTAGATAGACATCCAGGTGGGTCAAGGAGGCAGTTGGAGAAATGAGACTGGAACTCAGCAAAAAGGTTTGGGCTGAAGTTAACTAAATCCGAATATTCAGCACATGGAGAATAAATGAGATTTTTCCAATCTGCTTCCCTGGGGGCTCTGCACCAGAGCTAAGGTCTCTCGTCTCTCATGCTGTCTTGAGGACAAAGGTCAGGGGTGAGGGTCCTGGGACACCCTTCCAATAAGAGCAAGGGCTCTTGGGTTCCTGCAGGACCAGGACTGTGATTCAATTGGGGCAGGAAAACTTTCTCTTCTCCAGTGGGACCAGCCTTTCCTAGGATTGTTCTCAATTCCATTGATTATTTTTTGCTTTGCCCTGAAAACAACTACTTTTTTAGGCAAGTCCTCTCAGAAAGTGACAAATCATGGAAAAATTCTCTTGGAATTGGGTTCAGCAAAGGCAGGGATGGCACATCTTGCTCTGTGGTGTGGAGGTCATCTTTGAGGTCACGCCGCAGGCACAAGGGCTGGAAAATGGATGCAGGTGGCCAGGCTGAGTCATCGCCATTCTTCACTCCTGATAAACCCCAGCATAGCTTCACGCGATGTGGAGGGAGGGCAGAGGGGGGGCACTCGGATGTGTCTGTTACTCAAGGCAGGAAGGGAAGAATTGGAAAAGAAGGAGAAAACATTTCTGTGGTGTAGGAGAACACAGTGTGCTTCCAGGAGGAATGTTTTCTGCCTGGGGCTCTGGTCTCTCCCTATGGCTGAGCTATCTGGGATGGAAAACTGTTACTGGACCCAGGGACCCTCCAATGGAGGTTTCTGCTGCCATCTTCTTGACTGTAGAGGACACGTTTGGGGAAGTAGAGTCCTCTCCCTGCTCCCCACCAGCAGAGGATCCTGAGCTACATCTTAGGGATCCTGCTCCTGCTCCTCACTTTTTTGATATATTTCTTCCCCTCTTTTTCTCTGCTTCTCCTTTCTCATATCTTTATTTCTGGATTCTCTCTCTCACAATGGAATGATGCAGTGGGTAGGGGGTGATCATGTTGGCCATAGAAGTTGAATGGTGGTGGGAACAGAAAGTTAATGAGAAGGAACAGAGAAGCTTCTACATGCATTGAGCTCAGGAGGTACTTCTTCAAGCCACAAGCTATGGTACTCAGTAATCCAGGCAGAGGTACGGGTTGAGATGGACACCGGGTGGGTAAGGAGAAGGGGAGCAGAGGTCTCCATGGGCACATTTCTTAGAAGACAATTTTTAAGGTGATATCTTGACATGACAGTTGTTAAGATTATAATGAAAGAGGATCAGAGAAGCAATGCTGAAAGCACAAGTATACACTTGTAGAGATGGAAGTCAAATTGTGGCCCCCGATGGTCCTTCTCCCTCACTGCCCTTCTACCAACTGCAGGTGCCTCTCTCTAAGGTTAAAACCTGTTCCTCCGGTGGGCACGAGACAATGTAATGGGCAGGGAAAGCAATAACTGTTGAAAATGCAACCATGGAGGTCTCTCTGGGGCGTGTTGTGGCTCAGGAAGGCTGGCACAAAAGCTCTGGACAGCAAAGCCACAACTCCCCTCTTTTTTCTCTCCACCTTTTATGAGTTTTATGGAGTTACTACACCAACCCTGGACAAACACGCTAATGGCTTCTCACCTTTCTCAGAGTAAAATCCAAAGTTCTTATCATGGACTTAAGACCCCACATGACTTTCTCCTACTACACTCTCCCTCGTTCACTCCATTCCAGCCACACTGGCCTCCTTGCTGTTCCTGGAACATGCCAGCATGTCACGTTTCAGGGTATCAGCATTTGGTGCCCCCTCTGCTAGGAAGCTCTTCTCTCATAGTCCTACCTGGCTCACACCCTCACTTCCTTCAGGCTTCTGTTCAGATGCTACCTTAACAAAAAGGCTTTCTCCTGGCATCTACTTCCCTCATTCGACTCTCCTCTCTCCATCTCCTTACCATGCTAACTTTTTCTTCATAACTCTTTATAACATATTACATAACTATCTGTTTATTTTTTTTGTCTGTCTGTCCTTGTTTGGATGTAACTGTTTTGTTCACTACTGCATTCCCAAAGCCTAAAACAATGTCTGGCACATGAAGGAATTCAATAAATACTTGTTGAGTGACTGACTGACTGAGTAAATCTGGTGAGAATAGAGATTTTGGTGACTCTTTAGGATTGATATGTAATTTGCAGAGTAAATGTTTGTCACATTTATCAACATTTTTCATTCAAGTAAACCCTTTTTCTAATAATCTCATCTCATCAGCGCAAGGAAGTCCTCAGTGTTGGGCCATGAGTCAGATAATTACTGGAAGGATTGCAAGGAGCAGCACAGGCCATCATGGAGATGCGCAAAGCTGGGCCCTTGGTGCCTGAGAAGAGGCCATAGCATGCCCAGGACGTCCACAGTGATCTCACACTTACTTGAATTTCCCCAGAAGGAGGCCTGGACTATGTCCCTCTCTGAGAATTACGTGGAGGGAAGGGGTGTATTAGTGGGGATTCTTCAGAGAAACAGCAACAACAGGATATACACACACGCACACACACACACACACACACACACACACACACAAATTCATCTATCTATCTATCTATCTATCTATCTATCTATCTATCTATCTATCATCTATCTATCATCAGCTATCAGTATCAGAAAGCTAGGTGGAGCATGGACAGGAGATGGGTAAGACTGAAGAGGGGAGGAAAGAATGGGAGATGAGAGAGATACAGATTTGAAGGAAGAGATATTGAGGAAGTGTCAGCTGAATGACCACTGCCTCAGTAGGGTAGATGGAGAGGCTATTCTGAAAATTCTGAGGTTGGCAGAGGAGGACTTGAGGGTTTGAAGGGAGAAGAGAAGGGTGACCAGAGAAGCGGGGGGACAACTTGGCTGAATGAGGGTCTACTGGAAGGTCCCTGGTAGAGGAAGAGTGTGATTCTGTAGTGGGGCCAAACTTCTCCTGGAAGTGACCCTCCTGCAGTCCTCACGGGCAAAGGATTTGTGGGTCAGGGAAGAGGAGACCGGAAGTCAGGGAGGCCAGAGTGTGTACGGCTGACCTGCACTGGGAGAACTGGGACAGGTGGAGAGCCTGAAGGTCATCTGAAGGTCAAGAGCAGGCTGGGCAGAAACAGGCAAATAAGAGGTAAGACTGGGGGCTGCACTTTCAAAGGGGGATTCCAGAGCCAGTGGAAGTGGCAGGTGGTTCCTCAGGGTGACCATGTCCCTGTGCCCCTGTATATGCTCTTTCCTGGAGTAAAAACACCCCTGCCTTAGATATACCCTGGCAGTGGCAGCCCCAGGCTCATATTCCTCAACGTCTCAAGTGGAGACCATCACCTCCTCTGCTCCTAGCTGCCTGCACTGCCTCCTCACAGCACTTTTTAGGCTGGATTGAAGACCACTGTGTCCATCTACTTCACCCATTCCCCACGGCCCCAACCATGAGATTGTGACTCCTTTGGGGGTCAGGCTGTGTCTTACTCACCTGTGGGTCCCCTGAGCCTGACATACTGTTTGCAGCCCCCTATGGGTGTTGAATAATTGTCCTGAAATGGGGATCTCCTGACGGTGGCTTTACTAAGGAGCCCTGTCAAGACCTGGGGCTCCCGGGACCCCACCTGAGAGGAAGGGGAGGGGATACGCTTGGAGGCTGGGTGTCTCCTTTGCCCTTGGCTTTTCCTCTTCTTTCTTTCCTAGCTTCCTAACTTGGCTCTTCCATACTCTGTTCTAAGGAGAGGTGATAGAAAGATCCGGACCAGATCATGGCCTTAGATGACCGAGGGCCCAAGCAGCCCCCAGATGCCCAGCACCTCAGCCGTTCAAGCTCAGACCAGCCTCCAGCATGGGCACTGAGGCTCCTCCAGGTGGCAAGCTGAGCGCCTAGAGGAGGCAGAGGGCGGGCAGTACATTCACAGATGCCCGAGGGACCACAGGGGATGCCTCCTTTCCAGGAGACCCGGGACTGTTTGGAGACCTCAATATCTTGGATGGAGAAACAGGCTCAGAGAGGGCAAAGAAGCTGCTTGTGGTCGCAAAGCGAGTTCCCAGAATGTAGAGCAGCCACCCAGGGCTCGCACTGCCACTCCCCCGCTGTGTGATCTAGTGCCAGCCACAATTTTAGTTGTTGCATCTATGAAATGGGGATAATAATGGGGCCATTAAATGTAAAACGTGTTCTTTCACATGTGTCACTGAGAGAGGCTGGGCTGTCCCTAAGATGTCTGATTTCCAGCCCGATCCCTTGTGCATCCATCAAATGTGTTTGGCAGAGCTGAAGGTCAAACGTCCTACTTAGGGTGGGCCACCACTCAAGGATGGCAGTTCTCCGCCGACCACTGTCAATGTCACTGACTTGACTCCTGCCCAGACTATTTTACGTGATGAGGGTGCCATCCCCGGGACTTTGTAGTTTCATGGGCCATTTTGTTTTTTGCGTGGTCCAGCTAGAATTGTGGGTGTTTAATCACTTGCAACCAAAAGAGTCCTCCCCAACATAGAGCCCATGATAGTTTGTCTTCGGGAAGACCAGTGTGATAGGGGAAGATTCCTCAAGAGATCATCAGAGCTCAGTCCTACAATGACTCCATAGAGCTCATCTGCTGATGGCTGCCGTCTTGTGCAGGGCCCAGTGGGGCCCCCCTGATCCAGAGACAGCAGCCTGGAGTGGGGGCAAGTGAGGCATGCCCAGAGCTTGTACAACTGAATACCACCAAGCCTGCCTTGTTATGTTGCATGTGTCTGTGACTAGGAAGAATTTGAACTGATTACTGTCAACCTCTGCTGCCCAAGCTAAGTCCAGTCACATAGTCCAGAGAAAAGGTATTAATTTGACACCAAGACTGGGGCTTACTCTCCTGGCAAGCACATTTGGGGAGGGTGTGTGAGTCTCTGAAGGGCCCACTTAGAAACAAAGGTGAGGAGAGAAATTCTGTGTCCCTCTGATGTCCTTCATCACAGCAGTCATGAAGCTGCCATTCCCTGTTGTGACTTAACCTTCTCACAGCTCTTTCTAAATGGATTTCTGGGTCTCGACCTGGAAAAGTGGGGGCTCCAAAGGGAGCCAGGGCCTCTGGCCTGCAGAGGTCTCCAAATGAGGAGGATGACAAGGATGAAGATGCAATAGAAGTGAATACTAAACCACACTATATAGAATTGATAGTTTTCTGGATTTGTACTCAGAGTGGGACTGAAATTACCTCAGTAATAAATGGTCATTTTAGATGAGAATCTGTTATCCTCAACACATTTTTTGCTGCCTGCATAAATGATCCCCAGTGTTTATATGTTCCAATTGTTATATAACTTTTGCTTATGTACCTAAACATGGATACCTTCAAACTGGTACTTCACCTGTCAGCCGCAGGATGCTGATTTTGTGGCCACTTGTTATCTACTGCTTCTAGGGGTTAAAGGGTAGGTCTCTATGGTGTGGAGTTCAGGAAGTGTTTATGGTAGAGCTGGCCCCTTTTCCCCTCAATCTAAGGCAGCGGTTCTCAACCTGTGGGTCGCGACCCCTTTGGGGGGTCGAACAACCCTTTCACAGGGGTTGTCTAAGACCATCGGAAAACACATATATAATTACATATTGTTTTTGTGATTAATAACTATGCTTTAATTATGTTCAATTTGTAACAATGAAATTGGGGGTCACCACAACATGAGGAACTGTATTAAAGGGTGGCAGCATTAGGAAGGTTGAGAACCACTGATCTAAGGGAACCCCCAAGTCCCTTGGATGCCTGAGGACTGGAGCTTGCCTATTGATATCAGATTGCTGAACAGGGTGGGCGCTTCCCTCTCCCCTCTCCCCTCCTGCAGTCCTTGCATCTGGTGGGGATGAGGAAGGGGTTTGGTGGCTGGTGGGTCTAGGTGAGGCAAGCATGGTCTTCCAGCTGGGATGGTGGAGACTTGGCCCATGCTGTAGTAGTGGAGAAGATTTGGGCAGCGAGAGGAAAAGTGGGGGCTCCACAGGGAGCCAGGGCCTCTGGCCTGCAGAGGTCTCCAAATGACGAAGATGACAAGGATGACGGGATACAAGCCACAGTCTTGGCCTCCCCAGGCCCCTCAAAGCAAAAGGGGGGTGCCCATAAAGTTTTTCACCTGCAGGCATAATGCCTGGGTAACAGGGGTATTTTTGCAAATATAAAACTGATGTATTGAATTACCATTTACTAGTACGTCACTGCTTTTGTTTTTCTGCCGAGACCCAGCTACAAAGATTATCACTAGAGGGCAGGAGAGACTTCTTTAGAAGACAACAGGCTTCCAGCCCGGTCACCGCTTCTCCATTGTCTGGGCGGTGCTGCCTGATCTTTCCCCATCGCAGCCCACTGAGAACGAGAATGT
>NW_005366171.1:2764307-2772381 GCF_000412655.1 Myotis brandtii
GACATTGCTCATGTTGTGTAATTATAGTAAAACACAAAGGAAAACGTTAATACTGAATTTGTATGACATTCTGAATACAATTATTTCAAACACGTTATTGTTAAACATGATCTTGCTCCCATGAACATATCTTTTTATATCTAATTTCAGGCTGATAACATTTCCGATAAACAATTTTAATGTTTTATTCAAATTCTTGATGATCCTCATTGACAGGAAATTCTGTTTGTACAAATTGGTGATACAAAAAATTTGAAAACAACTTTATAACCACTCAAAAATTACAGCAGTTGAAATTATATTTAAGGAATATATAAGCCTTTTCTCCTCTTCCATTGACAAATGCAGGGTTGACCTTTTTGTGATAAGGCATTGGATTTAGAACCCACCAAATCTTTCCGGCTTGAGTGAACTGAAAGAACGATGAAGCATTAGCCGTGAACCACACACGCATTCTTACAGCAGCCAGCCTGCAGCCAGCCTGGATGTGACGACAAAATCTCAGCTGCTGCAAAGGATAGCAACAGCCCATGTACATAGAGTGAACCTTCCCTGAGAGGTACTGATCGATACCTCTGACCTGACATGACTATTCAGAGCATCTCCTTTCACACACACAAAAAAAGTGCATCAGTTTGGTGTTGATAACATAACATAACATAACATAACATAACATAACATAACATAACATAACATAACATAACATGAAAGAGTCTCACACACATTATCTTGAGTGAAAGAAGCCAGAGACACACAAAAGTACATGCTGTGGGATTGATTTCATCTCTTTGAAATTCTAGAACTGGCTCAACTAATCTGCAATGATGGGAGACAGGTGAGCAGTTAGTTGTCTGGGCAGCAGTTGAGAGTTCTGGGGGATGGCTGTAAAGGGGTACATGAGAACTTTGGGGGTAATGACAAGGTTTCCTATCTTGGTTGTGGCAGTGGTTACACTGGTAGATCACCCACATATGCATTTGTCAAAATTCATACTATTATATCGTTAAAATGGATGCATTTTATTGTATATAAATCATATCTCATTTAAGTTGATTTCAAAAGAAGAAAGTGCACCAGTTTGGACAATAAATAATGTGGTTTCTGTATGTATGTGGGAAAAGAAAGATTCAGGGCTGCCCTCTGATGCTGTGCCCACCAGGACCTCCCTCCTGCTCTCCTTGCCCCTCCCCTCACCCCTCTTGGCCTTTGCTCCGTGCTCCCCGGGCTCATGGGACACACACTCCTCCTTGTCCACAATGGGCAGCAGCACACTCATTGTCCTTGCAGCCTGAGGGGGCCTGCCTGAGAGGGCGGTCCTTGAAGAAGTTGTAGGTGAGGCTCTCCCCAGGAATATCCAGCCCACATGCTCCAGCGGCCCACGTGCTCCCGCTGAGGGCTGACGCCATGGCCATCACCACATTGCCGCACACCCATGGCCCACTGGAGGCACTCCCACTAGAAAGCTCCGGCTTCCCTTACAACAGGTATCTATGCCTGTCCCTAAGTCTTACTCACGAGGCTGAAATCAGAAAGGGGAAGATTATGTAAAGGAAATAAATAAACACCTACTTCTTGGTCCCAGCCAAATGTGGGAGGAAGGAGAGGGAAAGTGCGAGGGGGAAGGAGGGCAGAAGGGAGAGCAGCCAGACACATGCATATGAAATTCCTTTTCTGGACTTTGGTCTAGAGCAGGAACCCACACCCTTTTTTGTGAAGGGCTAGAAAGATAGTAAATACTTTAGGCTTCAGGGGCGGGTCTTCTGGTCTCCATGGCAACTACGTAACTTTGCACTGTAGTACAGAAACAGCTGTGGACAATACAGATGTGAATGAACGTGGTTGTGTTTCAATACAACTTATTTATGGGTGATAGAATTTGAATTAATGTAATTTTCCTGTGTCACAAAATATAATTCTTCTTTGGATTTTTTTTCACAACCATTAAAAAAATGTAAAAACCATTCGTAGCTCATAGGCTTTACAAAACAATTGGACTGCATTTGGCCTGCCCGGCATAGCTTGCCAACTCCTTGTCTAGAGATGTGTGTGCAGTGGGGGGATCCTGAGGGTGCAAGGCTTCTGGGAAGGGATGCCCCTTGGGTTTCTGGGTTTTGACAAAGTTTAAGAGACATGACCTTTGCCTTTGCTGGGATGTTCTCAGTTCCTCTTTATTTTGCATGGAACCCTGTACGACCCCCCTCCCTAATATACAAATGTATTATTTGACTTTCAGTCATTTGAATTTGACTTTCAAATAAGTTTTCAGCAATCATTGGACATGACATACATAGAATAATAAAAGAGGGCCATAAATTGACATAAAAATGTGTTAGGAACCAAAGGTTATGAGTAATCAAATTCTGTGTCTTTGAGGTCTATGAAAGGGTGTGTATGAGGTGACTACCTGAATAAGTCCAGGGTGAGACCCCTTTCAGGTACCATTATAGGGAGCTAATTGTACACTGGCCCAGGAGTCCATTGCAGTCACCCGCCCTGGTCCCCAAGCTTGCAGGCCGGGTACGCAGTGCCCCCCTGTGGGAAGGGCTGGAATAGCTCAGACTGCATTCACAGATATCCACAGGCAACTCTGCTTGCTTCCTGTGTCCGCCCTCCTCCGCCCCACATCTCACTCACTCTGCACCCCTGAATCCTTCCTTTCTTCACTCCTCCTCCTCCTTGTCTCCTTGTCACACTGCACAGTCTTTTAGTTTTGCTCTTGGGAGTTTTGCTAAAATCAGGAATTGGCACCTCAAGGTGGTGCTGTTGCACAGCTCTTGGGCCTCCCACCTCAGTCACTTGGGGGCTATCCTGGACCCACTGTTTGTGGATTGATGAGAGAAAATGGCAGTTTTGCTCAGGAAGCGTGAAGCTGGATGACATCCTTGTCCCCCACCCCCGTCAGCCTTCAGAGTCCTGTCCCTGGGGTGCTGAAGCCTTAGGAAGGCTGGCCACCCTGATTTCTTCTCTGCTCCCTTCCCTCACTCCCTCTGCCCTTCCCCTTCCCTGTGTAGTCAACAGATTGTAACTGTGGTTCTCAGGTCTGCCTCCCCTTAGGGCCTGGCCTGGGCTGTGTGTGTCCCTCCAGGACCTAGGACAGGGTTGGGCCCAGAGTGGGCCTTGATCATGTTTGTTGGCTGGAACTGAATCAGCAATTCACAGCAGGATCTTCCCATCCTGGGTGGAAATCGTTGACATGTCTCAAGGGCCCTCAGCCACTGAGGATGCCTGCTAGTCACAGTGTTTCAGAACACGCTGTCATGTTTACTGACACAGCATTCAGGGGTGGGGAGGAAGGGGACCAAGGAGGGAGCCCTAAAATAGGGCGGAGAGGATGGAGATAGGGGCAGGGACATGGTCAGGGTTACAGAAAGAGACTTTGGCAGGAACGTTGACATGGTGTAGGTGCAGAGGAGCAGGAAGCAGAGTGCAGGGGGAGTGTGCGCCAGCCTTGGCCCTGCGTGTCCTGCTGGGCCCTGCCTCTCCCAGGGAGAACCACGCACAGCAGGCAGGGACAGGCGTGTGAGAGCTCCGTCAGCATCCCTGGCTCTAATTATGGAGGCCAAGAGAGGTCTTACTCTCTGGGGTGTTGTGAGAGGGAGTTTCAACTCTCAGGTTTCCTCTGCTGAGGGCCCCAGAGGATAATTGCTGTGGGAAAGGGCAATTCGGGTGGCAGGAAGGGATTTCTCTGGGGCCTAGTACTTTGTGGATTGAGTGAGGCGCCAGGGAGGCCCTGGAAACTTGGTGGGTGGGACCACAGGGCTCAGCCCTCTGTGGCAGTGGCCTGAGTTGTTGCTGCTGCTTTCATCTTTAGCAGGTTTGTTTTTTCCTTCACAGAGGACATTCAGAGGAGACCTTCTAGCATGCGGCTCTGTGTCAGGCACTGATAGGAAGCTCCAAGCCTAGGCCGTGGGAGAGGACATGCATGAGAAAGCAGACTATCAGGTGGCAGCTGCTTAAACAGTGATGAGGAGAGGCTCAGAAGAGGTTGTCCAGCTCTGCCTGGAGGTGGGGCTCTTGAGGACACCTTCCCAGAGCAAAGGGCACTTTTGCAGATGGGAAGTGGGGAGACAGGAGGGTGGTAATTCCAAGCAAAGGGAACAGCATTTGCAAAGGCATGGAGGTGAGAGAGAGAGAGAGAGCTCTCTGGGCCATCTCTTTGGGCAGTTGGGAAGGTTTGCCACCAGAGCTTGGGAGTGTAACTCAGGATGACCTCCTCCCAACACACAGTCTTACACACACACACACACACACACACACACACACACACACACCTCCTCTTTAAAAACTCCCAACGGACCTACTAAGTGTGATACAGTTGCATTGGGGGAGGGTGTCTGAAAGGGTTAAGTACGATCAGTTTTCACTAAAGTCTCCAGGAGATCAGACTGCTGGCTGCCACGCCCAGGCATGCATTCTGTTCTTCCAGTCTAGGGGCACTCTGCATGGTCCCCAACCCTTCCTCTACCTCCCCTCAGCTCCCACTGCAGCACCTCCAGAAAGTCTCCGAGAGAGAGAGGCTCAAAGCAAGGCTCCAGGTGTGACAACCGAGGTGTGGCCGCCACCTGGGTTAGATGGTGGCTATCTGGACAGAGACCATGTGGCCTCAAAGCCTAACATGGTTACTATCTGGATCTTTACAGGAAAAGTTTACTGACCCATGGCCTAATCGCACATGTAGTTTAACATTGGATCATTTAAAACGTGGTGATGGTGAAGCATCCATCTTATATAAAAACTGCTGGTTGAAATTTTACCCCTGCCATTTTGGCTTCTGTAAACGCTTGCTTGCTTAAATAATAAGGAAAATAAGACTACTCCCATTCCAGAGAGGCCATAAACCATGCTCCAGTGTCAGTGCTGGCACCAGGCCAGGCCTTGAGATATGGTCTCATGGCCCCTTCCCAGCACACAGGCCTTCTTTCTCAGAAGGCCCGGAAGTCTCATGCTCTACTGACTGGGCTAGAAAAAGTATAAATAGGGAAAGTTTCCTCCGTGTGGGGGGCTCAGAATTTGAAAGACACATTTTTCTCTGGGCCTGCACATAATTATAATAAAATGTAACTCCCCTTTCTCTAAGCGTTGCTTGGTTTTTCTCCGGTCTTCTGTAACAATGGGAGTATATGGTCCGCAGGTGTTTTACTTGTGAAAATTAATGATTTCTCCAAAGTGACTCATTGGGCGAAACTCTTTGGACTGGGATAACTCTACCATGATTCTATTTTTTTTTTTAATATATTTTATTGGTTTTTTACAGAGAGGAAGGGAGAGGGATAGAGCTAGAAACATTGATGAGAGAGAAAGATCCATCAGCTGCCTCCTGCACGCCCCCTACTGGGGATGCGCCCGCAACCAAGGTACATGCCCTTGACTGGAATCGAACCCGGGACCCTTCAGTCCGCAGGCCGACGCTCCATCCACTGAGCCAAACCGGTTCGGCTACCATGATTCTAAATAAAAAAGCAAACAGAGTCTTTCCCCTCATTTGAAAGTGAAGAGCCAAGATGTAATAATTATCAAAAGTTATTTTAAGCCCTAACCGGTTTGGCTCAGTGGATAGAGCGTCGGTCTATGGACTAAGGTCCCAGGTTCAATTGCAGTCAAGGGCATGTACCTTGGTTGTGGGCACATCCCCAGTGGGAGGTGTGCAGGAGGCAGCTGATCGATGTTTCTCTCTCATTGATGTTTCTAACTCTCTATCCCTCTCCCTTCCTCTCTGTAAAAATTCAATAAAATATATATTTTTAAAAAAAGTTATTTTAAAGTTCAGTCAAAATCAGACTTAGTAGTGTATTGGAGTGAATAACTGCCTAGCTTTTCTTGCCAGCACTTCTTAATTTAGAAATTAGCTGTACCCTAGCAAAATAAAACATGAAAGAGGGTTTGTATTTTTAAAATGTTTATCAGGTCATGCCATTTCCTTGTTTAAGATTCTCCAGCGATTTCCTGATGTATTTAAAATAAAACCCAGGCTCCTTATCAGGGCCTCTACTCTTCTGCAGGCTCCTTTTCCCACCCTCCCTTGTTTTACAGGGTTTGGCTACACTGGTCTTTCTATTGTTGCTCTTCTTATTCTGCCCTAGGACCTTTCCACTTGCTTTTGCTCCTGCCCAGAATGTTCATTGCAGCCACAACTCCTCATCATTCATGTGTAAGCTCATATTTATCTCTCTAGAAAGGTTTTCCTATTCTGTTTTATCTAGAGTGGGCAGCCCTTTTCCCAGATCATTCTCTAGAACAGTGATTGTCAACAGGTGTGCCAAATAGTCATGCAATACCTGACTATTTAGTCAGGGGCACTGACCTCTTTTCCATTAGATTATCAAATAAGAAAATGACAAAAGCCAACACAATAATAGCCATCTGGTGTGAATGAATCAAAATTATAGCTTTTTTTTTTTTTTTTTTGGTCAGATCAGCAAAAAAAATAAAATGTATTTTTTGGTGTGCTGCAGAATTTTAGTAATTAGTTTATGTGTGCTATGAGACAAAAAAGGTTAAAATAGTTGCTCTAGAACAGCACTTTGTTTTGTTTGTATTTTTAAAAATTCATAGCAATTATCATTATCCAAAATTATCTTGTTCATTTACTTGTTTACTTGCATATCATCGAACTCTTCCTATTAAAAAATTAACTCTATAAAGAGGGCCCTTATCTGCCTTGCTCATGTTTTGTATCTTTACCTACCATAGTGCTTGGAATACATTAGACGCTCAATAAATATGTGTGCAGTAACTGAATGAATAACCAGCTAAGCTAAAGGCCTAGGAGCAGGGACAATTCCCAGAGAAGAGATGTAGGCAGAACAGGCACCTCTAAATGTGTCTCTTGGACTTTTACTTCCTTTCATCACTCTGGGCCGGAGTACTACAGGAGGTCTGGCAATTTTATAGAGGGTCAGCAAGCAGAAATTGAGGGGTAAAGGTTAGTGGGGAAGGTGGCTCTGCAAAGATTTTACTCTGTTCTCTGCCCCCAAGCAGCACAGTTTTCCGTTGTGACTTATGTAACTTTCCGTGCAGCTTTCTTGCATAGCTTCTTCCGGGTAATTTTCCATGTGGTCAGTCAGCTCCATCAAATGCAACCGTGGGACTCAGAGTGGCTGCGAGGGCCCGAGGGAGGCTGTGGTGCGTTCTTTGCACACATAGTAATTCCAGCACTCCTGGGCAGGACCGGGCAGGAGTCTGACCCGCGGGATGTTCCTGTGGGGCTCTTTTTAGAGAGAATGGCCAAAAGAAGCCCATTTTGCCTCCAAGTTAAAACTGAAATCTGTGTTCTGCTGCTCAGAGCAGATGTTAGGACACCAATTCTCTGCAGGAGTTTGGGCTGTAGTCTGGGAAGTGACTGTTTATCACAGTTTCCTTTCCTCAGTGTTTCTCTGTGGTTAATGAAGGCAAAGAGGGAAGCCAGGGACCTGAGCACATCTCCAGAGGGGTCACAGCGCTCCTACCGAATTTCACAGAACAAAGGGAATGGTGGGCCAAGCTTCCGAAACCTCTGCATCTCCTCTGTGGAGAACACCCGCCACCCCTACAGCCCTGTCTCACCCCAACCAGGGGGTGGGGGGCCTTCTGCAGTCCTGGGGCTGTGATTGACACTCCTTTAGCCACAGCTCAGGGAAGAGGCAGCACGGAAAATGCTCCGTCATGTTGCAGAGACTGGGCATCTCCCAGCAACGCATTCTTTTTGACTTATCAGCACAGCTGGGGGACAAGTTTCTGCGTCATGTCCTCGGTTATATGAGTACTTGTTGTTTCTTGGGCCCCTTCCTGTCTGACCCAGTTCTTAGTCTAAGCCTTGCTTCTTAATTTACCCAGGTGCTTACGGAATTTGAGGCACACCCACAAAGTATTGAGGCCAGCTCAGGACTGGTTCTCTAACATTTTGGCTTGTTCTATAGTTTCTAAGGATGTGGGCGGGGAGAGTGGTTGCCCAATATGGGCACCAGGGTCTAAGCCAGTGGTTCTCAACCTTGGCTGCACATTAGAATCACCTGAGAATCTTTTCTAAATCCTGATTTCTGGGCCTCATCCTCTGGAAATTCTGTTTCTTTGTTACTAATGTTGTGGCCCCACCCCA
>NW_005366171.1:2772616-2790400 GCF_000412655.1 Myotis brandtii
TGAGGAACTGTATTTAAAGGGCCAGAAGGTTGAGAACCACTGTCTAAGGCAGTGATGGCGAACCTATGACACGCTTGTCAGAGGTGACACGCGAACTCATTTTTTTTGGTTGATTTTTCTTTGTTAAATGGCATTTAAATATATAAAATAAATATCAAAAATATAAGTCTTTGTTTTACTATGGTTGCAAATATCAAAAAATTTCTATATGTGACACGGCACCAGAGTTAAGTTAGGGTTTTTCAAAATGCTGACACGCCGAGCTCAAAAGGTTCGCCATCACTGCTCTAGACTCTAGAATGATTAGCTGACGCTAGGAGATGAGAACTACTATACAAGTGGATTTCAGCAAATGTATATACACATGTAACCACAAAGAAGATGGAGTGTTGTTCAGTTACTGCTGCTAACCCCTCTTCACTAAGGGACTTTGACACATAGAGCCAGATGTGGCCGAGGAATGCACCTCTGTCCTGATCCTGTCAGCACCCTGTTCTTTTGTTGTCTTAGTCTAGTTTTATTTCCTAATCCTGTGTTGTCTGCAATGAAATTATTTACTTCCTTGAAATGGGGATTACCATCAAGAGCAGACAATTCCCAGTCTGTCCAATGGCCGTTGCTTGAAGTTCACAATAAAAGAGAAAATCTTCAGTGGCTATGTTTTTGAGAAGGATTGTTTTCATTCAGTGTCAGGCTCCCCACGGACTCCTCAAGGTACCAGAGGCTGCCTTTGGTCCACAGAGTCAACATGACATTAGAACAGGCCCCAAATGCCCTCTGGTTCATAGCTATGGGCCAGAACCTCTCCTGGCAGCTCCGTACACTGTGCTCAGGCTTGCCCCTGATCCCTGCTCTTCCTGACCTGTCATCTTTTCATCTTTGGATTCACTTTACCTTTTGCACTTGACATTTGGTCCATGCTTCTGGCACCACTTTGCCTATGGCCACCTGGATAAAAACTCCCTTTCCAGCCTTGCTCCTAAAGCTCTTCCCTGGCCCAGATCCCTCTAAGCGGCTTCTGCCAGCCTTGTCCAGTTGAAGAGCAGAACCTAGACGTGTCTGATTGTCTCTGACAGCCTCCTGCTGTGCTCAAGACTGGCATCTACTTTGTGCCTCATGCTGGGCCTGCCATGAGCATGGGGCTAGTTGAAAAGGGTGGCTGCTGACTTATAAAAGGCTCTTTATTGCCAAAGTCATTGATTCTCCATCCTGTGGTCTCCTTCCATTAAACATCCCCCTTCCGTAACCACTTAGGGTTTTGGTGTTTAACCTTTTCATGACCACATACGAGGACCACACACATACCTTCCTGAGAGCACCTTTTTAGTAATGAATAGTCCTTACATTAGTTCAGTGACTTAGGGTCAACAGAGTACTTTAGTATATTCACATATATCATTTCATTTCCATGCTTCGTTCTTTCTTTTGCAAACAAGACTCAGGGTCAACTTATCCTTTAGGCTCAATAGGGCCAAGGACCCATGAAAATATTTTAATTTCTTTTAAAACAGAACAAAAAATAATTTTAAAGTAATTTAATAAATAATAATGAACGCAGTTAGGACTATATTTGTCTTCATACCAATGCATTAAAAATATCATTTTATGGAGGAAGGAGCTCATGAAAGCAAAAGTGTCTGGGGCTCATGAAAATCATAAAACAGCCCTGACAGGACTGGTGCTCTTCAGTCGTCACCAACATTGACTTGCTGTGCAAATTGGATGTGTTTCTTAACATATTAGGTGGTGTGTGTTTTTTCTACCAGAAAAAATGGAAAGAAATTTTTCAGCACCCATTCATTTCTCAGAGCTTCTATTATGACAAAGGAAATATTCTGAAAGTACCTAAACTTAGAAGAAGGGCTTATAAGGTTAACCGGTAGGACTATTTCTATTGCAAATAACAGGTATCCATTTCAAATTAGCCTAGAGTCTAGACAAAAAGAGAACGTATTGGATCTCATAACTGAAAACTGAACCAAGAAACCCAAAATATTTTTGCCAGCAATCTGTTTCTCTATTTTCTTCTGTCCCTTGGGATGACTTTTGTCTACGTTGAATTTCTTTTCTAGCACATTTTCTCTACATATTGAAAGAATCCCAGAAACTCCAGGCTTTTTAGGATCCTTAAGCTGGTGAATTTAGACGATGAGACTCCTAGTACTCAACCAATTCCTCAGAGGACTCCACTGGCCCTTGCTTAGATGTCCTGTGTTTCCTTGTGTCCAGGGGATGGAATGCTCTGTCTGGCCAGCTTGAGCATTTGCCCCACCGCCTCCCCAGGACTTGACTCCCTTAGAAGAGGGCAGGGCAGTTTCCAAATGAGGAAACACAAACAGAGCAAATTACATGTTAACTCCCAGACTGCAGTCTGCGGCGTTGTTGACATTATCTCTGTTGCAGGACATTAGAACATGCTGAGATTTGCTCAGACCCTCTACCTCACTTTCCAGACTTGTATGGGAACCATCAGAGTTAGTAGAGACCACATGGATTCATTTAATTTTCACAAACTCTGTGAGGCAATTATTAGGTCTACATTTTTTCCCACTTAGAAAAAAATTAGTAAACTTCATTGTAATTTGCATACCATGATTTGCATACCATAAAGTATATCCAGAGTGTGGGATGGAAGTTATCCATGTGGATGAAAAGGGGCCACATGCTAACCTGACTAGCTCAGGAAAGGCCTGCGTGGCGGCCTGGCAAACTCAGAGACCTAAAGTAACCACAAAGGATGATCTGAAATTAAAACTTTTAAATTAAAAAGCAGTCTATGGTGGGTAGTCATGTCCTAGGCTGGTATCTTCCCTGACAAAGATTAACTGCGATCTTAACAGAGCCTATTGTCTTTTTGCACCTATGATAACACACCTTTGGAATGTCAGGGTAACTTGTAACTTCCCTTTTTCCAGACCCCTCAGGGAACAACCAATGTGCCAGGGTAATAGGGCAGAGACCACAGATTCCCTCATTGCTATTGTTATCGTGTTAATGGTTGACTATTAACTATCCTGTACCCAGCTATGTAAAAGAAGCATGTACATGTATCTATTATTTTACTTCTTATGCAACCCCAGAGGTTTTCCCTGCTTTGCTTTCTCCCACCTTCCTAATCTATCACCAATGGATGTCATGTAACCCACTTACGTCTCCTCCTTTGATGGTAATTTATAAAAATGGGTGAAAAACCATCATTCTCCAAAGCATTGTCTCAATGCATTGAGATTCTGCTTCCTGGCAATTGTCGACAGTTTGGCTCAAATAAGCTCACAAAAATTCTTTACAGGTTTGAATGTGTCTTACATTAACACCCAGTAGCATGGGATGGAAGGAAATACACACAGTACCAAGATTTTACTCTCCTTCCATCTGCCCATTTCTTGGACACAACTGGAAGGCAGAGGGCCATGGTGCCCCTGGGCATGTAGAGAAGGGTGGAGAGTGCATCTGGAAGGGCAAATAGAGGGCAGCCAACACAATAATGCAAATTCAGCTGATGGATGAAGACCCTTCGGTTTGGAGGAGTTAGCGACTGGTTCAGATTCACAGTTAATTCAGGGGAAGTGCTGGGGTTTGAACTCAGTCAGTCTAACCCCAGAACCCGTGCTTTTACCGAATATGCTCTGTCACCTCTAAGGTGAAGACCTGAATTCAAACACTGGCTTGACCACCCATAGCTCAGGTGAGAACTTTATCTCACTGGTCCCCTTCCTTGCAACATTACCTCTTAGCTGCAGCAGCAACCAGAGCCCATAGCCCAGCCCACGCAGAGTCATACTGACATACTCACACTTACTGGTTTCTCTCCAGTCCCTCAGCCTGGGCTTGCAGAGCCATGTGGTTTGGAATATCAGAGGCCGTCAAAGTGCAGTCCGAGCCTCCTGCCATGGGGCAGGCAGCTCCTCTCCTGTGGGCAGGATTGTGATTGAGATTTACATTGCACTCCAATTAAGCCTCTCCTCTCCTAAGTCCTCAGGGGGACATTCTCAGACTTGGATCATGCACTCCTAAGAGCTAATACATTTTCAGGTCCTGTTCATCTCATAAATAGGTCCATTAGCACCTCATTTATCTGACTATGCACTTCTCTGCCACTGCTTGGGGCTCCCAGATAAGCACATTTCCAATCAGGCGTGCAAAAGGAACATCATTACCAGCAATAACATTCACTGCATGTTTTCTTTCCTGTCGCGTTATTTCCCAGCTTTTTAATTAATATTATGTAACATCTATTATACACTTACTGGGTGCTAGGCACTGCACTGTTTTCACATGGATTGTCTCATTTCATCTTTTTTGTTGTTGTTAATCCTCACCTAAGGATATTTTTCATTGATTTTTAAGAGAGAGTAGAAGAGACAGGGAAAGACAGAAAGAAACATCAAGTTAGAGAAACACTTTCACATCGATTGGTTGCCTCTTGCACGAGCCCTGACCAGAGCCCGGGGCAGGGGAGTAGTCTGCAACTAAGGTATGTACCCTTGACTGGAATCGAACCCGGGACCCTTTGGTCCACAGGCCGATGCTCTATCCACTGGGCCAAACTGGGTAGGGCTGTCTCAGTTCATCTTGACAATAAACCTAGGAAGTTGGTACTACTTAATCCCTACTTTACAGGTGAGGAAAACTGAAGCTTATAGGGGTTAAGTATGGTATCTTAGGTGACATAATTATTAAGCAGTAGATCCGAGATTTGAAACCAGACAGCCTGGCTCCAGAACCCACATCACTTAACTATGATGCCTCCTCCTGTTTGTGGACAAAAAAAAAAAAAAAAAAAAAAAAGGCCACATACTAAACCCGGCAAGTTCAGGTGGGCCTTACAAACTCAGATTCCACATAGGATGGTCTGAACATAAAATTTCCTAACTAAAAGCAAGCTATGACTGGTAGTCATGGGCTAGGCTTGTAGCTTCCTAAACAAAGACCAATCTTTACCTTAAGTGAGCTCATTCTGCATCTAAGATAATATACCTTTAAATGTCAGTATAATCTCATTTTTCCAGACCCTTCAGGGCACAACCCCTGCACTCCCTAGAGCACAAGGCCACATTGTTATCTTGTTTCTCACATGCCCTCTCTATGTGCTATAAATGTTAATTATTAACTATTCTGTACCCACCAACATGAAAGTATATGTCTCTCTGATTTACTTTTTATTAAATCCTAGAGATTTCCTTGCTTTGCTGTCTCTCACCCCCTTATTCTACCACCAGTGGATTTCATGTAACTCTCCTTATATCTCCTCCTTTTATTCTAATGCATTAAATAAACTGCAAAACTGCCATTCTCCGGAGCATTTTCTCAATCTATTGAGATTTTGCTTCCTAGCAATTGTCATTAATGTGACTCAAACTCACAAAAATTCTCTACAGATTTGGACTATGTGAACATGTTGTACAACTTTGTGAGTATACTCAAAACCACTGAAGTATACATCTTAAGAGGGTGAATAGTATGGTATGCAAATTAGATCTCAATTTAAAAATTAAAAAAAGAATAGAGGCACAATAATTTTGATCCCCTTCCCTTAACAATAAGATTCACAACCCTGGCACATAATATACTAATACTGCACATGGATAGTGAGCAGTTTGTTAGAGTGCATAGCTTTGGCTATTTTCTATTCATTTCGACCAGTTTAAATAATTTTGGTTCTAACTAAAAGCAGATCTTGAGACAAGGATTTGGATGCAACTAGTTTATCTGGGGATTGGAGAAATAATAAAGGGAAAGGGACACACTCAATGAAGGGTAAATTAATAAGTTAGTCACTTCTTTGGGCATTTGGGGCTCAATCCTACTGGGGCCCTTCTGTGAGACTATTTTGAAAATACATCAGAATTTCTCTCCAGGAGGTGAGGTAGCTAGAGAATTGATGTCACTGCTGGAGGTTCATCCCTGGGTCACTGGTCCCTTCCTTCTGGTCTTCTCTGTGTTCATTTTACTGAGTAAGGTCTCATACCCAGAAAGGGACCAGGCAATGACCAAAACGGTGAGCAGAGGGGTTGCTCACTGCTTCTGCAGGTACACAGCAGCCTAATGTGTTAGTGAAACATCAGGTTTGCTCTGGAAGGAAAGGGTCACTGAATTTCAGTAACTGTACTTCTTCATTTGAGTAGCTCAGATACCTGAAAGTGTGTGCCTTGCACTGACTCAGCAGAAATCACATCACATCTTTGAATATACTAGTACATGAGGCATATACACAGAGGGGCCATATAAGAAATTATTCCAGCTTTTTAGAACAAACAATCAAACAAAAATAGAATTGGATATTTTGCCAGTAGAAATGAAATGGAATAGACAAAATCCAGAATATTGAGGCCTGCAGAGTTAGAAAAGTTGACTGCTTCTCGTTCTCAAAAAATAGTAAGAGATGGGAATTTAAAAGACTTGGAGTGACAAAGTCCCAAGAACACATCCCAGTGGATTCAAGTGAAGCATGGACAATAGCTGGTAAAGGTGTTTTGATCCTCTGGTCTAGCCAGAAATCACTATCACTTGGGTAAGAAGAAAGCACATTTGAAAACTCTGTCTTACAAAAGGTACGTTGAGTGTGGATATTGGCAAATGAAACGGTCTGGATGCAAATAGATTAGAGGCTTCCCAAATTTTGGAGGAAACTGTATTGTCAGAAAACCACCAGCCTGTGCAAAAAGCACGAGTCTGTTAGTTTAGCCTTGAAACAACCTCTGGCAGGAAGTTGCTCAACCCGTAAGGAGAGCATTCTCAACTCCCTCCTTAGATGCAGCCAAGGAGAGTAAGGGTCCAGGGGGAAGCCCCTCAGAGAGTAATGCCAAGGATGACAAAGAACAGTGGGTGAGAGAGTTCCTGCCCAGGATAGGCATCCTTTGTACGATCTGCCCATGGAGTTTCAGCATCGCAATACCAGTGTATCTGTAGACCGTGACTGCTGTGGGTCTCTCAGTCTTACCTTTTCCCAATGGGAATGTTGATTGAAGTTATCCAATTCCTGTTCCATCATTGGATATTTGTATGTTGGTCTGAGTATGAGGCAGACTCCTTGCCCTTTTAGTTCTCAGGTCTTTGGTCTAAGAGAAGTCACTGTGGAAGGCAATGCCAGATGGGCTCTGGATTGTCTTCCGTGAGGAGCAGTTGAGGTGTTCTACTTGTGGGAAGAAGAGAACAAAAGGGTATTTAATGACCAGAAGAGTATGCTGTGGTGGAGACTGTTATTGTCACCCAGTAGGCTCACCATGTGCTCCTCTAAATTCCCCAGCCTAAGATTGGCCAGTCATTTTCCTTTCCTGTAATGTCTTCCTGAGCTTTCGGCATCAAGGTTTTGCAAGCCTTAAAAAATGAGTTTGGATGTTTCCCCTCTTCCTCTAGCCTCTAAATGCACTTGTTTAGGTCAATATTATTTATTCCTTAATTTTTGTGTGTGAATACATTGGAGGCTACAGTTTTATGAGAAGAGTTTTAATTTCAGATTCAATTTTTTAATACATATAGGACTATTGGCATTTTCTATTTATTTTTGTGGACATTTTGTAAATTGTATTTTAAAAAACTTGTATATTTTACCTAAAATTTCCAATTTAATAGCATAAATATTGGCATATAAAATGTCAATTTATTGACATAAATTTTATCATATCCTCATTATCCTTTTTATGTATTTAATGTCTGTGGTGATATTCCACTTTTATTACTGATTTTGGTATTGATGTTTTTGCTTCCTCTTTTCCAAGATTTGTCTTGCTAGGGGTTTACTAATTGTATTAATCTATTCAAAGAATAACCTTTTGACTTTGTAGATTTTCTCTATTGTATTTCCCCCCCCCCCATTTCATTGATTTCTGCTCTTATCTTTATTCCTCCCTTCCTCTTTTGGGGGTTTAATTTGTTGTTCTTTTTCTAGCTTTTGAGTTGGAAACTCAAATCTTATTTTTTAAGATGTAGATTTAATGGTATAAGTTTTCTCCAAGGCACTGCTTTAGTGGTGTTCTTGGTCACTCAACCTCCCTTCTTCCACACATCAAGCAGTGAAAGACTCATCAATAGTGGAAATGCCTAATCTCTGAGTCACTGGAGGAAAGCCAAGCAGGAAAGCTGCCTGACCTGCACTGGCCTGTGATAGAAGCAACATGAGAAACATAACTCTGGGCCCTGGCCAGGTAGCTCAGTTGAGTAGAGCGTCATCCCAATATGCCAAGGTTGCAAGTTTGATCTTCAGTCAGGGCACATACAAGAACCAATGACTGTATAAATGAGTGGAACAACACATCGATGTTTCTCTTTATCTCAAATCAACAAAAAGAAAAGGAACATAATAACTCTGACGTGTTAAACTACTGAGTTTCATTTGTTTCTTTTGAATATGTTTGCTATAGCCTAGCCTAGCTTGGCTAGTACAGGAGGGCTTGTCTTACTTCAGCTCCTGTGTTTGTTCACATTGCAGTTTGCCATGATCTCTTCTCTTTGATTCCCCCCAAAACCAACATTATGAGATTTTTTTAATAAGAGATTTTTACTGAAGATGTGGGGGTTGTAGAGATGGTATTACAGCATAGCACACAATAGGAAACAACTTAAAATCTAATATGCATTCCCCTCCAACTCATAGGGAATTTTTCATTGTCAGTCTTTTCGATTTGGCCCTGTTCTATTGTCAAGTTTTTGGGTTCC
This sequence comes from Myotis brandtii, assembly GCF_000412655.1. Taxonomy (NCBI): domain Eukaryota; kingdom Metazoa; phylum Chordata; class Mammalia; order Chiroptera; family Vespertilionidae; genus Myotis; species Myotis brandtii. Next base: position 2,781,272 of record NW_005366171.1, read on the forward strand.
CTTCTTTATTTAGACTCTTCCCTCACAGTTCACATTCTCTCTTCTTTCCATCCCTCCAATTCCAGAGCACTCCAAAATTCTTCAGCTCTTACATGTATCTTTTCCTTACCTTGGATAAAATCACATTCCTAGTCCTGGTGTCTTTTCTATTGACCAATGAACACCCAGAAGTCTGGGGCAGAAAAGAACTGTGGGCAGCCTGTTGGGGAATTAGGGAATGCCCTTCCCTTAGCCCCAGAACCTAGGATAGTATTTAAAACAAATCTTCTGCCACTTTTTTGTGTGCCCAGGTTTTTATTTTATTTCATTTGTCTTATTTTTCACATAGTTGAAATCCTGCTCTGTAATGTTCTATCATGAGCATTTACTATATGATCTTGGTAAACATGCTATTGCATTCAAATTTTTTCCTATTAAAACCACAATTATCAATCGCAAGGGGTATAAGAAGGACATGCAACTCCCCTCCCTGAAATCCTACCCGCTAGACAGAGAACATTTAATAAACTGGGCTGCGTGACTTTAGCTGCTGACATCTAGACAGAAAGAAGAATATTCGGACAGTCTGTGGAGTGACTGCTTGGACAGAGCTGTCCCCTAACAGCAGTACAAGAGCCTAGGTCCGGCCGGGGCAGCTGGTGTCCTGAGTCAGGGCTGCAGATTCAGATGCATTCGGGTGCATCTGGAGCAGTGGTGGAGACAGAGGGCAGGCAGCAATCTGTTCTCAGAAGGATCTAGAAACCTTTAGGGCAGTGGTCAGCAAACCGCGGCTCGCGAGCCACATGCGGTTCTTTGGCCCCTTGAGTGTGGCTCTTCCACAAAATACCACGTGCGGGCGTGCGTACAGTGTGATTGAAACTTCGTGGCCCATGCGCAGAAGTCGGTTTTCGGCCTGGGCGGGTCTATTTTGAAGAAGTGGCGTTAGAAGAAGTGAGGGTACGTTCGCTGAGGTCGACCCCTCAGATTGAGGACGTTTTTAGCAAAGGCCAGCTTAGGAGTACCCTAGTTAAGTTAATAACAATGTACCTACCTATATAGTTTAAGTTTAAAAAATGTGGCTCTCAAAAGAAATTTCAATCGTTGTACTGTTGATATTTGGCTCTGTTGACTAATGAGTTTGCCGACCACTGCTTTAGGGAAAGGCTCCAGCCTCTGCCTGTCGCTCATGTTACTCTGGCCCAGCCTCAGAGGGAGGGGCTGTCATGGAAGGTGAATAAAAACAGGGCTGTTTCACTGAAATGTCTGTGGGAGTATTAGGCCCTCTTGCCTAATAGTGACCGCTGGAGGACAGGGAAGGGGTGGTGGGAGGGGTCCTTCCCCCTCCTGGTGGATAACCCTGGGACGCAGATTGGACACCGCTGCCTGACCCACAAACTAGACCACACCATGTCGGTCTGAGAAGGAGGGTCAGAGAACTCCACATCAGGCTGCCATAAGAACTGGTCATGACTTCAATGGCCAGCCTGATTGGGCACCAGTCACCAGCTAACAAAAAGGAAAGGGAGGTGAGCGGGCCAAGGCAGTGACTCTTAGTATGGCTTCCAGATCCTCCGCTGAGAAGGAGAGAGAAGCTAGAGGGGCAGGTGGGTCAGCCAGGTGCCTGCAGTCATCAGGTTCATGGGCAGGTCAGCAGGCCAGGTAAGAGGCAGGAAAACCCTACGCTCCCAAGTAACTCCTGTACAGGAACTCGGTGAGATCTTGTGAGGGGTCTGGAGGTAGAAGATTGGGCTGTGAGGAAGAGAGCTTACCAGGACCAAAAGAGTTGGCCAGGTAACAAGAGACAAGTAAGATAACTTGGCATCTGGCTCTATTGGAAGCCTGCCAGGAAATCAGTGCCCTTTCACCTTCTCTCTTCAGGGACATGGAGGTAACACCTGATTTTACTAGCCCTGGAGTATTGTACAAATCCTCATGGTTTCCTATACCCTTCCTGCATCTTTGCAGTTCCTCTATTAAATCAACCATCCTAATATGCCCCTCCATTAAATTATCTACCACTTTCTAATATTCCTAATAGTCCCTCTATTAAATTAGCTATTAAATCAATTATCCTGTCCTGGCCGGTGTGTTCAGTGGTTAGAGCATCAGCCTTTGCACCAAAGGGTTTCAGGTTTGATTCCCGGTCAAGGGCACATTACCTAAGTTGCAGTTCACTCCCCGGTTGGGGCACATGTGGGAGGCAACTGATCAATGTGTCTCTCTCACATCCATGTTTCTCTCCCTCTTGCTCTCCCTCCCTCCCTTCCACGCTCTCTGAAAAAGCAATGGAAAAAATATCCTCAGGGGAGGATTAACATAAACAAACAAACAAACAAACAAACAATCCATCCTAATAAGAATGTACCATCTGTTTGCTGCTGGGACCTTATTGATATAGAGGCCATTCTGTGGATAGCCCTGGGAGGCCCCTTGAGACTGGCTCTCAGCAATCAGTTCTGGAGATGAGGATGGAGGTAGAGGTTTAAGTGGTGGACTCCTGCAGGGGAGGCATACGAGGAAACCATAGAAGGTAAGGCTAGAAATTATGACTTCGTTAACATACTTCAGAGATCCCTGGTAGGAATGAAATTTGGCCATGCATTTAGGCTTGCCTCCTGGGGATAGATATCAATGAGGTAGATCTGATTTGAAGTAGCGGTGGTGGTGGGGGTGGCATTAGGAGGCAGGAAGGCTAGAGTGATGCTATAGCCCAGGACCATTGACATCACTCTGATCTCATTTCACTTGCTCTCTGGAGAAGAACTGAAGAGAAGGCCAGACTCTGGAGGAAGGTGAGTGATAAAAGTCAGAGCCCACTGAAGAAGGAGCGGGTATGGTGGGGGTGGGGGGCGGGGGACCCCGCACTGGAGTACCTGCACAGGGTCTGCACTAGTGTGCCCCTCTATAATTTTGGCAAAAGAAATGAAGATGTTAGATGCTTACAAAACAGCATGGGGAGAAGGGCATTTTTCTCCACTAACTTTCAACATGCACTCACACGGAAGGAATGTTTGACAGACACAGAACTGGAAATACTCAGAAAACACAAGAGGTTGGGGAGTGTGGGCATGAGGAAACAGGTTTGTTATAAATTTAATAAACGCTGGGAGTGACTGGATTTGGAAAAGTTAATTTAAAAGCAATACTACCCTGGAGCACTAAATCTGGTTTTATTTACTCAGGCCACTTCCTTCCATAAAATAAGAAATTTGTACACAATGGAAATCGAGCTTTTATTGTGTAAATGTAACAGAATGTTCAATCATGAATACATAACAGAAATAAAGTTCTATTTCTGTGTAGTGGGAGGGAATGACTTGGGTATTATTTCCCTAACTTCTCTCAGGGCCTTTGCACATGCTATCCCAATGTCTACCAATGCCTAGAACCTTCTCCTTGCTCATACCCAGAAGGAGGTCAGATTTTCTTGTTCTGCTCTAATGCAACTCTTGCATTTTCCCTTTACAGCACAATCACTGTTGGAAGTTGTGTTTTTGTGGGGTCATTTGATCAATGCTCCTTAGCTGATAACCCCTATGAAGGCAAGAACTGTGTTCTGACCATCAGTGTTCTAGGACCTAGTGCCTGACATCTGCCAGATGCTCAATAGATATTTTACAGATGACTGCCTGGAGGACTTTTTTTTTTTTTAATTAAATCTTTATTGTTCAGTGTGTTCTGATCAGTGTTCTAGGACCTAGTGCCTGACATCTGCCAGATGCTCAATAGATATTTTACAGATGACTGCCTGGAGGACTTTTTTTTTTTTGATTATTTATTCACTTGGTTCTTAGATTCACTTGTTGATAGATGCATGTTTGTTGTTCACAATTTGTATCTTTACCTTTTTCTTCTTCCTCTTCTTAAAGGATACCTTTCAGCATTTCGTATAATACTGGTTTAGTGGTGATGAACTCCTTTAGCTTTTCCTTATCTGTGAAGCTCTTTATCTGACCTTCAATTCTGAATGATAGCTTTGCTGGATAAAGTATTCTTGGTTGTAGGTTCTTGGTATTCAGCACTTTGAATATTTCTTGCCATTCCCTTCTGGCCTGCCAAGTTTCTGTTGAGAAATCAGCTGACAGTCGTATGGGTATTCCCTTGTAGGTAATTGAGTCTCTTTCTCTTGCTGCTTTTAAGATTCTCTCTTTGTCTTTTGCTCTTGGCATTTTAATTATGATGTGTCTTGGTGTGGTCCTCTTTGGATTCCTTTTGTTTGGGGTTCTCTGCGCTTCTTGGACCTGTAAGTCCATTTCTTTCACCAGGTGGGGGAAGTTTTCTGCCATTATTTCTTCAAATAGGTTTTCAATATCTTGCTGTCTCTCATCTTCTGGCACCCCTATTATTCTGATGTTGGTACGCTTGAAGCTGTCCCAGAGGCTCCTTACACTATCTTCGTATTTTCGGATTCTTTTTTCATTTTGCTTTTCCGGTTGGGTGTTTTTTGCTTCTTCGCATTTCAAATCTTTGGCTTGATTCTTGCGCTCCTCTGGTCTGCTATTGGGTGTAATATTCTTTATTTCAGAGCGTGTATGCTTAATTTCTAGTTTCTTTATCATAGCATCGAGGGTCTCATTAGTTTTCGTGAGGCTCTCCAAAAGTTTATTGCAAGCCCTCAAAATTGCGTTTTTTAGCTCTATATCCTCCATTTCTGTCATGTTTTTTTGTCTCCGCATTTTTTATGCTTTCTTGGTGCACCCCCTAGTGGTCTTTGTGCGCAGTCTTGTTCTAGTTGAGCCTTGATTGTTGTAGTTAATACTAGAGGGATTTGACCACCAGGCCGACTGGCTGTGTGAATCAGCTGTGTCTGCCGCGGAAAACTTCTGTCCTCTGGGGAGGTGCTAATCTAGCCTTTGCCTGAGGCGATCCGGCAAATGGCTCTGCGCAGGGCTTGGGCGGGGCGGGCTCAACAGGGCGGGCGGAGGGAGCCGTTATGGTGCCCTCAGTCCTGTTCCCAGAGGCTCTGCTTCTCAGAACCCCCGGAACCGCTGCAAACCTCGGAGGGAAAGCTGCCTTCCAACTGATGCCAGACACTCCCGCTTCTCCCGTTTGGGTCCGAGTCCCCAGCGATTCGCCCGTATCTGGAGCTCAGAGTCTGAGACTCCCCCCTGACCGAAAACGACAACCGCGCTCTCAGCCACCAGCCCGCTTTGCGCGCGCACCTCCGCACCTGAGTTTTTTCCACACTGCGCCTCCTCTGAGCCTCGGTGTGCTGTTATTTTTCCTTCTAGTTGAAGAGTCTCTCCTCAGCCAGCCTTCCTGTGGTTCTGGGTGATGTCCGTTCCGTCTTTTAGTTGTATTTTTGAAGTGGTTGTTTGCAGCAGCAGTCTCCAGTGTTTACCTATGCCGCCATCTTGGTCTCTCCTGGAGGACTTTTAACATGTTAAGATTGGCTTCCCAAGTAAGAGAAGGTGAAACAATATATAATTCTGGTAACCTCGGGCCTACATGAAAATCAGCAGTTATATTTCGGTAGAAAGGCTATGCCTTATTGAAGTTATATGTGAGAGGAAAAAATACCAATGTCATTGGTTGGTCAGTGATGTTACAAAGTTGCTCAGTGTGGTCAATAGAAGATAAGTGGAAGTCTGACATGTGGCTTCATTAAAAACACTTGGCATGTACTCCCTTCCTCCCTCCTTCCCTTCCTTCCTTCATCTTTTCCTTTGTGTGGTAAAAACACTTACCATGAGATCTACCCTCTTAACAGGTTAAGTGTACAAGACAGTATTGTTATCTATAGACACAAAACTGAACAGCAGATCTCTAGAACTTATTTTTGCAAAGCTGAAATTTTATGCATGTTGATTAGGAACTTCCCATTTTTCTCTCCCCTTCCCCTAAGCCCCTGACAACCATCATTCTATTCTTTGTTTCTATGGGTTTTGCTGTTCTAGATAACATATAAGTGGAATCATGCAGCACTTGCCCTTCTGTGACTGGCTTATGTCACTTAGCATAATGTCCTTAAGATTCACCCATTCCTTTTTTTTAAGGTTGAATAATATTCCACTGTGTGCCGAGCCGGCACGACCATGGGTGAACCTGAGGGTGGGGCGGTGAAGGACGGAGAAAAGACAGACAAGAGAAGAAAGCTGGGTCAAGGTGGGATGCTGCTCTCTGATGGAGAGACAGCGCCACAGCCTGCAAGCCGAGTCTTTATTTTATAGCCAGATTCCACAAGGCAAAGTAAGGGCATGGTCAAGATGTTTACAATGTTCTTTCGGGTTTCACATCTACTCAATTACATGCACCTGATCAAACTTTGTTTACTTGCTGCAACTCCCGCAGCCTATATTGCTCAGCCACATAGGACCACAGGTTCGAACCATAAGGTCAAGCTTACAATAGCCTTTGGCTATAATTGTGCTGGGACTTACACGTGGACTTACATGTGGCTTTGCCACGAGAGGATCGTGCCCTCTCATTAGTCCCAGGATTGAACCTGTCCAAACGCTGTAGCCGCTCTCCACACCACTGTATGTGTATGTCACAATTTCTCTATCCATTCATCCATTGACATTTAGGTTGCACCCACACCTGGCTATTGCGAATAGCCCTAAAGTGAACATGGGAGTGCTGCTCTCTCTTTGAGATGCTGATTTAAACTCTTTTGGATAAATATGCAGAAATGAGTTTGATGGATCATATAGTAATACAACTTAATAGCATAATAATAATAATAATAATAATAATAACCTACTTTAAAAATGGGCTAAAGACTTGAGTAGACATTTCTCCAAAGCAGATATGCTGGTACAAAAGCCCAACAAGCATATGACAAGACGCTTAACACCACTAATCATTAGGGAGATGCAAATCAAAACCACAATGAGCTATCACCTCACACCCATTAGGATGGCTATTACCAAGAAAACAAAAGACTACAAGTATTGTCCAGCATGTGGAGAAATTAGAACCCTGTACATGTGAGAATGCAAAATGGTGCAGCTGTTATGAAAAGTAGTATGGAGGTTCCTCAAAAACATTAAAAATAGAACTATCATATAGTCCTTCTTTTTCCTTGCTCCATAAAGCATGGACACAATTACCATCAGTTGAACCTAATTTCAACAAATACATGTGGGAATACTAAATTATTGGTAAATCACAAGCTTTCACTGTTTATTTAGAAAAGATAGGAACTTTGCTGTAGGTAACTAGAAATCGATCTGGTTCAAGTGGGGATTACCTGGAGTGTGATGTAGATATGAAATATACAGATAGGCCAGTGACTGGAGCTTACCTTTTGGGAACCATTGACCGGTGACTTCCAACTGATATCTTTCTTTTTCTCAAAGACTCACTGTTTATACAAATCATGAGCTATGGGAATCTTTGCCCATCCTGAGGTGTTTGGGGCTTGTCCAGTGATTTCTGCAAGAACTGCTGGAGTGACCTCTGGGTTATCATTCCTTGTTAAGTGCTCCAGCAGCTGCTCTTTCTTTCCTGGATCCGTCCTAAACAGAACATGATTCCTCCTTCTTTGTTCCCTCCAAGCACTTCTTAAACCACCCTTCCTAAAGGGGATAGTTGGAGAGTTGATGAAGAGCCATTTGTTCTGTTCACACTTATGATGCAAAGAAACAGTGAATCTATGAAATAACTGTGCTTTTAAAAATTCATTTTTACCCACAACACCTTGCTTTTACCCATTGAACTACAGCCACAGTGACAAAAAAATAAATAAATAAATAAAAATTCATTTTTAAAATTTTTTTATGCTTTCAACAATTTTTTAACGTTAGTAAAACATAAAACATAAAATTTGTCCCTGGCTGGGTTGGTTAGAGTGTCATTTGTATATTCCAAGATTGCAGGGTCTATTCCTGGTCAGGGCACATAGAAGAATCAACCAATGAATGCATAAATAAGTGAAACAATAAATCGATGTTTTGAAAGGGGGCAGAAATAGAATGTTGGGGAACCAGTTAGTATTGTAAGAAATATCAATCATGCTCTGTTAACCATGATTGTTTTATTCTGATTAAAGAAGGCACTTCTACCCTGGCAGGAGCTGACCTGGGGATGCAGCCCTTCCTCCACATCAGGGATTGAACCTGCAGCCTATTATCATGGAAAGATTAACAAAGATTTGTTACAGAAAGATCCCCAGTCAGTCCTCTGCTTACCTGATAATTGCCCATTTGTTCCACCCGTTGGCTATTTCCCCATGTAACCCCAGCCCTTGCATATCATTAAGCCCTTTGAAGATCCCCAGTTCTTTTGCATATCTGTAAACTGCCCTTTTGCTATATAAACAGCTGGTTTATGGTGGGCTGCAGAGTAGATTTTTGTGAATAACCTGCTGCTCTCCCATACTACCAGCAATATTGGAATAAACGCTCATATATGATTCAACCCTCTCTGCTTAATTGGCTTGAGTAGTGACAGTCAGCATGGATCCATTGTTTGTCTGGTTACATTTTCTCTCTCCTTCCCTTCCACTCTCTCTAAAAGGAAAAAAAAAAGTAAAAATAGCCCATAAAATTTGCCCTTTTCACATGTACAATTTTACGTAACATTTTACATGTACAATTCAGTGGCATTAATTATGTTGTGCAACCATTACATTATGTAGTACAACCATCACAATTTTTAAATTTATTTTTATCCTCACCAGAGGATATGTTTACTGATTTTAGAGAGAAAAGAAGAGAGAGACAGAGAGAGAGAGAGAGAGAGGTGAGAAACATTGATCTATTGCCTCCCGCACAGGCCCCAATCAAGGATTGAATCTGCAACCTAGGTATGGGCTTTAAAAGTGTGGACGAAAGGGGCCACACGCTGACCTGACAAGCTCAGGGAAGGCCTGCGTGGCAGCCTAGCAGACTCAGAGACCTAAAGTAACCACAAAGGATGGTCTGAAATTAAACTTTAACTAAAAGCAGTTATGGTGGCAGTATCTTCGACAAGATCAACTTTGATCCTTACTGAGCCCATTTGCCTTTTTGCCTCTAAGATAACATACCCTTGAAATGTCTGGGTAATAACTAACTTCCCTTTTTTCTGGAGCCCCTGGGGCACAACCAAATGTTCTGGGCGCCAGGACAGATACTACAAATTCCTTCATTATCATGTTAATTGATCCTGCACCCACCTAAGTATGTGTCCATCATTTTACTTTTTATCCTATCACAGAGGTTTCCC
>NW_005366171.1:2796716-2799076 GCF_000412655.1 Myotis brandtii
ATCCCAGGGTTTGGAATGAGGACCCTGGTTTGCACAAAGCAGTTACAGAAGCAAGATTGAGCCGATTAGTTATCTACAAAGATTAATTATAGTTTTGGGTCTTTGAACCACTGAGTTGACAGAAACACATTATCTGGAACCCTCAGGTCTTGGGATAATTGTGCCGTCCTGGTTCCCAGGTACAGAAGAATGTGCTTCGATAACCAGTAAGATCACAATCCACGGGACAGTCATTCAATCAATAAGGCATTCAATGGAATGGGATGATTTATACAATTCATAAAATCAAAATAACCTGTCCATTGTTAAAGCAAGCAAATAGGTAGCATACTTCACTATCTCAATTCGTTGAGGTTCTGCTTCCCGGCATATGTCGACAGTTTGGCTCAAATAAACTCACAAAAATTCTTTACAGGTTTCAATGGTTTTTTACGTTAACAAAAGAATCATGTTATCATGAAAGCACTTAGAAGTTGATGTTTGGAACTGTCAAAATTATCATGTAATTTTAATACCAAAATGAAGTGTCAGTGTCATCTATAAGACTGTCATAGCCATAGTCTTCAAAATTAAGAAGTATAGCCCTGACTGGTTTGGCTCAGTGGATAGAGCGTCAGCCTTCGGACTGAAGAGTCCCAGGTTCGATTCCAGTCAAGGGCATGTACCTTGGTTGCGGGCACATCCCCAGTCGGGGGTGTGCAGGAGGCAGCTAATTGATGTTTCTAACTTTCTATCCCTCTCCCTTCCTCTCTGTAAAAAATCAATAAAATATATTTAAAAAAGAATATACTTCCAAATGAAGAGTTTTAGGAAATAAAAAAAATTCCATTGTCAACAATATTCACAAGAACAATTGATGAAAAAATCATTGAGGATATTAGCTTCATGGACAAAAGAGTTTTCTGGTGGAATTTCACATCTGTAAAATTGATAGATGGGTTTTAAACAGTGAGAATTGTGATTTAATAAGAGTAGTCAAAGATGTAATTCCTCTATTTGGGTCTATTTCTTTGTGAGATCTTGTTGTGTCAATAACAGCCATTAGGGCAAAGTATTGACATGAACTGAACTTAAAAGCATACTTTCTAGTCTCATAAAATATTGAACTAAGATTTATTAAACCCATTTTTTAATCATGTTGCTATCACCGAACAGATTTTTGCTAATAACTTTAAAGTGAAAAGAAAAAGGTGTATTTACCATTCGTTAAAAATGAAGTAACTTAAAATTGTTTTAAATCCTTTAAAGGTTTTTAGTGTGCTTTATAATACCTATTAATACAGTTGCATGTGCTTATTATTTATAAATAAGTAAATTGTAAATATCAGGCTACAGGTAGAAGGAATAAAACTCAGTGCTTAAATGAGACATCGTGGGTGCTCACCAATGAATAGTTTCATTTCCCGCCTTGGTGACAAACTTGATGTGAGAGATGAAAAGGAGAAAGTCAAGGCGTCTCCCACATGTGACCTGGGGAGAGGGGCTGGGGCTACCAGCCAGAAATTCCTCCCCTGGTTGTGAAGACGGGAGCTCTGGCATATCCTGGAAGGAAATGAAGAGTTTGAGTTTGGATAGGTTTTCATGGGCCTGAGAACCCCAGTGGAGAGGTGCCCCAGGAGCATCTGGGCTGGAGATGAGGTTCAAGAGTCATTAGCAGGCAGAAGGTTATTAAAACCGTGGGAGTGAGTGATCTCCAAAGTGGGCCAGCAGAATGAGAGAGGAGAGCCCCGCTGGCATGGCTCAGTGCTTGAGCCTCAACCTATGAACCAGGAGGTCACCACTGGATCACCGGAGGGGACACATGCCAGGAATGCGGGCTTGGTCCCCAGCGTGGGGCGGGCGGGGGGCAGTCAATCAATGATTCTCTCATCATTGATGTTTCTATCTCTCTTCCCCTCTCCCTTCCTCTCTGAAATCAATAAAAACATATTTTAAAAAAAGAATGAGAGAGAAGGCAGGCGGCTGTGGGACCCTGGCCTTCTAGTGGAGGTTTGTGCATAATTTGGAGTGCGGGGAGGTGGCGCCAACTATGGAAACTGTGTACTCAAACATTCAAGGAAGGCGTGGCCAGCAGGTTCAAATCCGGGGGAGCTGCAGAGCATTCACTGGCTTTGGTAACTAGGAGGTCAGTGCAGACTTGGGGGGCGGTGTATAAGCCAGAAGGTTGTGTGTGTGTGTGTGTGTGTGTGTGTGCGCGCGCGCGCGCGTTCAGCTCCAGGGAGCGTCACCTGTTTGACAGCCGTGACCCCAGAGTCTCACCTTGGGAAAAGTCTGGGCCGGGGAGGAGGTTGGGGCGAATCCGCACACCGTGGAGAGCGACCTCGGGCCCGTGGGTGGCAGCGGAGGCGAGGTCGGGGCTG
>NW_005366171.1:2799647-2805116 GCF_000412655.1 Myotis brandtii
TCCTCCCCCCCGGGGTCCTCGCCTAGGCTCCGGGTCCTGTCTCTGCGGTGGCCTGGGCTCCTGAGGCCTCAGGTGAGCCAGCCGCATCTCAGCTCCCCGGCGGCCTAAACTGGGTTCTCAAGGTTTAGAAAAATTAAATTTGCCGCCACTTAAGCGCCGGGGATAAGTTTCTAGGTGCTTGAGGACTGGCCCGATGCTCACTGCTGAGGTGGACTTCCACCTGGAGCCAGGGGGAAGGCGGGATGACATGGTGATGTGGTCGGTTCAGGCCTTCATCCTTACCTCTGGCTCTCTCCCTGTAAGGGATGTGTATTGTGTTCTGGCTGTCTGCCTTCTGCCCTTGAACTTCCCAGAGGCCCTGGAGTAGGCGAGGCTTGCCAACCAGAGCGTCATTTCCCCAGAGCCTTAGATCCTTGTATGTGTTTGAGCTTAGTGATAACAAATAGCAAAGGGGCTAAGGTGAACGCTGGAAGCAGTGGGAGGAATTTTAGCATGGTCCTACCCAGTGATGGCGAACCTTTTGAGCTCGGCGTGTCAGCATTTTGAAAAACCCTAACTTAACTCTGGTGCCGTGTCACATATAGAAATTTTTTGATATTTGCAACCATAGTAAAACAAAGACTTATATTTTTGATATTTATTTTATATATTTAAATGCCATTTAATAAAGAAAAATCAACCAAAAAAATGAGTTCGCGTGTCACCTCTGACACGCGTGTCATAGGTTCGCCATCACTGTCCTACACCCTTCTTGGCTCTCCCCCAGGATGTGGTTTCCAATGTGTATCCATCTTCAGGGAGAAGCTGGCTGCAGCTGGAACCCTCATGGGAGAAATTCCTCCCTGGCTGTGAAGCATTAATGCCGGGTGGTCCTGAAGCCATGGAGCCAGGCCGACAGAGCCCCATCAGCTCTCACCTCCTGAGGGCTGACAGCAGTTTTGGGGTCGTTAGCCTGGCCTGGCTGCAACTCTGAGGGTGATGGTAGGAGGCTGCCCTGTCTAAAAATCATGGGGCTTGCATAGGTGGGTTTCTGGAAGATTCTTGGGCCTCTCAGCCCACCTCAGTCCTTCTGAGATCCTGGATGAGGAGGGAGTGGCTCTCAGCTGGGTCAAGAAATGGTATGAGATGAGGCCTAGTTCCTTTGTCCCTTGCACTAGGCGAATTAATCTTCAGATGGCCTCAGAATCAATCCCAGATAATGGGAAGATAAAACAGTAGCCTCAGAGAAAAGCAGGAAGATACCCTTTCCTCCCTAAAGCTGCTCACTGGCCTTCCTGGTTCTTCCCCCCAAATATTAATCTCTTCGTTCTTCTGTGTGCTGGCTCCCTACCTAGGACAGGAGACCATGGCTTTGGGCTTTGATATACGAGGGTCTAGGGCATAAGAGGATGGGCTCAGGGCTGGAGTGCTGGCCATGCAAACTCAGCAAGAAGTATCATTCATAGAGAAGGCTATTTCTCCTGATCAGATTTCACATTTAAACATGGTTTCTTTTTCCTTGTACCTAAGTAGGGAGAGCTTGAGAGAGAGAGCCAGGCACACAATAATATTCCATAAATATTGTTGAATAAAAGGACACACTGTCCAGATGAAAATTCATGTTCATGTTCTCAGTTGGACTCTCCCGTATCTGATGTCATGGTGACAATGATGTTGATAGATAACACTTGTAAAGCACATGCTAACTAATTTGATTGTCATGGCGACTTATGAGGTCAGTACTATTATTAGCCCCATTTTATAGGGAATAAAACTGAGCCAGAGAAGTTTAGAAGTTACTTGCTCAAGGTCATGGAACAGGATTCAAACCTAGTTAGTCTGGCTAGAGTCCATATTTTTAACCATACATTGTAATGACTCTGAGCATACTATAAGTCAGGGGTCCTCAAACTTTTTAAACAGGGGGCCAGTTCACTGTCCCTCAGACTGTTGGAGGGCCGGACTATAGTTTAAAAAAAAAAAACTATGAACAAATTCCTATGCACACAGCGGTGGCAAAAAACACCCGGTGGGCCGGATAAATGTTTTCGGCGGGCTGCATGTGGCCGTAGTTTGAGGACCCCTGCTATAAGTAGATTAATTATGAACTCATCCACTTATTTATTGTTTTATGTCTTCACTCACCATATTTACTGATGCCTACTATATTTCGGGCATAGGAACACAGTAGTGAATGAGATGGGCAAGGTCTATCATGGAGCCGATAGTTAACAGATGAAACCCCTTTGGCCAACTCCCATGTGAGTCATGTACAGTAAATGCAACCGAAAATGAACCCTGATAGCAAGCCCACAGCATCCTTTTGGGGAGGGGACATAATTGGATTCCAGCCTTTCCTGTTCCTGGGTGTTTGAAGGGGCACTTAAGTGATAAAAGAGAAAGTATTCTGGTCTCCTAGGCAAGACATATAGGTCCTGGGCCTGGTTATCATAGATTGTCTTACTGTTTCTTCAGAAGGGAAATAGGGCTTTGAGCTTGGGACCTGTGCTTCTCAGTATAGGGGACTTCTAGGCCATGAGGAGCACGGACATGTTAGGCGAAAGGTGGAACTGTGGGGTCCTGAGTGGAGCTTGCCCTCCTGAGACAGAGCCAGTTTCCTCTTAAACCACCTCTATTCTGGAGGATCTTGAATCCCTTTGGCTGTGGGACCCTTGCCCATTGTTCCATCCTGTGTCATGTTAGCGGGGGTGCTGCCTATCTCCCACTGGACCCGATGGAATGGGTCTCACACCCATAGCTGGGCCCAGGAAGACAGCTTTCTCTTGGTTGGGAAATGAAGGCTCATAGTGGAAGGCATTTTCCAAAGCCCAGGCCACGGGATATTAATAGGTCCTTTTCCTGTGATGGCAGGGGTGGGGAGGGTAAAATAAGCCTGTTGGGTTAAACAAAGGTAAGCAGCTTTCTTTACTGCAGGACTTCTCAGATGTTTAGAATCCGCTAGTATGAATTGTGCACGACTTCCCATAAGGGACGATAGTATGCAGTGTTTTCCAAGCCTTCCAACCTTTTCTGTTCGATAGACTACAGTTTGGAGTATGCGTGTTGAGGCTAAGGCTAACCATAGTTTGGTTCAGGGTACAGAATGAAATTCCCTGAATGTATTGGGTCCAGGTAGTTTCTCAGATGCATGCGCTGGGATGCTCCCCTTGCAGCCCCACCCCCCCTCCCCATCAGGCTTTCCCCTCCCCCAAACACACCAGCAGAAGGTATCATTTGCCTCTTCTCCCTCTGGCAGAACAGGACTAAGGGATTGGATTCGTTTTCTCTATGAGTTCAGGATGTTTAATTATTTAATGAATAAATATTACCCTCCCTCTAGGTCAGTGGTTCTCAACCTTCCTAATGCCGCGACCCTTTAATACAGTTCCTCATGTTGTGGTGACCCCCAACCATAAAATTATTTTCGTTGCTACTTCATAACTGTAATTTTGCTACTGTTATGAATCATAATGTAAATATCTGATATGCAGGATGTATTTTCATTGTTACAAATTGAACATAATTAAAGCATAGTGATTAATCACAAAAACAATATGTAATTATATATGTGTTTTCCGATGGTCTTAGGCGACCCCTGTGAAAGGGTCGTTCGATCCCCAAAGGGGTTGTGACCCACAGGTTGAGAACCGCTGCTCTAGGTTGATTGCAGCCTGCTGGCTGCACTGTTTATGAAACAGCTGTGAGGACAGGTGGATCATAATCCCTGAGTAGCCAAGGCTCAGCAGTGGCCCAAGGATCGTGTGTCAACCATGTAATCCTGCTCTGTCTGCACAGGAGCTATTATGTGGGCTCAGGGAGGCACAACCTCACGAATGGACATGAGAAGGTGACTCAGGCCCAAATGAGGGCAGAGCCAGCCTCCCGGTAAACAACTGACCCTTCCTTTCTGGGCTCTTCTCCCCAGGATGTCAACAGCACCACAGAAATAGCCATTTTGCTCACGGTTATTTCCCTGACCCACGCCACTTATCTAAGCCACCGGGAGGCCGTGTGTCTGTTCCGAGCCTTCCCACCCAGGACTGTCTTTCTAAAGGGCAGATGGAGAGTGGAGCGTTGCGTCCTGATTCTGCTGTAATCCACCCTGGTGGCCTTTAGAGGACTGCTCTTTGGGTCACTGGAGGCAGCCCCACCTTCCCAGTGGGAGCGGCAGCTGCTGGTAGCAGGGGGGCTGAGTCCAGCCAGGCCTCTGGAGGCTTCTCAGAGCCGGAGGCCCACGTAGGAGCCATGAATGGCAGTAAGGAGAGGGTGGGGAGGTGGGGCTCAGGTGGGTGGGGTGGGACATACTTCCTGTGTGTGTGTGTGTGTGTGTGTGTGTGTGTGTGTGTGTCTGTGTGCGTGCGCACAGTCACACTCTGGTAGAGCTTGTCAGGCTGCCCAGTCACCTGTGATATGCAGGTTCCTTGGGGCAAGAAAGGAAGGGCTGGAATAAGATCTGCCAGCTTTTCATCTCAGCTTGCTCCTGCTTGTTTCCCCTCTGTTTGAGTCTGTCCTTTCCTGGGAAAGGTTGGAGCAGTTCATAGACCTGCCCTTTTTCAGAGGAGGAGGTTCAGGGAGGAGCTCGCCTTGGCAACTGGGCTCAGAGCTCCCCTGCCAGTCCTGGGGTGCCCTCAGTAGGTTGTTTTGACGGGGCCCTCCTAGGGGAGGCAGCAAAGGTGATGGTGTTGCAGGGCACTGCTCAGCTGTCAGGAGGAGTCTGGATGTTAGAGGGAGGCTGTGCTTCCCTTCTGTGGTGCGTCAGGAAGGCTGGTCCGTGGCTTGAGTTTCTTGCTCTGGAGAGGGTTGTGAACAGGGCCATGGCACTGCAGTCAGGGTATAGCAGCCGTGGATGATGGGCATGACCTGAGCCCATTAGGACTCTTGGAAATTTTCCACTTCCATTTCATATTCACGGGAGAATTTCCAGCTCTCGCTCAAAGCTGCTCACAGATATGCAAAGCAGAGCCCTCCCACCCCAGCAGCTGCAGATAGGAGCCAGCAGCTGCTGCGCTGACACTGACTCAGCTCAGCCTCCTGCCCAGCCCAGCCTGCAGCCCTGGCCTGAGTGCGTTGCCTGTGTGGCATCCTCAGGAGCAGCCATGGAGACTCCAGTGCCAGGATCAGGTCTGTGTCGTGGGTTCTGACGGTGGGAGTCTGGCGAGAGCAGGAAACAGCTTCATTTGTTTACCTACGGGGCGCGGTGCCTCCTTTCTGGAGGGACTGTGGTGCCATGAACAGTTCCTGTTTGTTGAAATTGGTGGCATTTTACAGCTTTCTAACCCCGGCCACTTCTACAGACTCACGGCGGGGTGTCGTGTGTAAGGCTGAGATAAGCTGTATCACGAGCCAGTGCCGGTGAGTCCAGTGAAGCCTCCACGCCTGCTGGCTGTGGCTGACAGAAAGTTGAAAGCCAGCTTTGAACAAGCAGCTGGAGCTGAAGCTCTGCTTGGCACCTGCAGAGCGGGCTTTCCTCCCCATGTGGCCCGTGTCTGT
>NW_005366171.1:2805254-2824089 GCF_000412655.1 Myotis brandtii
TATGAATGGGGGGTTGGGGGGGGGGAAGGGGGGGTGTCTGTGGGGACATGGTACTCTGTGATCCTTGAGTCTTTGATGTGCCTTGTGAATCTAGGTGGAGAGGCTGTGGGGTGTAGCATCTCCCTAATACTTGACTATAGGACCTGTTCTACCAGCAATAGGTATGGGCATCTTAAGGGACCCGGTTTGAAAAAGGCTGATTTAAGCTAAAAAAAAAAAAAAGAGGGGGATCTTTTGTAGAAAGATACATCCTGAAAAATACGCTCTGTTGGCTTGAGCAAGTTAAAGATGCTTCATGGAAAAGCATGGCAGGATCGGGCATCAGAGCCCTCAGGCACAAAGGACCCCCCAGATGCCCATTCCCGAGGGGGCCTGGGGTGTGTGGCTGGTGTGTGTTTGTGGGGTTAGGCGTAGGGGATGGGAAGGTGGTGGTGGGCAGCTTCTGTCCAGGGTGAGAGCTCATGCAGAGATGGGTCTCAGTGGTGCGATTCCTTTTGGGCTGGCCTCCCTGGGGTGTGTTCGGCGGGGGAGGACCCTAACTGTCAAAACCTGCAATGTTACAGTTTGTTTTTCTATCTTTCTCTCTTTTTTATAAACTCTTCAGTCTCCATTTCCTTTCTGTCTCCTTTGTGTTTGTTAAAATGACGGGATAACAGCATTAATGATCAGAATCAGACATTGCCTCTCCCACAGGCAGTCCTGCCATCTGGCCATCTGAGTGCATGTCTCTCTTACAGCCCTTGTCCACCAGGGGCGGGCTACATGTTCAGATCTTTGCAACCAAGCCTGGGTATTGTTTTATGTATTTATTTTCTTCCCTACTTACTGTTATTGTGTAAGACATTTTTATGTGGCTGTATTGTCCTCTTAATTACAATTTTGGTTGCTTAACAATTTTTTCAAGTGAGTCTGCTCTAATGCAGACATTTTAAAGCTGCGCATGCAAACCTCATGTGTATTTTCCTTCCTTCAGATTCTTTTCTTGTAAGTCGTTTCTAGGGGGTGTTAAGTGGTGTGGGTGTTTCTTGGCTTTGGCTGTTCCTTGCCTGGGGCCTATAGGATGTCTCCCTCTGAGATGTGAGGTTTTGAAACGTCCGCCCCTGACCTGTGGCGTTAGACAGGGGAGGTGAAGGTCCAGATTCGTTCTGACCTAACAGCTCCTTCTGGATCTGGTTCCCTGTCTCTCTTCATTTCTCTCCCCTGTCACCTTCTCCCAGCCTCTGCTCTGATGGTGTCTAGCTTCCCCTTCTCTCTGCTGTAGGACATGGTGATCTCTAGACAGCTATGTTCTTCCTCTTTGCAGGCCAGGCCTTTGCTGTTGCCCTGATCTCTGCCACCACAGACTAGCAGTGGTGTGTTGGGGTTCCTCTGTCCTAACCAGCTCCCTCCCACTCAACCCCCTAACGGTGAGAGGGGCCCAGGAAAGGCAGGGTCCTGGTGCGGAGGGAAGGAGGAAATTGGTTTCGCAGTTAGGGGGCCCACAGATGTTCTTTACTGCCCGTTACTAGCGTGCTTGTCTCCTTCCTGTCTGTGTCATGAATGAGACCCATGTGCTGCAGAGAAGACCTGGCAGCAAGCCTCCAGGGCAGTGGAAACCTCTCTGGTACCTAGAATTAAGGCACTCAGAGCTGAGGAGGCCTTGGGGACTGCTTAGTCTAGTCCCTTTTTCTCACAGCTGAGAAAATGGGCAGATGCGGAGAATGTCTGTCCCAAGGTTGTTCACTGAGTCCCTCCTCCCCCGCATTTGCTTCCTCTCCCTGCCAGACACCAGCTGGGCACTGTCTCACCTTCATCCTCATCTGTTGGGCTGACAAAGCCACTTCTCTCTTTAAACCTTCCCTAAAGAAACCATGGAGATAGATGGACAGGAAGCTCTTCTTCCAGAGCCACTCCCGGTGAGGTGGCTGTTGAAAGGATGCAGTATTCACCCATTCCCTAAGTGTGATGCTGCGTGTCCATCTGACACCCAGATGGACAAAGAGAAGCGGCACAGCGCCGCAGGTTAAGAGTACACATGGAACCAGGTGCTGGGTTCAGATCCCTGTGCAGAGGCTCAGAGAGGAACAGGACAGGGGAGCCACGGCTGAGAACGGCATACGTCTCTGCTCACTGGCCAATGAGCTCTCTGTGCCTTCATGGTGTCATCTGTGAAATGGCAATAATAGGATTAACAGACGTAATAAATATAAAGGCAGAATGCACTTAATAAGTGCTATCTAAGTGTTAGAAAAAAACAAAACAGAAAGGCAGAGAAACAGAAAAGAAAGGCACTAACCAGGTGATATAGGCCAGCCACTGCCGGTAAGAAACCGGTGTGCGGGGAGTGGATAGGGCACGCCTCTTACAGGAATTGACTTTTCAGCTGGGCTGCGAAAGATAAAGAGTATTCCCATCTCTAAACCTTTACAATAGTCCCCCCATTATCCACAGTTTTACCTCCTGTGATTTTACTTACTCATGGTGATCTGTGGGATGGAAATATTAAATAGAAAATTCCAGAAATAAACAATTCCTATATTTTAAATGGCATGCCACTCTGAGCAGCGTGATGAAATCTCGTGTGGGCCTGCTCTGTCTTTCCCGTGATGTGAGTCATCCCTTTGTCCGGCGTCCCCACGCTGTAGATGCTTCCCACCGTTAGTCACTTAGCTGTCTCCGTCATCAGATCGACTGTGTCACGGTGCTTGTGTTCAAGGAACCCTTATTTTACTTAATAATGGCCCCAAAGCTATTCACATAATTTTTATTCACATAACTTTCATTACAGTATATTGCTATAATTTTTCTATTTCTATTTTCAATATTAGTTATTGTTGTTAATCTCCCACTGTGCCTAATTCATAAATTAAACTTAATCATAGGTACACATGTATAAAAAAGTCATAGTATATTGCCCAGCTGTGTGGCTCAGTGGTTGAGCATCGACTTAGGAACCAGGAAGTCATAGTTCTATTCCCAGGCAGGGCATATGCCCAGGTTTTGGGCTCGATCCCAGTAGGGGACATATAGGAGGCAGCCTATCAATGATTCTCTCTCATCATTGATGTTTCTATCTCCCTCTCCCTTCCTCTCTGAAATCAATAAAAATATATTTTTAAAAAATCATATATATAGGGTTCAGTATTATCTGGGGTTTCAGGCTTCCACTGGGGGTCTTGCAACATATTCCCCATAGATATGGGGGGTGGGGGACTCCTGTATTGTATTTGTTGTGTCTTAGAAGTTCCAGAGGACTTGGAAGACTGTGGAACCGTGATTGAAAATTCTTTCTTTTCAGCAAACGGCCTTGTTTCATGTGAAGAGGAATGCATCCTGGGATTCCCCAGGGCTCTGCTGTCGTCCTGTGGGACCTTAAGATAATCATCCAACCCTTTGGGCTTTGGGCTTCCCCTCTGTGCAGTGGGAATGAGGTTTGGTCACTGTTGCACCTGGAATGGCCTCCTCAGTCTGCGGGAGGAGGGTGCTGACCTCTCCCTTCTCCCCCACGGAAACAGAGCTGGGAAAGGCAGGGCTGCAGGCGTGCTTCGGATCCTGAGTTCAGGCCAATGGGAGCATACTTAGCGACAGTCCGTTCTTTGACTTCCGGACACTTGCTTTCTCATGGAATGCAACTGGCCCTGCACTCTTCACATCCAGCTACTTGTTGAGCTAGTTCTAGACATTGGCATGCTGGGTTTTGTCAGGGGAAATCCTGAGTAGGCAGCTGACCCCAAGGACTGGGGGCCTGGCCCTTATTTCAGTACCTTCTCCTCCCTGCACAGTGACTCCGGCCACCCAGTAATTCGTGAAGGTTAATGCTTGTTCTTTCTCTGTTAGCCGAGATGCCGCGCCAGTTCCCCAAGCTGAACATCTCTGAGGTGGACGAGCAAGTCCGGCTCCTGGCCGAGAAGGTGTTTGCTAAAGTGCTCCGAGAAGAGGACAGCAAAGATGCCCTGTCCCTCTTCACCGTCCCCGAGGACTGCCCCATCGGCCAGAAGGAGGCCAAGGAGAGGGAGCTGCAGAAGGAGCTGGCGGAGCAGGAGTCGGTGGAGACCGTGAAAAGGTTTGTCCCCACGACTCAACTGTCGTGTGCACAGTTGTGCAGACCCAGGCCGCCTGTGGATGTTCATCCCTAGTTGAGGTGGCTCATGGGAACTGGCCTGTCCCTGGGAGCTGAGCTTACTTCTTAGCCAAAACCACTTGACCATCACTTAGTTCATGCAGGACATTTCGGTGTGTCTGTTTAGTTGAAAACATAAAAAACCCGCTCTCTCTTTGCTGTTGTTTTAATAATGAACCAAGTACATAAATACACACTATTTCCAAATGAAATTGCTATTTTCTTTTTGTAAATTTTAGGATTTCTTGGGAAATACCAATTTTACTTCTTTTCATCACTTGACAAGTACTTTGCATTGTTAATTAACTCAGCTCACTGTGTACCGGGTCCTATACTGGGCAATGGGGATGTAATAAAGAACAAGATAGATGTAGTCCCTCCCCTGTAGCGTTTACAGTGGTCTAGGCAATAATTAAGTAAATTATTTAAAAAATTAAACAAATTAATTAAAAAATGACAAATTATGTGCAGTGTTAGTCAGGTGTAATCAGAAAAACAGAAACCACGTGAGTACTGGAAATAGGATTTCATGCAGGGAGTTGGTTACAGAGGTGGTAGAGAACTGAGAACAAGCAGGGGGGAGGGGGCCACCCAGAGATTGGGCACAGTAGGAAGCAGCTACCACTGTCAGCTGGAGAGTCAGTGGAAAGAGGTGGCGTTGCTGGAGCCCGAGGCGGAGAAGCTGGGACTGCGGTGGCCTTTCCCGTGGACACTGGAGCCAAGGAGGAAAGGCAACAGCTGCAGAGATGCCTCCCAAGGTAGAGACGGACGCAGGAGATACCTGGCTTTAATACTTATGGCACCTTCCAGTTTTCTCCCGTGGTTGCCATCGGCCAAACCTAGCCAGAAGGCAGCTGACGCATAGGGGAACACAGGGGAGGGTGAGGAGTGAATCTGAGGACAAACAGGTCCAGGCCCAGGCCAGGGGCTCTGAAGGAGATGAAGAGGAGTTGAGAGAGAAGAAAAAGATGTGTGTGCATGGGTGGGGTGGGGGTGGGGGATAGTCCTTTTTCAGAAGGGGTCGTTAGGGAAGGTTTCTTGGAGGAAGTGACATTGTAGCTGTAAAGGATGTAAAGGGTGTAAAGGACCCAGCTATGTGCAGAGCTGGTGAGAGCCGTACAAAGGCCCTCTATCTTCAAGGCCCATGTGGGGTAGAGGTGTGGTTAAAGGGGTAAGCAAGCGCCGGGACAGTCATCAGATCAGACTGGCCTTGTGCTCCCCGATAAGAAGTTTGGATCTTGGTCCAAGTGCAGTGGGGAGCCCTCACCCTCTCACAGTTTATCTCACCTGCGAGGGCAGAATTAAAGAGTAAAAGTCTTTGATGAAGTGTCCAGTGGGGGTCTGGCTGGACGCCTGCCTGGCCAGCGTACTGCAGACTTCAATAGCTAACGTAATGGAACTGGGGTCTCTTCTGCAATCAGGTTCTTCCTAAGGCACCTCCTTATTTTGAAAGGTAAGTCCTTTCCTTTCTTGGTAGAGTAGAAGTTCAGTCTTCCCTTAACTTTTTTTGGGAAGAAGTAAAATGTCGAGTATTGGTACAAAGGCAAGAACAGAGCTTCACCACCCAGAAAATAAATGCTCTCCTTTCTCAGAGGGGCTGTGAGCCCGTGAAGTGAAGGGGTTGTTGTTGCCATCGGCCAACTCTGAGTGCCAGCCTTGTATTGGGAGAGGAGGGGTGGCCCCAGGCTCAGCGGCATGGTCATCCCTGGTGGGCAAAGAAGGGCATGACTGTAGAGACCCTTGTCCCACCGCCCTGGCTTCTCAAATAGAGACTTCATGGGCTGACTGGTCTGTAGGACCTACTTTGTCTTTTGAATAAGCCTTTAAATCTTTAGTAAAGAGGGGTCCTGGCGTTTTTTCATTACCAGGAATAAGAGGTCTCTGACTCCAGTTTCCATTACAGAGAAACACTGGGCCAGACGTCTGTAAAAAGAGACTGTTTCCTATCTTCCTCCAAGTGCAAATGGTGCTCTGTGATTCCAGATATTCTTCTGCAAATTCCTCTCCAGAAATGTTGTTCTCTCCCTACGTCCTAGGTTGTGGTGGTCATGGTGTGCTTCCCTTTAGACTGGAAGCTCCTTGTATCTGGCTCCCACTGCACCCCGGGATCCAGCCCAGGACTCGGCCTGTGTTGGTGAGCGGTGGGTGTGCAGCAGAGGAAAGATACTGTTTCCCCTGTTTCACCACAGATGCTGCGTTGGGGTGGCCACAGCTCCCGGCACCATTGTGTTCTGCCACTCACCAGTGAGCTCTGTGACCCCGGGGCAAATTAAGAAACCTCTCTGTGTCCTGTTTCTTCCTCATCTATAAAATGAGGATGGTAATAGTAGTCGCTTTCATGAGGTGTCCTGAGGAATGAGGGGGTTAACATCTGTAAAAGGCTCAGGACAGGGCCCGGGTCACAGTAAACCCCATGCATGTGTTCCCTATCCAACTTCCTGCTGCTGAGATGGAGACGGGCCGCAATAGCAGCTGCTTCTTGCCGTGGATGAAGTGCTGGGCTGCCCAGTTTACCTTCCTTCTGTAATCCCTGCATCTTAGTAAGTGGATATTCTTATGACCTCGATTTTGCGGATTAGGAAACTAAGGCTCAGAGAAGTTAATTTGCACAAGGACACGTAGCAAGTAAGTGATAGAGCAGGGACTAAAACTCACGTCTTTTGCTGTGGAAACAAAGAAAATGGTTTGGAATAAGCATAGTCAAATGTACATACCTATATCATAGTGAAATATGTAAAAAGATTGTCAAGAAATAAACACTTTTATTATGGTGTTGGCAATATATGGGAATTTTAAAACATTAAAAAAATCAGCAATCAATGAAAGACATTTAAAAAGGAGCATTAAAAACAACAGCGCCTATCTTTTGAATGCAGAACCCCACACTTTGCCCACGAGGCTCTCCCACTGTTAGGGGGGGGGTGGGGTCCTTGTCTCCGTCGTAGGCACTGGAGCAACATGGGTGTGGCTCCCCAATATATAATTGGCCGCTTCTGAATGAGATGGAGAGAAACTGGGCCGAATCTCTACTCTACCCCTTGGCTTTTTTTCTGCCAATGACAGCCTGGTCCCTGGACTACCTGGCTGATGTCTCAGTGTCCTCTGGGGCCGTGCCTCCCCCCCCCCCCCCCCCCCTCGCATCATTTTCTTTCAAAGCATGAGGATAATGTTCATTGTATTTTTTTTCTTGTCACTACCTCACAAACTTTGCCAACAAAGCCCCCCCCCCCTTTGTCTTTCTGTTTCACTGCTCAGCAGAGGTACCGTTATGCAAATGTTCATGTGTGACCAGTTTAGTGGAGGAACCCTCTCCCCGGCCTCCTCTTCATCTCCAGCTCCTCCCTGACATTCTGAGTATACACGGTGACAGGGAGCTTTCCCGCAAGGAGCCCCCCGGCCTCCAAGTTCGCAGTCAGTGGATTTGTTTCAAACTGTGACATGAGATGGGGCTTCCAGTTTGGGAAAAGCCCTCCCTCGCCCTGGCTCCTCTGATAAGTCTGGATATTCCTGGTGCTTGGAGAAGGCTTTTTAAATTTTTTATTTTTACAACCATTTTCTTTTTCTCTTGTATTAAAAAAAAAAAAAGGACTCTTCTAAGTCTACTGTAAAAGCATAAGATAGAACCAGGAAGTAAAATAGCTTCTTACAAAAAAGAAAAACTTGGTCTGTGAATAAGAAAGATGAGCGCCTAGAACGCAGTGGCTTGCTGTGTAGGATTCCAGTGGCTATAAGAACTGAACTGGGCCCAGACGGCTCCCTTCCAGCATTGGGGGCTGAGTCCAGAAAGCCAGTGCCCAGGCTGCTGGGAGAAGCACGTGTTTTTATAGGCGAGGCCTCAATCAGGAGGCCAGCAGGGATGGCTTGCTGCAGGGCCCCGCCTCCTTAGGAAGATGGTATTGTCCAGGTCTCCACTGGGAGGGGGAACGGGGGACGGCTCACGGTGAGAGGGAGGGGTGGGCAGTCTATGGAATCAAAGTCAGGAGGCAAAGACAAGAAGACAGGTAAAGCCCGGTGGTGCCCAGAAGCTATCTTTTGTTCACTTTGAATCTCTTCATATTACCTAGCCCGAGTTCACCTAACAAGTACATAGTTGAAACTTAGCCAACATTGACAACACGAAAAATTTCTGAGCAACCAAAATGCACATTAATGCTCTCTGGCCTCTCCTATTTCTTCTTTTTAAATAACTTTATTGGGATGTAATCCATATAACACACTATCCACCCATTTAAGATATATAATTCAGTGGTTTTTATTACATTTGCAGAGTTGTGCAACCATCACCACCAGTTAGGGCTGGAATATTTTTATCATCCCCAAAAGAAACCTATACCTTTTAGCTATCATCCTCCCAATATTTCCATCCCATCTCCTATTTATTATTACGTTGCACAGATTCTAATAAGCTGGTGATCTTGTTTCTTATCCTGTGACAATTTTTAAAAAATTTATTGCTGACACTATTACAGATGTCCCTCATTTCACCACCCCACCCTCCTTTACCCACCTCTGCCCAGCCCCTGTCCCCACTCCCTCTGACCATCACCACGCTGCATACATGTTCTTTGGCTAATCTCTTCACCTTCTTTCATCCCGTCTGTCCCACCCATCTCCCTCTGACATCTGCCAGTCTGTTCCATGTATCCATGCCTCTGGTTCTATTTTGTTCATTAGAGTCCACATTGAAGTGAGATCATATGGTATCAAATTTAAGGAAGCAAATTGGAAGTGAGAGAAGAACTTCTAGAGACAGGATCGCAGAAGGGATGTGTGGTGATTATGAGCCCAGGCTTTGGATCCAGCCCACTGGGTTCAAATGACAGCCCTGTCTTTTCTCAGGTCTGGCCTTGGGCGCGTCTTCTAACTGCAGGAGAACCATTTTCAATCTGTGCAGTGAGTGTAATTAAAGGACCCATCTTGTGAGAATTAAATGAGCTAATACGCATGACTGCTTAGCACAGTGCTGGGAACATTATTAGCATTCCTGTTTTTATTATTGTTAGTATTAGACAGGCAACAGTGAGGGAGGAAACGGAACAATTGTGAAAAGCAGGTGAAGAATTTGACGCACTGCAGTCTCAGAGCAAAACGCCTTGACGATGGTGACTGGATCGTACAATGATGACCCTGAGTCACCGAGAGAACTTTAGATTATGTGCAGCACGCTCTGACTAAGACTCAGGATTATGATTTTCATTGTAAAAAGCCACACCAAAGTTGGTATTTTTAAAAATTAGGGGACAGACGTGATCTGAAAAATGTAGCTCTCCAAAACAGCAACTTCCTCAAGAATGTACTGAGGAAAGCAGGTAAATAGATACTTGTTATGAATTGCGGATAGCCCAGATAAAGTGCTGTTACATCATTTTATTTTATGAAACTTCTTCAATCTGGGGGAGGTAACTTGTTCATTCATGGCCATTGACAAAGGAACTTCATTTGAAACAGCCAGTTCATCTGCTTTTTCCAGTTGAGAATGGAGCATTTAAAACTTAATTTAAAAGGTAGTAAAGCTTGTACTTCATTTTGACCTCTGGGATCTTTCTGGAGAAGGGCAGCTGGGAAGGCCTGGGGAAGGGGAGCTAGGGAGATGGCAGGTGAATGGAGACCGGCCCTTGGTCAGGAGGGAGGGAAGGAGAGGAGACAGCCATAGGTGAGGGTTCTCTATCAGAAGGAAGTGATGCAGGGAGCCTTCTCTGGCCTGCTGCTCCGCTGCACCTGCCCCAAGTCTGGATCAGGTGTCTCCTCTGGGATCCCCAACAACCAAGGCTTCCTCACACACCAAGCACGTTGTCTGATGAACTGTCCAACCATCAGTGCCATTACCGGTCAGCCCCTGGAGTCAGGGTTAAATTTCATCAATCCATCTACCCCCAGGGCCTGGCACACGGTAGATTATTCACTAGAGAGGGTCCCCCTGTGGCCCCTGATTCTTTGTACATAATTGAGAGCCTTTGGGGAAAGGTTTGCTCTGGTGCCGCTCCCTGCCTGGCAGTCCTCTGGGCAGACTACACAGGGCGGTGGGCTGCAAAGGCCCCTGGGAAGATGCCAGCTGTTCTCTAGAAGAGCAAGAGGGGCCCTGCTTCTTACCTTGGGCTTAGCACATAAATCAAATGTTATGACTGAAGACTCTGGGACATCTGGTTCCCAGGAGCTGAGGAGGGCTAGGGAGGGGGACAGGGGAAGAGTTAGGACACCATGAATGGCAGAGGCAGCCAAGGGCCCTAGAGCATGCTGGTGCGGGCATCAGAACAACGGAGAAAGGCCGTTCACCATCTTGTGTTGACAAGCTGGTCAGGCAAGAAGGTCCCTGTGGCCCAGGAGGATGAAGCTGCTTCCTGGCCCGTGGGCTCTCTGGCCTGGCCTGGAGCTGGTGTCCTCATAGCCCCACACCCCGCCAGAGTTTTGGCAGGAGTGTGTGTCTGTCAGGGGGACATGTGGGCAGGGAAGGAGGGGGTGTGCCAGCTGTGGCAGAGTGAGCTGGCTTCCTCTGGTGCCCCAGGGGTGGCACGAGGTGCAGCAGGTGCGCCTGTGGACAGACAGATCTTGGCCCATCAAAAGGAAGTGCTTTCTAACAAATGGAATGGATCGTGTTTTGTTCACCTTGTGTTTATGTGTCTAACACTGGCCTGGCCCAGAGTAGGTGCTTGGCAGATGGTTTTTTGAATACGATCGAATGCTGATGTGTTATTCAGAAATGTAGTGAGCTCTCTGTCACTGGAGATATTCAAGCAAAAGCTGCTGCTGTGAGAGGGTTGGAATATATCATCTTTAAAGTCCTTTCCAGCCAGGAGACCCCCATGGTTCTAAAATTCAGATAACAGTTATGGTAAGCTTTTATTGTTGTGACACATATGGGGAGCTTCAGGTGGTCTTGAGAGGGAAAGAAGGATGTGTGTGTGTGTGTGTGTGTGTGTGTGTGCACAAACACACTAACACACACACACACACACACACACAGCTGCTGCTCTCATTTTTGTTGGCTGAGCCTCGGTTGTATAGAATGGACACTAGATATGGGCTTATGATGTCCCTCCCTAATCTCCAGACCCTTTGAATATCATGAGACATCACTCCTGTGATTATGCTGTGGTATGTGGCACAGTGGACCTGGGGATGTTACCAGGTGGGCATCACCTAATCACAGGCTGGTCGTAGAGGGGGGAGTCAGAGATTTGGAGCACTGGAACCAAAGTCATGTGGCTTTGAAGATGGAGGGTGTCTGTGTGCAAGAAAGCGACACCTGCCCAGGAGCCAGCAAGGAACCAGGGGCCCCAGGCTGTGGTCCCATGGGACTGGAATCTGCCAATACCCTAAGTGAGCTTGGGAGTGGATTTTCTCCCAGAGTCTCCACATAGGAACTCAGTGTGACCATCATCTTGATTTTGCCCTTCGATACCCTGAGCATTGAGCCCAGTCATGCCTGCCCAGACTTCTCAGCTGCAGATGTGTGTTGTATGTTGTTGAAGCCATCTGGCTGTGGCAACTTGTTACGCAGCAAGAGAACATGAACACAGGGCCCTCCCCATGGACTCCATTGAGCTTTCCCAGTTATCTGAGACACAGACTTAGTGGTTAGCGCTGGTTACTCCAAGCCCTTTCCTAAGATGAGTGGGCCCCGAGGAGGAGTTGACTCATCTGGTGTTAAACCTTGTGTCTGCAAAGTCTGAGCTCCAGCCTGCGGATGTTCACATGTGACCAAAGCTGGAGCCATAATGGACGTCTCCAAGAAGGAGAATTCTTTGGACACTAGCATGTGGACACTGGCTTCCTCAGTGGGGAGAAGGATGTGGACATTTCTAGGACAAGCCTGGTGGGGTGTTGGCTTAGCCAGCCTCCCAGCTTTCTGATCGCGGGGTGCTTTTTTTTTACTGTTCTTACCTTACACGTCACCTTGCTTCTCCTTGGCGGGACCAGCCATCAGGCGGCACTGGCTGAAGCATGTGTGGCACTTGGCTTAGAGATTAACAACAGTGACCTGGCAGGCTTGTGAGTGACACAGAAGCCAGTCTCATGGGGCTCAAGGGAGCCTGTCAGAATGTGAGAGGGAGCCCAAAGCATGGCTCTTCCTCTAATTGCGAATGTCCAAACAATGCGAAAGTGAGAACCTCATTACTCAGGGTGATGATGGACTGACATGAGCTGGCATCGTCCTTGGCTCAGCTCTGTGTGATGAATGGATGGCAGGCTGGGGAGGCCTGGGCCGAGGCTCCTGGCGTTCGTTCAGGCTGAGTTTCCCAAACAACGCAGTGCACCTGTTATGCAGGACCAGGGGCTGGGCAAGGATGGTCTCTGGGAAAGTGGTCGCCTCCACTTTCCAGGTGTAAACAGCCTTGTCCCAAAGAGGTGATGAGGACCAGCGAGCCATGGCAAGTGGTGGGTGTATAAACAAGGGAAGGAACTGTGGTTCCTGAAAAATCACCTGTGGGTCTGTGAGGAGATCTGGCCAAGAGCCAGGAGGAAGTCAGCTGCTTCCTGTGAGCCATGAGACTCTTTTAGAGATTAACCAATTTCTCCACACTCTATAGGTGTCACTGGTGCCTAGAGAAGAGGAGGGGCTCTGTGGACTCTGGTGGGTCATGGTTGTCACCCAGTCCTTTGCTGGTGGCTGTAGGCTCTGACACCACGGGGTGGCAATGCTAGGGGGCTGGGCTCCACTGGAGGCAGAGAGAGACAAGAGAGAGCGGAGTGTTCAGGGCCTCACCTCACTGCTGTTAATTCCCTTCCTGGGATCCTAAGACTTGGGATGTTGTCATTGGAAACATTACTATTTAGTTAATGAGGAAGGTGAGTATTCACAAATCAGCATTGCAAATAAGCATGAGATGTAGCATTTAAAAAATATGTTTTTATTGATTTCAGAGAGTGAGAGTGAGATAGAAACATTAATGATGAGAGAGAATTATTGATCGGCTGCCTCCTGCATGCCCCACACTGGGGATTGAGCCCATAACCCTGGCATGACTTCCTGGTTCATAGGTTGATGCTCAACCACTGAGCCACGTTGGGTGGGTGAGCGAGATGTAGCATTTTAAACTGTTGTGCCCACTTCTCCAAGAGTTTGTAAAGTCATCTATTGGTGCCAAGGTGACAGGTCCAGAGGGACCTGAAATTGATGCTGATTAATCAGTTTTCCATAATAGACTCAGGTCTGTGCCTGCCAGGCAGAAGCAGCTAGGAAGGCTCATGGCAGCCTCGAGGAAGGAGCAGCCGGGGTAAAGGGGGTGGAGCAGGTACCAGGGAGGAAGGAGGCCCAGGGCTAGCTGCCACCTTGCCTTGTGACTTTGAGTAAGCCCTTTCCCTTCTCTTGGTCCCTGACTTTTATGAAACAGTGAGGTGTGACTGGTTCATGGTCTTGATGTCTTCTGGCGCCAATGCTCCAAATTTCCAACTCTGGGAAATAGTGTCACTTCTTTTTTTTTTTTTAAATATATTTTATTGATTTTTTACAGAGAAGAAGGGAGAGGGATAGAGAGTCAGAAACATCGATGAGAGAGATTGATCAGCTGCCTCCTGCACGCCCCCCAGTGGGGATGTGCCCTCAGCCAAGATACATGCCCTTGACCGGAATCAAACCTGGGACCCTTCAGTCTGCAGGCCGACGCTCTATCCACTGAGCCAAACTGGTTCGGCAATAGTGTCACTTCTCTCTGTGACCCTGCTCATAGTCCTTCCTGAGACTGTCATACGCTGGGACTTAGACTTTGGGTTGTCTGAAGACAGCATGCTGGTTGACTTGGCATTGTCCTCTTCTGTCCTCGGGGTTAGACCTCTGCAGGATGGTCTGTCCTCCTCTTAACAGAGCAAACAGCCCATGACCGTTCTTAGTGACCACAGCGATGGGTGTCTGGATGGCTGTTTTGTATCTTACGCAGGTGAGTTTAAGAGGAAAACATAACTAATTAGATCTTAACAATAAGACCAACATCAGTGACTAATCAGAGCAAAATTCTCCTGCCACGGGTATAACAAGACTCTTTATCACTTGCCCCAATTAGCTACTGACACCTCCCCCTTTTCCTTGTGCTTGGCTTTTAGAAAGAAAAGTTTCAAGATGATTCGGTCCCAGTCCCTGTCTCTGCAAATGCCAACGCAGCCAGATTGGAAGGGCCCCCCGACAACCACTCCAGCCATGTCTCCTGCAACACCTGTGCTCCCTGGAGCCACTTGCCAGCTCGCGCCAGCACCTTTTGCCATGCCCGAGTACCAGCGGGTAACCATCAGCGGAGATTACTGTGCCGGGGTAAGGTGTCTCCCACTCGCCCTACTCTCCCTCTCCGTGGGATCCCCTGGGGGCCGTGTGAGGGTGGTATGTGCCTTGTGCAGAGGCCAGAGCCCGTTGGGCCATTGGGTTATGCCCAGCCCTGAAGCCTGGCCCAGTCTGTAGGTGTCTGGCAGTGGGCAGGAGGTATAGGAATTAGAAAAGGAGGGTCCTGGCTGAGGTTGTGGGGTATGGGTGTCTAGGGTGCTGTCCATTCCTGTGAGGAGGGCCTGGGCTGTGAGCTGGCACGCTGTGCCCATGGCCTATCAGTTCCCTGTGTTCTCTGCCCTGAAGCCCATTGAGGAAGGTGCCCCTTTAATGTTCCCAGATATTGAATGGATTCAAAGTCCTGTTGTTGACTGGTTTGCTGATTCGGCTCTCTCAGCATCCTTAGATATAGGTTAGCCCTCCAGCCAGGAAGAGAGGGTGCTGATGAGGAAGTGAATGAGCTGATGTACACACCAAGTCAGTTAACTCAGTCACTGAAAATGTGCTAATTTCACCTGGTAGGAGGATGCATTTTTATTGCTTACTCAGAAAGAGAAATATCACTAAAGTTAGTGCTGGGGTTAAGTTTGGTTCTATCTCCCTGGCCCTCAACCTACTGCTTGTGCCTCAGTTGACCGTGTTATTCTCTTTCTCTTTCCTTTTTCACGGTAGTTTTAGAATATATACTATACCAGAGAAAGCAAAGTGGCTTACGACTCTTCTTACACATTTCCCCCTAGCCATAACAACATATATTATTTTGGAGGCAATAGAGAATCCTTGCATATGGTACAAAATATTTTAAAAAACCCAAATTATATAGTTCTCCAGCACCCAGTTCCCTTTCTCAGAGGCAGCCCTTGGCTTGATTTCTTGTGTGTTCTCACATACCTGGCCTGTGTACCTGCAATTAATTATATACACATGGTTCGCTTATTTGTACACAAACGGTAGTTTACTATACACATGATATAACTGAGCCTAGCTTTTTTTCACTTAACAGTACCTCCTGGAGATAATGCCATATCATTAAAGAACTTCCTTGTTCTTTTTTTAAAAAATTATTTTAAAGTTGCTACCAGCAACAGTGCAAACATTCCAAACACCTGCAAATTGTCATTTTATTTTTTTAAAGTACATTTTTGTTGATTTCAGAGAGGAAAGGAGAGGGAGAGAAAGATAGAAACATCAATGATGAAAAAGAATCATTGATCAGCTGCCTCCTGCACGCCCCCTACTGGGGATCGAGCCCGCAACCCAGGCATGTGCCCTTGGCTGCATCTGTGATGATTTATTTCTTCAAACCTATAAGAGATCTGAAACCATGATGAAAAAATATTAAAATTGTTAGCTCTGGGTGTCTGCCAGTGCTTGTTTGTATGTTTAAAATGTTTCAAAACTAAAGTGATTTTTTCATTAAAGCAGAGGAGGACACTTTCAGGCCTCAGCCCTCCCACGCTCCTCCCACCCGCATCTTGTCCGCCCTTTGCTGTGTCACATATCCGCTGTTATGACAGTTTAGCTGCCCGTCTCCCGAGCGCGTTCAGATTCTGCCCCACGCATCCTTCCCAAACTGACTAAGACTGATGAGGTGGGAGTTTATCTCATCCGTCTTTGAACACGAGGCAGCTCTGGGGAAGCAGAACATCCCTGGGCTTTGGGAATCAGTCATATCAGGCTCTGCAGTTTGATGTTGTGACTTCCTGGCGCGTGATTTATCCTCGCTGGGCCTCGGTTCCCCCATTTGTAAAACAGGTTGCAGTGAGGACCCAATGAAATCTATGGAGAGGGTCTAGCACACGAGATCGGTCCCTAAATGCTTGTGGCTGGGTGAATTTGGGTGAGAGCCTGGGGGCGGCAAAGCAGCAGAGTGAGCAGGCAGACGTTTTTATTATTACCTCCAAAGGACCCATCAGCTGAGAGCGAAGATGCTCACCCTCCTGAGGGACACGGTCCAGGCTTTGCCTCTGTGTGCTGGGTGCAGCCGCAGGCTTGTGCTGTAATCAGCAGCACTGGAGGCTGGCTGGGGGTGTGCAGGCGGAGTAGCTGCCTCCCTACCTAACTCTCCTCCTGTGTGGGTCCACGAGACTGTCCCAGGTCAGGGATTTGCTAGGACTCCGAGGGCTCAGCACATAGCTGTACTCTGACTAGGATTTATTACAGCGAAAGGAGACAGAGCAAAACCAGCCCAGAGGACAGGTCCCCGGGGCAGAGTCTAGGGGAGGTCGTCTCCCAGCGGACTCACTGCAGCACACTTAATTCAGAGGGTGGCAACACGTGTGACGTGTCATCTATCACGGAAGCTCATGAGAGACTCAGTGCCCAAGGCTTTTATTGAGGCTGGTCTCACACCTGCATAGCACAGCCCCACATTCCAGACTCCCAGAAGGAAATCAGGTGTTCAGTATAACCCTGTTTGTGCAAGCAGCGTAGGCACAATGAACCACTCTTACAAGTCAGGGAATGGTGGGAATGCTCCCGAAACCCAGTTCCCAGCTGCCAGCAAGGGCCAGCCTTGCAGCAGGTCTTGCTAAGGACAGCGGTCTCAGGCCGGCTACATGAACTCTTCCTGCACACCTTCCTCTGCAGATCACCGTGGAGGACTACGAGCAGGCCGCCAAGAGCCTGGCCAAGGCCCTGATGATCCGGGAGAAATATGCCCGGCTTGCCTATCACCGTTTCCCACGGACCACAGCCCAGTACTTGGGTCATTCCCGGGTGGATACAGCATCTCCAGGAGAGGGCCTCCCAGGTACGGTGCTGTGGCTGCAGGTGGGGTTCCAAGTGGACATGGTCTAAGAGTTGGTCAGGACTTTTTCCTAGCTGGATCTGTTTCCCCTGGATGGTGTTGTAAGGGCAGGGTGCTGGCTTCACCCCCTACAGAACTGAGCTGTGGAAGTTAGGAGAGAGATGAAAGTCTGGACCTTGGGAGTTTTCCAGGGAGACAGGCAGTCATGTGGGGTATTTTAAAAAACATGATCAGACATTAAATGCCAAATTAGTGTGTGTGTGTGTGTGTGGGGGGGGGGGGGGGTTGGGGAAAAGATAGGAGGCATGTTCTGGGATAGGGGAGGTAGGCTTGGGGGTCAAACCTACCTGATCTAAGCTCTGCCACTTTCTTGGGCAAAGATTTCTCCAAACCTCAGTTTCTCAGTCTGTAAAATGGGAACACTAATAGTACCTGTCACCTGGGCCTGCTGAGAGGATTGCATGAAGGAATGAATGTGAAGCAGTGAGTGCCGTCCTGGCACCTAGTGAGTGTTCAGTAAATGGAAGCTGGTTTATGCTGTGGGTTTGGGAGATTGGCGAGGGCAGGATCATTTCTGGTGGGCTCTATTTGGCCGGGGAAGGACCCAGGAGCAGTAGAGACTGTGAGATGAATGAGCACCACAGGAAACCTCAATATTGAAAGTTGGTGGTGGTGGGGGGTGGGAGCCAGTAAGGGCCTGATGGTGTGCCAGTGCCCATGATCCAGGCTGCCCCCTGGGTGTAGTTGGTGCCATTTCTGGCCTGCTTGAAGCTCTGAGACCTGGACTTTGAGTATCTGTTACCACCAGGGGCCCTGGGTAAATCTCAGCCCTTCTCACCCATTTCCCTGTTTGTCGGAGGGAAGTTGATCCCACCTGCCCCATTTTTGGCAAAGGCCGGCAGGAATGACTGTCAAATGTGTATTTTCTACAAAGCAGAGCACCCAGGGGGGCTGTGGCTTCACTCAGGCCTTCGTACTGCTGGCATCTCACAGGCCACTGGCACGTCTCAGGGACTCTGAGCAGAGCAGGAGCCCCCAGTTCCACTGCTGTGAAGCATAACCTGTTCCTTGGCCAGAGACAGAGCTTAGCAAAAGTCAGGAAAAGTCATTATGAGAATAATGCCCAGTAATTTACATGTCGGGCATTGCTATTTACAAAGCATTCTCCTATACCCACTCTTGCAGCCCTCACAATGGGCTGTGAAGGCAGGGTGTGTCATCCTCAGATGAGCAGACAGGATCAGAGGTAAAGTGGTTTGCTCAGCATCTCATAGCTGGGCAATAGCCAGGAGTAGCTTCCTGCCCACCATGGGCTAACTCAACCCATAGCGGTTGGCATTCCTTGCTCTGTGGGAGACCAGCCTTATTCTGTGCTCACCTGGGGGTGGGGGGCGCCTTAGCCCCTCGGCTGCCCTGGCCGTGGGAGGACAGGGATAGTTGTGCCCGCGGGGCAGTCCCAGGTGCTGTCTTATTAGGAGAGGACACAGCTGCCCTTTTCAGTGCACCTGGTGGCCCTGAAGTGCCCAGGAGGCTTCAGTTCGTTTCAGTTAAATTTTAAAAACTTGCCAGCCACGTTCCAGGGATTATTCTAGGAAATGGGGATGCAGAAACGAACCAGACAAACATGTACCACCCAGGATAACTAAGTGAACTTATTTTATAGTCATAGGTGCTAAGGAAACAAAGTCAAGCGGGGAAGGGGGTGTGAGATGCCAGGGTGGGTGGGGAGTGGGAGGGT
>NW_005366171.1:2824130-2869712 GCF_000412655.1 Myotis brandtii
GTGGGGTAGTGGTTTTTGTATGGGATGACCAGAACAAGCCTCGCCGAGAATGTGCCTTTGGAGCCCACGTGAGCTCATGAGGTCAAGGGCACTTTGCCATCGCTCAATCCTGTTTTGCAGAATTCCACCCTCTCCCACTGCCCCAGGAAGACCCTTACTGTATAGATGATGCTCCCCCCAACCTGGGCTACCTGGTCCGCATGCAGGGGGGCATCCTCTTCGTGTACGACGACGAGAAGATGCTGGAATGCCAGGAGCCCCACAGCCTGCCCTACCCCGACCTGGAGACCTACACGGTGGACATGAGCCACATCCTGGCCCTCATCACTGATGGCCCCACGTAAGCCAGCTGCCCCCCAGTCTGCCTCTCCTGGCATGGGTGCTATTCTGTAGGGAGAGGGCTGGGAAAAGCCATCTAGGTCACCCCTTTGCTCTGGGTTTTCTCGCATTTAAACCACCTCAGAAAGAGAGTGGTTTCCCTCTACCCCGTGCCCTGTGGGTTTCTGCAACAGTTCTCCATCACAGGTTGGCATATTAGAGTTGGTATTTCCTGTCCTGCATGCGTAGGTGTGGAGCTCATGTTTGCTGGTGGCCACATGTGCACCTTAGAATGGCTATCACTCTGCTCCCCAGGCATGATGATTGCCTTGCACAGTCACCAGCCCAGGGCATTCCTGTAGATGGTGGAGGAGCGGTCAAGGCTGTTGTTTCAGGTGTTGGGTTTTCTGTGTTTCTGGAGGGGAGAGTGCAGGGAGCCTGGGAACTCTGTGCCACGACCCCCATGATGCTTGTGGGCTTGGCTCTTGTTAACCTGGCAGGCAGTTGTCTTCTTGACTTTGGCCCCTCACTTCTTGGTGAGCACTTAAGCTAATCAGCAATGGAAGTGCAGCATGACTGGACCCTGGGTGGCTGTGCTGGGTGTGCCCAGGCAGGACTAGGAGTCTCGGGGAGGGAGAGGGTGCTGGTCACTACTGAGGAACTTCTTTCTTGCCTTGCCTTTTGGGTTTTACTGGGAATGAGTGTGAGGCCAGTCTCCAAGGGAGGAGAGTGGGCCCCGAGGGGGATGGGCAGGTCGGTCTTGCTCCTCCCTGATCAGAGGGCAGATAAGACCTGGAAGAGGGGAGGGACAGTTCCTGGGAGGCTCACCTCAGCCAAAGGGAGGAGCTTTGAGGGAAAGCCTTGGGAAGGAGGGAAAGAGGGTGAGGGTGTGTGCTCAGTGGCCGTCCTGTCTGGGAGTTTGTTAAGGTGAATCCTACTGGGGAGAGGGACTGCGCGAGGTTGTTACAGAAGACCAAAGAAATACCAAGCACGCTTCCTAGAGAAAGGGAGGAACCCCGTTTATTAACACTAGTGGACTCCGGGAATAATTTCCAAATCAGAGTGAAGAAACACGCAGAGGGCTTCACCTTTTATAACATTCTGGGATCTTTGTCTTGCAGATATGGTTCCACCCCTTTTCTGCAGGCTTACAGGAAGGGCCCCAGGTGTTGAGGTCCCCAGATCCAATGATCTGTCCTGGGGCCAGTGATAATGACCTTCCCCCCGCCCCAGGGCAGTTCATTGTTCACAGTTTTTATGGCCTGACATGCCTTGCAAGACCAGTTTCCTCCTCAAGGTGATCTTTGAAATCCCTGGTGACCGATACACTCCTGCGCTCCTCTCTGGGGCTCATCTTGACTGGCAGATGACCATGCTGTTCCAGGGGCCACAGCCGCTCTTTATGAAGGTCTAAGTGATTGGATGCTAAAGGAGCTGCTGTTTGTGGGGGGCACAAGGAAGCACATGGCATGAACTGTGGCTGAAGGTTCTGTGTGGCTGTGGGCACAGGCGTGTGGCCAGGCATCCGGGCTAGGTGTGGCTGGCAGCTGGCCTTGAGCAGGGGGCACCCCCATTCACCCCTAATGGCTTTTTTTGCCAACTGGTGGTGGCATCAGTCAGAGCAGAGATTTCTGTCCTAGTAACAGACATCTCTACATTCCTCATCTGCCCACAATGAAACCTCAGAGCTGAGAGGTCCTTGGGTCTTGGGGTTGGGAGCAGGCCAAGATGGGCAGGTCACGCCTGAGAGTTTGACTGTATTACCAATCTCCTAGGAAGAAGTTAAACTCCTTTCAAAGAATCAAAGGTGGCTGAGGATAGATGGGAGGAAAAGAAAAGGAAGCAGTCAAGGAGGGAGACTTTTATTGAGCATCCTCTCCACATGCATAAACCAGTTTCACCCTCCCGTTAATCTGGGCATTGCCAGCTTCTTACTTGTTCATGGGAAATAGAGGCTCAAGATCCGTTGCCTAAGCACAGAGCTAGAAGTCAAAGAACCTGTATGAGGTTGCAAAGTCAGCGCCACTGCCCTGTATCAGCTGCTCATTTACTTCAGAGCACACGGATGTGGTTACACAGCTCCTTCAGCTGGGTCTGTAGAAAGCTGGGACCTCATCCCTCCCTGCTCCATCCTGACCTTCTACTTGAAGGTGGGTCCCTGCAGACCCTGGAGGTCTCCAAACCGGAGAGCTGGATGAGACTTCTCAACTAAGGTTTCTCTCCCTTTCCAACCTGCAGGAAAACATATTGTCACCGGCGATTGAACTTTCTGGAATCCAAGTTCAGCCTTCACGAGATGTTAAATGAGATGTCTGAGTTCAAAGAGTTGAAGAGTAACCCCCACCGAGACTTCTATAATGTGAGAAAGGTGTGTTCCTGGGGCAGGGTTCAGACCCCTTCCCATCGCTCTTCTAACCTACAGGGATGCCCTGAGTCAGTCTGGGGCTGGTGCCCTTGTGTGGCCTTCCTTGGCCAGAGCAGGTGATGTGTGTGTGCAGAAGGAAGACCAGCGTGCTGCCTTCTGTGTGTCAGGCCATCATGCCCCAGATGGTACGTGATACCCATGTTGTGCATATGTTGAAATGTGTCCTCTACCTTGGAAAATAGGCATGACCTGTTCATTGGTCATCAGTTGAGGCCAGGTTATTTTTAAGGTAGAGGATGTATTAAATTCATCACGGAGAGAAAAGACTGTTAAGACCTCTTTGGACTTGGGAACTCGAGATTTTGCTTCCTTTGGAATCAAGTGTATTTAAAGAAAAGTATGTGCTCCCCTCTGCCCCTCTCTAGAGTGGATGAGAGGGCTTGGCCTGGACTCAGGTGGTAAATGATCTCAGTTTCTGGCTTTTCCATTTTCTTCCATTTAACTAATATACAGAGAAGCAAGGGAGTAGTGCTAAGCATGGGGCATTTGATGTTGAACAAGAGTCACTTCTTGTAGGTGGGCCCAGGGAGGATGTGGATCCTCTGGGAAAGCCCAGCTCAGGTGGGCAGCACTCAGCAATGGGAGACGGAAGGCTCCATCTGGGGAAGCCTCAGGGTCCTGTCTGTTAAGCATCATGGAGTCTGCCATGGACTCCCACTTGGATGGGATCCTTAAGAAATGAGAGTTTGGCTTCAGCTCCTGGGCTGTGAGGCTTCTGGAAG
The DNA here is from genome assembly GCF_000412655.1 of Myotis brandtii. Lineage (NCBI taxonomy): Eukaryota > Metazoa > Chordata > Mammalia > Chiroptera > Vespertilionidae > Myotis > Myotis brandtii. Next base: position 2,827,596 of record NW_005366171.1, read on the forward strand.
TGTTCGGGGTTTTCCAGACAGAGGCGAATGGATGTACGTAGACACCACCTACCTGGCATTTTCACCTCCAAGCACCATTTGTTCCTTCTCTGTGAACCTAGGTGTTCATACAGATGGGTGCCTCCGTGTCTCTGTCAGCTCCTCTCAGCCCTGCCCAGATGCACCCACATGTCCAGCACTGGCCAGATGAGTGTCCAAGCTCAATGCAGTCCTGCCCTCTGGACGCATATGCTCTGGGCCTGACTGCTTCCTGTTGCCTGGGGCCGAGGTGGCCTTGCTGACAGCACTGGTTCCCACACTGTTGGTTTCTGAGGTGGGGCCCAGTGGGTATTCCTGGGCCAACCAGCTGCTCTATAGCCACGATGTGGGAGAGTCCTTATGGGGCTGTGTTACATACCAGAGCCCATCCTCAGGGTTCCCTGTCTCTCTGGGGTTAATGTGCTGTCTGGACAGAGATGGCCTTGACCCCTGTGCTGTGACACAGTCACCTGTTCTCTGGCCCCACAGTCAGTCCATAAATCCAGGTCTGCTCTGAGTTCAGGCCTGTGCCTGCCCCTCCCCACCTCTTGGGAGCTGGCTATTTTATCTTACCCTGGAAGCATCTACTATGCGGGGAGAGCTGGCTTTCTGAAATCCAGGCTGGGCTGAGAGGGTGGCCTCCACATTCCCGAGGTGGCTGGCAGAGTCCTGGGGGCACACTAGGGCCGGGCTCCCAGGAGCTGTGCATGGCCATGATGTGGGCAGTGTTTGTGAAAGCACCTGCAACATTGCAGCAGGTCATGGGTTACGACATCATGAGGCCAGCAGCTGTGTAACTGAGATAACTGGTTTCCGCTCAGAGCTAAGAATGAGAGGCTGAGTGTGTTTGCTGCTTAGGAGTTGGGTAGAATTAGGCCATATTCACTCTGGCTTAAGTGTCATATCAAGGGTAGCAAATAGGTTTCATCTTCTGTGCCAAACAACCAATTGGGAGTGGCTACCTCAGGCTGCTCCCAAAGCTTAGTGAAAAGAGTGCTGTGATTGATTATTGGTGTCCACCATGGGTATGGAATGGTCAGTGTTGGCTCAGGAGCCAGGTTTGGCCAGCCCTGTTTGGAAACTCTGTTTGTTTACTAGACCTGGGGGTTAGATGAAAGAAGGAATGCATTTGGATCTTAACGATGAATTGAAAACACTGACATCTTTTACTTGTTCCAAAAACAATTGTCTTGGAGATTTTGGAGTGTGGATGCTTCCTGGGTGGTCCAGTTGTTTTCCTCCCTCATCTTGTGACTCAGGGGGGTAAAGACAGACTGTACCCCCTGCAGTGTGTCACTGGTAAGCTGGAGGACACGACCAGAAACCCCAGAATGTGCTGAGTCATGCTGAGGTGGTGACCTTCTTTTGGACTGAGCCAAGCTGACCTTCTTTTGTGCCTCCACATGAGCCCAGCTCAGCCCTGAGGTGTCTGAGCCTTTACACGGTGCTTTTGGTGCTTTGAATGGCTGCGTTGCTCTGATGTCTAGTGGTCTATCTTTCTGGATTAATGGCAGGAAGCGCCTTGATGAGTGAGTGATGTGGCCAACAACATGGGCTGCCTGGTATAATGCCCAGAGAGGTTCAGTGGATCAAATGTCTGGTTTGGCATGACTTGGTGATGCCCGGTCAGCGGGACAGCATTCCCAGGCCTGAGGTCAGCCGCCTCTTCACCCCAGCCCTGGCAGGGTGCCCAGTCAGCCGCAGTAGTAACTGCAGAGTGTGGCGTGGCAGCCAGCTGCACTCTGGCCTGTGAGGCTGCTGCCACCCTCCCCACGAACCTCCCTTAGGTCCTTTGGGCTCTTGGAAGGGGGACCAGGATGCCCACTGTGACCTCAGGTTATCCGCAGCTTAGCTCGGGCTCTGTTTCTTTGGGGCTGGCATCTGAATGGAAGGCTCAAGAGAGGTCAATGGGTAGAGTGGGATTTTGTGGGACAGTTGGTGGGCCTTGAGATTATATGAGGATATGGACATCATCAAAATTATTGGAACCTATTATACCGGTTCATTTGTTTATTTGGCCATCCACTGATTTAAGTAAAACATTGTTCCAGGCTCTAGAGTAGCGGTTCTCAACCTGTGGGTCGCGACCCTGTTGGCGGTCGAACGACCCTTTCACAGGGGTCGCCTAAGACCATCCTGCATATCAGATATTTACATTACGATTCATAACAGTAGCAACATTACAGTTATGAAGTAGCAACGAAAATAATTTTATGGTTGGGTCACAACATGAGGAACTGTATTTAAAGGGCCAGAAGGTTGAGAACCACTGCTATAGAGACTTACATGCACTGGACATGGTCCCTGTCCTGTCTAGTGAAGGAGGAGCCAGGAAAATATTGGAGAGGATCAGAGGACATGTACAGTACAGGGAGAGTCTGTGCCGGCTCCCGAGGTTGGGTAAGGGAGACTCATCAGCTGTGCTTGGGGGATCAGGACTAGCTTTCAAATGGAGGAGGTTTTAGGAAGTTTTCAGGTGGCTGAGATTGACGAGGAGAAAAGAAGGAATGCCAGGCTGAGGACATGCATGGGCAATGATGCGGTGTGGAATAGCATGGTGCCAGGGGCACCTGGCAATGGTGTGGCATGGCTGGAGCATAAAGCAGGGCCCTGGCAGGGGAGAGGTAAGGTTTGATGTAAGCCTGGAATCCCAGGCTACGGAGCTTGAGCTTAATCTTGAAGACACGAGGGGCACTGATGTTTCGTTAACAGAAGTAGCCGGATCCAATCTACAGCTTAAAAAGATTTCTAGATGCTGGAAGGAGATGAATTGGGCAGCAAGGCTGGAGGGAGACCAGTTCCAAAGTCTAGAGAAGAAGTGGGGAGGGGGGCATCCAGGTATTGGCGGCACCCTGAGGGTTGGACATCCTAACTCTTGTTGCCAGAGGAGGCGGCCCGGCTCACGGGTTGGGGGATGCTGTGTTGCAGGTGGACACGCACATCCACGCGGCTGCCTGCATGAATCAGAAGCACTTGCTGCGCTTTATCAAGCACACGTACCAGACGGAGCCTGACAGAATCGTGGCCGAGAAGCAGGGCCAGAAGATCACCCTGCGGCAGGTGTTCGACAGCCTGCACATGGACCCTTACGACCTCACTGTGGATTCGCTGGACGTCCACGCGGTGAGTGAGCTTCCGCCCCGGGGCCTCAGGCAGTCCCGGCTGGGGAGTCAGCCACCTGAAAAGAAGCCATGATTGTGTTTGGAGAGAGGCTGACTGTGCAAGCAGTTCTTTCTGTTCTAGCCGTGGCGACTGTGAGAGATAATTTGGCCTCAGAATAACTGGCTGGGAGCAGCCCTGGGCCAGGGGACAAAAGTATGTGACATGGAGTCAGGCAGGTCCCAGTTCTATTTCCATTTCGGTCACTTAGCAGTTGTGTGCCCCTAAGCCACTCACTTAAGCTTTAATTTCCTTGCCTATAAAATGCTTAATGCAACATGCCTATTGACATTTCAAAGTTATTAAAATACTAAATGATGGTGCAGCTACATAGTAATGGAGTTTCCTCAGCAATTCCACTCCTAAGTATGTACCCAAAAGAACTGAAAGCAGAGACTAAAACAGATACTTACACATTAATGCAGCATTATTCACTATGCCCCAAAGGTAGAAGCAACCCAAGAATTCATCAATAAATGAATGAAAAAACAAAATGTGGTATATCCATATAATAGAATACTTTTCAGCCTTAAAAAAGAATGAAGTGCTGACATCTGCCATAATGTGGATGATCCTTGAAAACATTATGCTAAGTCAAAGAAGCCATATACAAAAGGATAAGTAGTGTATGATTTCACTTGTGTGAGGTACATAGGATATGCAATTTCATCCAGACAGAAAGGAGAATAAAGATTGCTAGGGATAAAAAAAAAAAAAAAAAGATTGCTAGGGATAAAAAAAAAAAAAAGAGTGCTAGGGACTGGGGGAAGGGAGAATGGGGAGTTATTGTTTAACTAGAGGCCCGGTGCATGACAATCATGCACTGGAGGGGGCGTCCCTCAGCCCAACCTGCACCCTCTCGCAGTCCAGGACCCCTTGGGGGATGTCCGACTGCTGGCTTAGGCCTGCTCCCTGCGAAGGGTCCTTAGCGCTGCCGTGGAGGCAGGAGAGGCTCCCGCCACCACTGCTGCACTCGGCAGCCCTGAGCCTGGTTTCTGGCTGAGCAGCACTCCCCTTGGGAGTGCACTGACCACCAGGGGGCAGCTCCTGTGTTGAGCATCTGCCTCCTGGTGGGTCAGTGTGCATTATAGTGACAGGTCAATCCACCATACTGTTGATTTGCATATTAGCCTTTTATTATATAGGATAGGTACAGAATTTCAGTTTTACAAGATGAAAAGAGTTCTGGAGATGGATGGTGGTAATGGTTGTACAACAATATGAATGTACTTAATACCACTGAACTGTACACTTACAAATGGTTATGATGGTAAATGTTGTGTTATAATAAAAAAATCTGTTGCATAAACAAACAAAACACTGAATGCGATAAGGTGAAGAAAGTGCATTATGAAATTTAACTAGTAATAGGACATACTTTATTTTTATTTTAAAAAAATATATATTTTCATTGATTTCAGAGACGTAGGGAGAGGGAGAGAGAGAAAGAGTATAGTAACAAGCCCCACACAGAGAATTGAGCTGCAACCCCAGCATGTGCCCTGACCGGGAATCAAATCGTGACCTCCTGGTTCATAGGTCGACACTCAGCCACTGAGCCACACTGGCTGGTCAGGGCACACTTTATTGATCATTCAATAGTTTAGCATCCTCTGCTCACTCAGTCAGCCATGCTTTTAGCCATAGCAGCTTAGAGCACAATGCCCTGGTCCTCCTTCACCAAGGGCCCCCCACAAAAGGACCCCAAGGCTGACAGAGTGAAGATGCATGGTCCTGGCCCCAGGACATTTTGATTTTATGCAAGAACTGACAGAGAAGACCTTTCAGTGTGGCCCTGTGTCAGATCACCTTGTAAAGGCCTGGAGAGGGGAATGGCTGTGGTGGCCGTAGAACAAAGCGGTGAATCTGGCTGTGGCCCCCTCTCTCCAGGGCCGGCAGACATTCCACCGCTTCGACAAGTTCAACTCTAAATACAATCCTGTGGGGGCCAGTGAGCTGCGTGACCTGTATTTGAAAACGGAAAACTATTTGGGAGGAGAGTACTTTGCTCGGATGGTCAAGGTGAGTGGGCCCGCAGCCTCTCCAAGCCCTCCTCAGACACCTGCCAGCATCTGCCCGCAGAAGGGGGTTGCGTTTGGCCTCCTTGTCATCTTCTCCTTCCCGAATCCCTGCCCACCCACCATCCAGCTCCGGCGAGCTCAGGTGCTCAGGGGCCCAGTGCTCTGGCCCCGGCTGTCGGCTCCGAGTGTGGACAGGCTGGTGCTGAATGTGTCCACTGTGTGGACTGTGGGCAAGAGGAGGAGGAGGGTGTCCACCCTGAGAGCATTCACAGCGTCCAGCCTTGCTGCCCTGTCTATTTGCAGTCTGAGCTTGGCTGGGAGCAGCTGAGCTCCCTGGGGAGCCGTGTCTGCTGCCTGGCCTGGTTATGCTGTGATGGTGCAGACCCAAGGCCTTTCTCTCCAGGAAGGAGCCTCTGCTGAGGCGAGTGAGTACTTGCTTGGCAGCCAGGTGATGTAGATGAGGCCTCCCCAGCCTGGGAGCAGGTGGCTGAGGGAGCTGCAGGATCCAGCAGCCGGGGTGCTCGTGGCCTGACCTGAGCTCTTCTTGCTGCCCAGGAGGTGGCCCGGGAGCTGGAGGAGAGCAAGTACCAGTACTCAGAGCCAAGGCTCTCCATCTACGGCCGCAGTCCTGATGAGTGGCTCAACCTGGCCCACTGGTTCATCCAGCACAAGGTCTACTCTCCTAACATGCGCTGGATCATCCAGGTGCCCCGGATCTAGTAAGTGAGGCGGCCCCCTGTCTGCCTGTGCCCCCGGGGCCCCCCACCTGTCCCGCCTGGGCCGCTGAGTCTGTACTATTGAGACCTGTTCCAGTGCCCACTTAGGCCGCTTCTCCCAGGGATTTTCCTATAGGAAGGGGTGCTCAGCAGGGATGTCTTTGTGACAAACTCTTACTCTTTAAAGAACATATGTACGCAAATGCCTGGTGGGAACTGCTGCCTGTCTTCTCACTGCAGGATGCGGAGGTCCTTTTGGGTGAGCACCAGGGAGTCGGGCACCTGATGGTGGCCTGCATTGCTGGCCCTCCCCTGGATCTGACTCAGAGACCACCACTGTCCTCTCCAGCTGTCTGGCTGATGGGGGTGGGGTTCATGGCCCCTGGGCGGACTGAGGCCTGTGCTTTAGGGGAACTGAGCTGAGTGGCAGAGAGTTTGGATCCCTGGGGAATAGGAAGACTCATCTCCGTGGTCACCCTGAATCCCTCCACCCTTCTCCCAGTGTGGCCTCTGGCTCGAGAAAGCTCTCGGAGGGGCTTGGGTAGGTGCCGAGTTTGCCAACCAATGCTAGTAGTGCAGATGTTGCTGGGAGTTGGAGAGGAGGGGAAGGACAGTGTTCAAGCCGCATCTCTGCCTCCACTCAGGGTGTTTTGTTTGAATGGGAAGTGACTGAGGTCGATCTCAGACAGGCCAAGGGGGCTGTTGGGTCCAGCTTGATCGTCGTCTTCACTTTCCCCAGTGACATATTTAGGTCAAAGAAGCTGCTGCCAAGCTTTGGGAAGATGCTGGAGAACATCTTCCTGCCCCTTTTTGAGGCCACAATCAACCCCCAAGATCACCGAGAGCTTCACCTCTTCCTGAAATATGTAAGTGTGGGTGGTGCCCAGGCGATGTGCGTGGAGGCGGAGAGAGGAGAGGATTCCCTGTGGGCCATCAGGCTCCCCTTCTCAGGTCTGTCACTCCTGTGCCCAGGCATGGGGTTGCCAGCCCCACCAGGCTCCTCAGGGGCACCCTGGGGCTTGGGTGGGTGCTGGGATGGGCAGCACAGGGTAGACTGAGGAGTCAGTGCCTGGCCAGGTGGGGCTGGAAAGACTGGGTCCTGCACCAGCAGCACCAAGCAGCAGCTTCTTTAGAGACGCAGACATTTCAGCTCTCCTGCTTTTACTTAGAAAGACGGTCCTCACACCTTAAGCACACAAGCCTCACACAATATATTTATCTTCCATGTCTGTTTAGTTCCATGCGAGAGGGAGAGAAGGGGCGTGGGAGACCTAACCAGAAAGGGCATCGTGGGGCAGGCGCTGGTCGCTTGCTCTGTGTGCCTGGCATAGAGGTAGCTGAGGACAGTGAGAAGCAAGGACAATATCTGGTGGAGGTTCTGGGGAAGATTTCTGACAGGGAGGCAGGGGAGATTCCAGAAGGCTGGGGTCATGGGGTAGGGTGGTTGAGTTTGTGAATGTCTGTATGTGGAGGGGCGGGGAGGCTACCAGGACAGGGTTTCAACAAGCTGAGGGACATCACTGAATCTGTTTTAGACAAACATCGTCCTGGCTGCTGTGTGGTGAGTGGCCTGGAACAGAAGGTGGCTGGAGGTGGGGGAAAGGGTCAAGATGAGTCAGGGGCTTGTTAGCAGTCAGACGGACGGGGGCTTGAACTAGCCGTACAGCCCTGCTACTGCTGCTGCCTGCTCCGGGGCCCGCACGTGACGCTATCCTGCTTCAGCCTCATGGCTGCCCTACTTTACACCATGGTTGGTGTTAATAATAAGAGTGTTATGTACTAGCCGTGTGTTGGACCCTGTGTTGATAATAAGCAGCATTATGTGCTTGCTGTGCGTCAGACCCTGTGCTAGGCGCCCTCCAGGGACTGTCCCATTTAATCCTCACACCAGCCCTACAAAGCTACTAGCTCCAGTTTACACATGAGGAGATAAAAACGGAAAAGTGGCAGAACTGGGACTCATATCCAGCTGCCTGACTCCCGAGCAGGTGTTGTTATCCCCATCCCAGACGGCCTCCTAAGTAAGAAAAGTGTGGCTTATGCGGGAGGCAGGCCAGGACTCCGGGCAGCGTGCTGGGCATGGGTGTAGATTGACAGGACAGGGTGGAGCCTGAAGGTGGGCTACAGGGAGAGGTCCAGGGGGCCTCCTGGTGCCTGGGGTCTTGGCGGGGGTACGCCTTTCAGGGGCCATTGCTGACAATGAAGGAAGAGCAGGCTTGAGCAGGAGGAGGAAGTATTAAGGTTTGTATATATTTTGTGCTTGAGGCCTGTGGGAGGTCCAGTTCCAGGCCCTGCATCCGTTGGTATAGAGTTCAGTAGAGGGGCTGATGTTACCCCCATGCCCGGTGAAGCTGGAGCTAGTGGGGACAGAGCAGAACTTGAGTCCTCCTGGTCCCCCATGCCCGTCCAGGTCATGCCGAGAGCTATAGGGGGGGCCTTGTTCCTTTGACACATAGGGCTCTGTGACGGGGAAGATTCTGCCCAGCCCCTCGTGGTCCGTTGCTCCTTTGAGAGAGGCTGGCAGACCCAGCTGGGGCCAGTGTGGAGCGAAGTGGGCAGTCTTTCAGGGGCCCTTCCTAGAGCCCCACTCTGGCTGAGTGTAAGGAGGGACACGTGTTAGCAAACTGCCACACATGCTGGCTAAGAGGCTGTGTCCTCACAGGTACATTTATGGTCAGGGCCTGACCTCTGGGAGCAGGTGACTAGGAAGCCGGTGCCGAGGGTGGGGCCCCAGGGCATAGTCTGGACCCCAGCCGAGGTGTAACTGAAGTGGAAGGTGGGAGTCTCCGAACTTCTCTGACCTGGCTCAGAGGGCAGCTCCCGGGGAGAGGTGGTGTGTAGTGCCACCTCCTCCCAGAGCCATGGCTCAGCCCTCCAAGGAAGCCATATTGGATGGGGCCCACCTTGGCCTGTTTGTGAAGCATCCCAGCTGTTTTTACGTGACTACACCTGGAACATGCCCTTGGGCACTCTCCACCTACAGCCCCGGAGTCCAGATGTTGAGCCCATTTAGGCTCAGAGCCTGTGGTCTCTGGCTAATCGCCTTGGCTCTGGTTTGCTTGCAGCCCAGCCTTCCCTCACAGGGCCACTGAGTATTAAATCAGTTGATGTGTGGTAAGTGCTTCAAGCAGGGCCTAATGTATAGTAGGTGCATGGGACATGCCTGTCCCCTTCCCCTCAGAGCTGCTGATGGCAGGACTGCTGGCTACCCTGCAGCGCTGGCCTCCTCCTTGGCACAGCAGAGGAATGAGCAGTGGGTAAGGCTGCCTCGCTGTTCACCTGGCCCGAGTGTCCCCTCGCCATCGCCACCATCACACAGGGGCTTAGCACTCTCAGTCTGGCCCTCTGGGTACCTTTGGAAGCCCTGGAGGAAAGATGATGGCATTGTGCCCACTCCCCATCCCTGGGGCCACTGTGCCTCAGGCTGGCCCTGGGGCCCCCAGCTGAGGCATGAACCTGAGAGGCCCGGCCTCCAAGGCCTCCGGCAGCTCCTCTGCCTTGGCTTGATGTAGGGCCCCTCGTCCCACCCAGGTGACAGGGTTCGACAGTGTGGATGATGAGTCCAAGCACAGCGACCACATGTTCTCGGACAAGAGCCCCAACCCGGACATCTGGACCAGTGAGCAGAACCCGCCCTACAGCTACTACCTGTACTACATGTATGCCAACATCATGGTGCTCAACAACCTCCGCAGGTGGGTGAGCTGCCCTGCACCCACGGCCACGGGCCCTCACACTTCAAACCCAAGGACGTGCCCCAGCCTCCCACACAGGGCCAGGTACACAGGCAGTCACGCCCACTACAATAGGCACAATCAATCATACATACCATGGTGCCAGACTCCAAGCCTGCACACACACACACACACACACACACACACACACACACACACACACTAACACCTACATGTGTACCTGCCTGTACCTGATATGATACAAGCATAGGACGTGCCAACACACATGCAAGTATTCACACTTGCAATCATTCATGCAACAAATTATTGCACCTGCTACGTGACAGGCACTGTCCTAGGCACTGGACACATTATAGGGAACAAAGCAGACTAAGCCCAGGCCCTCATGGAGCCTGTACCCAACGGTCTTACAGGCCAGGCTCCCACCAGGGCACACATGCAGATGGAGGCACACATGGCAGGAGTCAGGCGCCCAGCACACAGGACACTGAGCCGTCCATGCCTCTCTCTGCAAGTCTAGCACCCCTCCCGCCCCTGCTGGGCATGGGGCCTCACTAGTTTGTGGGGTGGAGGTTTTGAATGAAACTCTGATGGAAAGAACATGGCCTAGTGTTGGGTGGAGGCAGTCTGGGCTGAGCTTTTGGACTTGGGGCTCTAGTTCTAGCTCTACCACTGACCTGCTCAGTGGCTTCTAATGTCTCACTCCACCTTCTGGGTTCTCTGGGTTTGTCCATTTGTGTAACAGAGAAGTTGGACTCAATGATTTCTCATGGCTTTTCCTGCTCTGAAAGTCTAGGAATCTGGGCTACAGGCCTGGTGAAGAGGGGAGGGGAGGAGTGGATGGAGGACAGGGCAGTCTCCTCCTACCACTAGGCTCCCTCTGTGCCCCAGGGATAGTGCCTCTTGGCTCTGAGGCATTGGGCCTGGCCTCTGCATTTTTGGAGGGGCAGTTTCCAGGGTGCCCTGCGTCAGCTGGGTTACTGTCTCCCCTGGAGTAGGCCCTGAGCTAGGGGTGCAGGCCCAGCCTGTGGGGTCCTGCACAGTGTGGACCAGGGGTCCTTGCTGACCAAGAGCCTGCCTCACTTGTTCTGCAGGGAGCGAGGTATGAGCACGTTCCTGTTCCGGCCTCACTGCGGCGAGGCTGGGTCCATCACCCACCTGGTGTCTGCTTTCCTGACTGCCGACAACATTTCCCACGGGCTGCTCCTCAAGAAGGTAACCAGCCATTCACAGACATCCGCCTTCAGCGACAGCCCTGCCCTGGGCTCCCCTGGGGAGGAGTGGGATCTCCGGGCTCGTTTGCCCCTGGGAGCCTCTGGGCCTTTTCCTGGGCAGGGCTGTCTGTAGTCATTTTCGTTTCATATTTAATTATGAAAGTGATATTATAAATATAACACAATTTGGATTTCCAACAAATGGAAAAATGGGGGGAAAAAACCCCACCAATATTGCTATTGCTTTAATAGAAACAGCCATTTATAGCTTTTTAGTTTTTCCTATTCCATCTTTTTTTCTTCCAGAGCATATTTCTAAATGCTTATTATAATAATAAACAGAGGTTTTTGTTCCTTCCTTGTCCCTTAACTTTATTTAACAAGCATTTTTCTGTGCTGCAATGTATGTATGCTCCTCATTCTAAAGGCTGTTGGAAGGACGGCCTGCCGTTTGGATGGTCCATCTTTGATTCAACCATCTCTAGTTGCTGGGCAGAGAACCAGCTTTTTGCTGGTGTAAATAATGCTCCCATGAACTCTGTGCATGTGGTCTGCATCATTGCTTGGATCGCTTCCACAGGGACGATGTTTGCTCAAACTGCTCCCCTGCTGTGGTCCTGGGAGGTCTAACCACCTGTCACATTTCTGTGTGGGGTGGGTACTGTACCAAAGAAACCTCTCTAGCCCAGTTAGGTCTGCCCCTTCCCATCTGCTGGAGTGTTTATAGCCTCAACCTGAATGTTTGCAGTCAAAGCAACAAAACCACCAAGTGGGGCATCTTCCAGACTGACCACTGAGGTCAGCGCCTGGGGAGGGGAGCTGAGTATGCAGCTTGGGGTCAGCTGGGGCATGCAGCTGCCCTGAGCTATGCCTCCACTTTGGGGGCAAGAGGGAGCACTTCCAACAGTGGCAGGAGGGCAGACCCAGGGAGAGAGGGGCATGTGATGTAGGAATGAGGTGAATGTTGAGGTCGGGGAAAAGGAGGAGGGATGGGATGTCCTGGTTTTGGGGAACTGGGGCTTGCCTGGGGACTTGCACAGATACTGCTCAGACCCCTGGCTTCCACTGATAATGCTTCTCCCCTCCCTCCCTCCCTGCCCAGCCTTACCCTCCCCACCCTCCCCTCTTTGGCCTGTCACCTGAGTTTGGTGGTTCTTTTGCAGAGTCCGGTGTTGCAGTATCTCTACTACCTGGCTCAGATCCCCATTGCCATGTCTCCTCTTAGCAACAACAGTCTGTTCCTCGAATACTCCAAAAACCCTCTGAGGGAGTTCCTGCACAAGGGACTGCATGTGTCCCTCTCCACCGACGACCCCATGCAGTTCCACTACACAAAGGTGAGGACTTTAGGGGAGGTGAGGACTGCAGGTCCTCCCAGCAGGCACCGGTCCTGGCCTGGCCTCTCACTGCAGTGCACGGCTCAGTTCTGCTGTCAGGGTGAGGGCAGTGGCCCCGTGAAGACAGCAGGTCAGCTCCTGGTGCGGGAAGGAAGTGTTCTTCCAGGAGCCCTCTTTTGGGGGCTTAGAAATCTTGAAGGTACAATTTCATTCCTTGCCTTTCCCTATTTCCCCTTTCTTTGATTTACTAGCTCCGTGACGTTGGTAAAGTTACTTGATGTTTCTGTATCTTATTCTTCTTCATGTGTAAAATAGGGAAAAAATTGTCTCACATCTATCTTTTAACTGTAGTGTGAGGAGGCTTCATTAAGATGGTGAAGAGCCTAACAGAGCATCTGTACAGAGCTTGTATTCAAAATGTTGGCTACCATTTTTCTCAATAATGTTATTATTATTACACTTTGGACTCTGGGGAAAGGGAAGAGGAAGGGAAAGGCAATGTCATGCATGGGGACCAGCCATTAGTGAGACAAGCACATTTTGATGGTATTGATAAGACAGCCACCGATTAGTGAAAACAGAAGTCCCAGAGTCTTCTAGGACAGGCTCTCCAAGGTTTGGTCTAAGATCCCTTTATACTCTCAAGAACTGAGGCCCTCAGAGAGCATGAGTTATATCTAGTGATAAACCTATTAAAGGTTAACATGAATAGCTATTTTTATGAAAAATAACCATATTTCCTAAAATAAAAAAATACTGAGAATGGCCTTGTTTTACATTTTTGCAAATCTCTTTTAATGTCCGGTTTAATAGAAGACAGCTGGATTCTCATAGCTGCAATCTGTTGTGCTAAATTGTTTCTACCAAAGTATAGGAAGAAAACCTTCCCCTTTCCAACTACGTATCTTTGGAAAAGGGGGGACCTTTTAAAAGGCCTTGGGGACCCCCAGGGATCCTGGGACCACATCTTAAGAACCGCTGCTGTGAGATACAGAGGCAGTGGGGTAATGGAAGGGCTTGGGTTAGTCAGACATTTCACATCCCAGAAGATAAAGTGATAGCACAGCCCAAACCCAAATCCTTTGGGGATTACACTGTCTCACCGCTGATACTGATCATTTCTCCTTATTTAAGGTTCCATCTCTGCTCTTAGTAGTGTACCCAGATTAACTTTGACTTTTGGACAATCTTAAGGAAATGGTCTGTTAAATAAATAACAAACTATGAGCAGGTACTAAAGGTGTGCCTGTCCCGGGAGACTGTCCCAGGAGAGCAGGCTGGTGTCCCCATGACCAGCACAGGGCTTCAGACATGTGCTGTTAACAAACACCTACGTAGGTGTTCTTTGATCTATCTCTCCTTGGTAACCTGAGATTTCACACACAAAAAGTCTTAGGGGGAGGACGTTGTTCGATTATCCAGGTGCCAGTCATGAAAGAAAAATTAAATCTGCAACGTCTGATGTTTGTAGCTTTGGAAATCTGTGCAGCATTGAAATGGATATTCTGCCATCTAATACATTCACTTTTGGGGGATTCTAGGAAGCACTTATGGAAGAATATGCAATTGCTGCTCAAGTGTGGAAGCTGAGCACGTGTGACCTGTGTGAGATCGCCAGGAACAGCGTGCTGCAGAGCGGCCTCTCACATCAGGTACGGTGTGGCGGCGCTGTCCCTCCTGGCCTTTCAAACACGTGCACAGTGAATGCCTGTTGACCCGGTACTTTCTAGGCTCTGGGATCAGTGATGAAGGGGACAGGCAGGGTCTCTGTCACATGTTCTAGGGGAGAACCCCGGGGAGGAGACTTTCAAATTTTCCTGGTTGCTCTGTCACCTTTTCCAGACCTCTACTCAAATGTCACCTCCTCAGAGGCCTTCCCTGATCACCCATTCAGCAATAGACACACTTACCTTTCTCTATCCATTTACTCTTTCCTTCATATTATTATTACTGATGTTGTAATATGTAGTTACGTGTTTTTGTCTTTCCCTCTGGAATGTAAGTTCCATTAGGGCAGAGGCTGTTTTGTTCAGCATTATATCCCTCGGCCTAGAATAGCCCCTGGCACACACTAGGCCCTCAGTATTTTTTGACTAGAGGAGGAGTACCTAGGCTGAATAAGAAACTCTAGGGATGGGACCTGGACATCAGTAGCTTCTTACAGCCTCCTGGGTGATTCTGACGTGCAGGGTTGAGAATCATTGCTCTGGTGGCGCAGGTCCCGGGTACCTCCTCTGGGTGACGTCGCTGGTACAGGAACAGGGCTGCATCGGTGTTGCTCTTTTGATGCTGATGCAGAGGAGTTAAAGGCTGCAGATTCAGTGTGTGCACTCGGTTCCTTGGACTGGCTCTCCCCAAACTCCCAACTGTCTGCCTTTGCCAGCTCTGAGGAGGGACTTCTTAAGAGTCTTCACCTTGCCATTTTCCTCACCAGCAGGAATCTTTCCTCTCTGATCAAGGAAGGCATAGTCAGAGATGACGGGAATGAATGTGGTTGTCAGGGTGACATCCCTGAGGACATGGGGGCCAGGAGGAAATTCGTAAGAGCCCCATGGGGAAAGATGCCCTGATGGGGGACCTGCTTCAGGGGCACGTCTGATTTGGTGTGGCTGAATGCCAGAGCTGCCGTGTGGCTAGAGAATGGAATCTAAGGTGTACTGTTTGACTTGTATTTCTCTTGGGCCACAGGAAAAGCAGAAGTTTCTGGGACAAAATTATTATAAAGAAGGACCTGAAGGAAATGATATTCGAAAGACAAACGTTGCTCAGATCCGGATGGCATTCCGATACGAGACCTTATGCAATGAGCTCAGCTTCCTGTCTGATGCCATGAAATCAGAACAGATCACAGCCCTGACAAAGTAGGTCGAGCACTGGACATACATTTCAACTTTCTGGTTTAATTTCACGTCTGCTGTGATTAACAGTGGTCAAGATACCACACTAGGATTTTCCTTCCGGGAGAGGATGCCTCTGAAGAACCTTCAAACCTAGTGATTTTGGTTGTACCATTCACTTTAAGACCCGACATGTCCACTTCTGTTAGTATTTCTGAGTAATAGGTGGTGACTGCTCCTTGGGGATCTGGGAGATAGTTGTCTGTACTCATTCCTAATTTTCCAAATATTTCTCTTGAAACCGCTAGTGCTTGCATTGTTAGGGCCAGGATCTTCCACGGTTCAAGTGGCTACTGACATGGGGTCCGTGTGGTTTTCTGCCATAGTCCGCTGTAGGCCGTACAGTCTTTGTGGTAGTTGTTCATTTCGGCCTCTGGCTGCCTTAAACAAAATCAATTTCAAAGCTCCCTGTCATAAAGGAGCTACTTTGAGAGAATTAAAATAGATAACTTCTGCCCTGGCCGGTGTGCTCAGTGAAGAGAGTGCCGGCCCCTGAACTGAAGGGTTGTGGGATCAATTCCGGTCAAGGGCATGTACCTGGGTTGCAGGTTCCTTGCCCCAGTTGAGTGTGCAGGAGGCAACCAATTGATGTGGCTCTCTCACATCAATGTTTCTCTCTCTCTCTCTTCTCCTCCCCCCTCTTTTCTACTCTCTCTAAAATCAATGGAAAAAAATATCCTCGTGAGGATTAACAAAACAACAAAAAACCTTTTTTTGCATTTTTGATGAATTTCTTAAAACTGTTTTATTTAGCCCTTCTCTCTCCTTTCTACTTAGGAAGCCAAATGTGCACATTGAAACAGTCCCTCCTATTCTGTGTCTTGGTTTCCTCATCTGAAAAGTGAGTGGATTAGATGAGAGGTTTTCAAATGGAGGTCTTGAATCCCCCTCCCCATTTCCTGGTGTGAGAGGGCAGGGGAGTGAGGTTCTGGGTGTTACCTTTGCTTCTTCAATGGGACTTCTACATATTTTTATTTGAAGTACTTTGAAAAGCACCAGACTAGATAATCTCTGTTCCCTTTTGGCTCTAATATTCTATGAATGATTGTAGCCCAATCATCATTTTACTTATGAAAAATTAGGGCCAGAGAAGTGAGATTTACTTAAGGTCACACAGCTAGTAAGTAATAGGACTAGAACTAGGTTTCCCTACTCTTAATCCAGCCCTCTCTCCACTATTCCACAAGGCCTCACAAAAGTTCTAACTTTTATCACTATAACCCGGTGCATTTTTTCTTTGTCCCTTACCTAACACACGGACTTTTTCCCAATATATAAGTGGTCCCAGGGGACAGGTAGAAAGTATTTTTTAAGACCAGTCTGAATTTAAGCTTGACCAATGTACTCTTCATCTGTGTTACTAGTGCCTGGTACATAGTAGGTGCTCAATAAATATATGTTGAATAAATGACTTTCTCTTTTGGCAACCTTTTAAGAATATGTGCTCTTAGTACACAAGCTGCTCAAGGACCTTCTTGTTTATTTCTGTGAGCAAATGCAAACTATGGGAAGTCCTGAATCATGAGATTGGAAGAATCCTATTTTTGCCTGTGAAAATGCTTATTTGACTTCAGATTTTCTTGTCCTGTGACTTTATTTTATAATGCATGTCCCCTCCACTGGTCAACAGAACAATAAATGTAGTGTTTTCTTTTTAACTAGGCAAACATATATGCTATCTTATCACTAATCAAGAAATTGAATGAAAACCCGGCATTATTTTAGACATTTATTATTTTTGAAAAGCCTCCATTTGTATACATTTGCCTATCATTGCAAGCATTGTACAGTTTTTCATTGTTATTTTATCTGTATCAAGTATTTGTTTGTAATTATTAAATAAAGTCTGTTAGGACTACGGCTCCATAATTTAAAACTATTTCAACTTAATACCATTTAAAGCAAATGTTTAAGTTTTTTACTGTAAGACAAGACTGGGCATCAGGGAAAGCTATCAATAACTACTAATTCATTTTTAACTAAGACTGAGACATGGATGACATTCACTAGGAAACAAAAAAATTTCAAGCTGGAGCTCACTAGCCCAGGAAGTAAACCTTTGCTGTCTTCCTCTCTAACTTCTGCCATGCCTGTTCATTTCCCTTTCCATGGTATTACTTTAATCTGTTCAGCCAGCACTTACTGCAAAAATTTTACCTGTCCTGTAAACTTTCCAGACACCTTCCTTTTCCTATAGCCCTTTGAACTTTTATTACATCATTGTACGTAACTGCCTTTTTTGGGGGGGGGGGGGAATCCTACTTTCACGTTCACAGCTGGAATCAAAGGTAATTGTGTACTATCCCATGTTTCTAAAACAACAGTTTGTGAGTATGTTATCCCTTACTCTAAAAGGCTCAACTTCACATTATGTGTTACTTCAAACTGCATTGCTGAAATTATCAATGTCATTGCTTTTTGTCTCATGAGAACAAATCACAACTCCTAGGTTGGTATTTACCAAGGCCTGTCCTGGGCCTTCACTTCCTCATATCCTGGATTAAAGCAGAATCGCAAACCACCCCTCTGGCTTTTCACTTTACTTGTTTCTGAGTGCTGTGTAGGTGAAACAATATTCATCTTTTTCTGGATTTTTAGGCACAGCTGAAAGAGCTATGTTGATAATATACCTACGTATTCTATACCTGAACAATGACTATTATAAAGAACAAGTGTAACTACAATAAAAGGAACACTAATCAGACAGATATAGTTCCTCAGGAATTTTCACACCCTCAACCTCTAAATAAATACCTTAACAGAAAGACAGAGGGTGCCAGAGAGTAAGACTATACACAGCTGCAAGATTAAAATATAGCTGGAGGCTTTTATGTCTTTTGAGACCAAAATGTGTTCTCCATGATGACATATATTAGTAAATTTAATTATAAACTACCACTCCTTATAAATGGCTTTTCACTTCTCAGCACTAAAATTCTATGCTTCTCTAATTACATTAATTTTATCTTAGAAATGATTTTACAAGGTAAAGATTAAAACTGTTATAGGGTCCTGCCGGCGTGGCTCAGTGGTTGAGCGTCGACCTATGAACCAGGAGGTCACGGTTTGATTCCCGGTCAGGGCACATGCCTGGGTTGCAGGTTCGATCCCGTGTAGGGTGTGCAGGAGGCAGTCAATCGATTATTCTCTCTCATCATTGATGATTCTATCTCTCTCTCCCTCTCCCTTCCTCTCTGAAATCAATAAAAAATAAAAATATTTTAAAAAACTGTCATAGGATGGAATATTTTATCAATTATTTTTAAAAGATAAGAAAGAAAAATGGAAGTCTGCTGTAAACTGTTTGTTATATTGTCATTGTGTTGTCCAGCATAAACATGGGTGATCAGCTGATTTCCCTAACCTCCAAGTAGGTTTCTTATTCCTGGATAAGCCTGATTTAATGAAGAAGAAACCAGTAAAATGCAAATTCTTCAGACTTCCTTTTAATAAATCCAACTTATCATTGTTAAAAATCAATGAACCAAAAGATACTTTCAAGAAGCCTTATTACTCAGATATGTATTCGGTATAAGAAAATTGAGTCCAATTTGAAATGAATTTTAACACATAGTACACAAACATCACAACCCCCCAGAGCACAACACAAAACAGTCCTTTACGGAATATAAGCATTTGGCACATGAGAATGTGAAACTACATGATAAGAAAAAACCTCTTCAATGAACTAAAATGTACTTGTTAAAGATTATTTATTGCACAATATATCAGTTTATCCTAAAATAAAACAGATACTATTATTCTCTACTTCTAAATTCAGTACATAGTCAAATCTATTTTCTTAAACTAAAATTTTATAGCACTGTAATATTAGTCAACCCTTTGTTATTGAGTTAGGATAGGGAAAATTTTACAACATAAAATAAAATAAATTCCTTAGAGTTCATGAAACCATTTCACAAATCCTAGAAGGCACACATTATACTTCCTATCATACTAAGTGCATTTAAGTACTTCATAATTAAAAAAGACAAAGCTGTACAGAATACAAAAACTACATTTCATCCATTAACACATTTACAACTTTTTATGATTAGTTATTATAACATACCTAATATTCACATCTAAAGAATTATCACCCAGTTTAATGAAGTGAGCAAAAAGTGCTCATTTATTAGATAAGGCTAATAAAAACATTTTGTTTCACAGTAGATCAGTTAGTGTCTTGGAGCTCATATTGAAAAGTAAAAAGGTTTGGGCAATATCAAGTTTCTGTTCTCACTGTTAAATAATTCCTTGAAAGGTGAAGGATTCTGAGGGATAAAATCACTGGCTATACCTGGGAAAGATCCAGAAATCTGTAAAGCAACTTTGCTCATTTTCAGAAACATTCTTAAATTAGGCAATCTGAACTGGACTCAGTAAGTCTAATCCAAAGGATTTAAAATCTTAGAGCTGAAAAAGATATCGGGGGATCATCTATCCCAAGGTTTTCAAAATATGTTCCATAGAATACTAATGATCATGGAGGAGAGTCAGGGTTTTGCAAATTTGACCTGAATTTAATTAAAAAAAATTTTTTTTGGTAAAAAATTAATTTAAAAAATAAGTCCCATCATATAACTCTGTTACTCACCAAATTCTAATACACTGGATATCACCAATGCATTAATACATGTTTTCATTGATTGACTTTATAATATTTAGTAGCATAGTATATGAAGTTTACATAAAAAATTTATATTAATAAAATAAGATTTATAAAGTGGTTTAGGGGGTGTGTGTGCATGCATGCACATGCAGCACATGTAGCTAGGGGTTCTGAGTAAGATTTTACTTGGGGAAAAAAAGATTTTACTGCTGAAATAAAAGTGTGAAAACCACAAATAAAGTCTGTTTCTAAAGTATGAGCCTACAAACCAGACGAAGGGACTTTCTCAAGGTCACATGACCATAAAAGGCATCGCCAGGTTGATGTGATAGAGCCCTCAGTACTCTGCATAAATATCCAGTGAGTGTTTAGCTGTTTGGTACTGACCTGACCCCATCATGAATATCAACCAATTCATTATCAGTATTTTGGGGGTAAAAATCAAGCCATATTTGGTTAGACATTTTGCTTAGAAATGAATTTTTTAATTTGCATGCCTATTAAAAATCCTAGTATCCAAAAATTTTGCCATCAATATGAAGCAACTTAAATTGTATACTTTGGTACTTCAGAATATATTTGTAACTTACTAACAGGTCAGAAAAGTTACATGGAATGTTAACATTCTTTTAAAAGGAGACATCAGGCCCTAATTTTATTATATGCTGACATCATAATGTTTAACATAAAACAAAAATTTACTTTTTAAGTAAAATTTTAAAAAATGGTTGACATGCCACTGAACATAATTCCTTCAAAGTATTTGAAAGGAAGTGGAATGAACCATAAGAAAACCAAATTATCTCCTAATTTTCAGAGGTGTTTTATGTACTTATGGTTAAAGGCTTTATCCTATTTTCTTCTTTCTTAATCTAAGAAGTCTGAGGACTTGGCCTCAGTAAGATACTTTCAAGTTAAAATAAAAGCACCATAAACTAATATTGAATGATTCGCCATAATTTGGACATATAACACTTAGGATCTGTGATAAAATTTCCTTCTGAAACTCCAAGACGCATGAACTTTATCAAAAGCTATTTAGAACAGTTCCCCAGCTGTGGAAAAGCATTTCTAGAAGATTCCCCAGCAGAAATCCATTTATAAGGCAAAATCACACCCAACTTTTAGTCTTCACCCAAATTATACAGTATGAGGGGGGGGAAAAAGGCTTTTAAATAAAAAATATGTAGTTTCAAACACACAGCTAAAGTTATGAAATAACTGTGGATCATTTCAAGTAATAATTATTAAAGGAGCAATAATTAACCACAAGGGGGCATACATACTCCTTAGATTCCAGCAGAAAAACTAATTTAAGTAGTAACATGCACTTTGACGTATTCTACATTTTCAGTCATATAAAATTTTCTCTCAGATGGCTACAACTTTTTAACATTCATGGTTTATTTTATTTACTTATTTATTTATTTAATCCTCACGCGAGGATACATTTTTCATTGATTCAAGAGAGAGAGAGAAAGGGAGAGGGAGATAGATAAACATCGATGTGAGAAACATCGATTGGTTGCCTCCCATATGTGCCCTGACTGAGGATCAAACCCGAAACCTGGGTATGTGCCCTGACTGGGAATCAAACCTGAGACCCTTTGGTGCACGGGACACTCTAACCACTGAGCAACCCTGGCCAGGGTTTATGGTTATTCCAGAATGCTCCTACCCTGAAAAATAGTAGTGTTTCAGAAGCCTCTGGAAATGTTGCTGTTACTGCAGCAAAGGATTCAAGAGCAATTAGTTCTAATAAGCTATATTAGAACAGATAAATAATAGGAAAATAATGGTCTAGAACAGTAGCAAGTTTTAATTTACCATAAATGGAAGACATGAAAAGTTTATCAAATTGTCAGAAAAGCGAAAATAAGAGGGTGGGGAAAAGTGAGTTCTCGGTGCCTGCGCCACAACATCCCTGCATTCTTTCCCCATGACCCACATGTTTGTAGCCCACAATAGCAACAAAATACTTCACTCAAGGTCATGGTCTGTGGGGCTGGCCTGCCTCATCAGCCATGTTAAGAATATAGTTAGCCATATCATCTTCAGTGGGCGCATCTGACACCACCCAAGATTCATTTGCTCCAGTCATCTGCAGGCGACAAATAGGGCAATTCCTGTGTCGATCACTCCTGTTAGAGAAGTCGATTAAAGAATAATTCTTTTTCCTCTTTTTTAAAAACAGGTTTGTTTAAAAAGTAATACATATACATGGTTTATAAAAAAGTAAACAGCATAAAAGTACACAGTGAAAAATAAATCTCTCCCTCCAGCCCAATCTTTAATTCTTATCCCCAGGGGCAACCACTATCAGTTCATCAGTATGTCCTGTAGGCCATTATGTATCAGTGCATGTTAGAGTTGTCTATTCTTTTAAACATGCATTGTATGAATAGGCCACCATTTATTTAGTCTCCCACAGAAGAACATTTAGGTTTTTTCATTTCTTTTGCCACTACAAACAACAAAATGGAAGAATTCAAGATTTAAAATAAAAGATAACTTTACATGCAGAATAATTTTCCTGATAGAAAAAGAGCTTATATATGATCACTTAAATAAGATTATGTTTTTCAAAGGGATGTTTTTTGTCTTGTCAAACATTAATTTGGACATTTCTAAACTACCATATTTGAGCCAGAAACATGTCATGCAGGGAGAATGCTTTTCTCTTCATCTCTCAGTGAAATCTGAGACCAAAGTAATTAAATTATATCAATTGCTCTTTGGCTGTAGTACAAAACTAAGAAATCTGTTTCAAAAACTAAATGTGAAAGCTAGAGCTGGCATGTATTATTCAGATTCCTTTCTGGTTCCTCAGAGAGAGATACTTTACAAAGATAATTATGTGTGCTCTTCTGTGCACAAGTCACAATTTTAAAACAATCAACTTCTGCTTCTGGCCAAAAGGGACCAGACAACAAAGGACAATAATCCCTGAGAGGTGGGAAGCAAAGAAGGTGAGCCCTACAACTGCCCCAGCTTACTGCCTTGAGAGTTTCTAGGCCACAGAATAAGCAGGGGGAACCCAGGTGGGACTTGGCAGGCTCCTTCCCTAGTTGAAGGAACAGAGCTGAGAGTCTCGGGAGGCTAAGGCAGCTCCGAGTTACAGGGCAGAGAACTGGTGTGGAGAAAGTTGCACAAAGGGAGAATTCCCGAATCTACAGATGGTCCCCCTAGGCAGCGGTTCTCAACCTGTGCGTCGAGACCCCTTTGGGGGTCGAACGACCCTTTCACAGGGGTCGCCTAAGACCATCGGAAAACACATATATAATTACATATTGTTTTTGTGATTAATCACGATGCTTTAATGATGTTCAATTTGTAACAATGAAAATACATCCTGCATATCAGATATTTACATTACGATTCATAACAGTAGCAAAATTACAGTTATGAAGTAGCAACGAAAATAATTTTATGGTTGGGGGTCACCACAACATGAGGAACTGTATTAAAGGGTCGCGGCATTAGGAAGGTTGAGAACCACTGCCCTAGAGTATATTCAGCAGAGAGTGTGCATGTGAGGAAACTACTCCAGGCTGAAGAATCACCCAGAAGTATTTGAGAGGACAGTACCCAAAGCTCACAAAGGGCCTGGGATATTGCCTGTTCCCACCAGCCAGACTGGAAAACCTCATAATTCACAGAGCATGGAGTACTCTGAAAGGTCTTGCCTCATTAGTGGGACATAATGTGTTCTAAACTAAACACTGCTCTAGTCCTGCCTAACAAATTATAAAAACAAGACCCAAAAGGATCAAATTGTTTCCAAGTAACTATATCCCAGAACAAAGCTCAAGAATATTTATAGTAATATAAAAATATCCAGCACCCAAAAAGGTAAAAATCACAATGTCTGGCACCCAATCAAGAACTACCAGGCAAAAAAAAAGAAGCAGAAAAATACAACCCAAAATGAGGAGAAAAATCAGTCAAAACCAATCAGGAACTGACACAGATATTAGAATTAGCAGAGAAGAAAAGGAAAGGTTATGATAACCATATTCCATATATTTTAAAAAGAACTAGAGGAAAGACCAAACACATTAAGTTAGAGACACAGAAGATATTAAAAAACTCAAACTTTTAGAGATGAAAACTATAATATCTGAAGTAATAAATATACTGGATGGGAATTAATGGCAAGTTAGGCACTGTAGGAAAAAAGATTAGTAATTTGAAAAGGCACTGCAGTATTAATTATTCAAACAGAGAAAATGACTCAAAAAAAAAAAAAAAAGAAAGAAAGAAAATAGCATCAGTGAACTGTGGGACAACTTCAAATGGTCTATATGTGTAGCTGCAGTCCCAAAAGGAGAGGGGAGAGAACAGAAAAAAATATTTGAGAAATAATGGCTGTAACATTTCCAAAATTGGTGATACCATAAACCTACAATTCTAAAAAACTCAATGAACCCTAAGCACAAGGAACGGGAAGAAGACTAGTCTAAGGCACATCATAATCAAACTACTCAAAACCAGTGATAATGAAAAACAACATTAAAAGCAACCAGAGGGGAAAAAGTACAATACCCACATAGGAAAAAAGGATGATAGAGATTTCTCATAGGCAACAATGCAAGAAAAATGAGAATAAAGCAACATCATTAAAGTACTGAAAAAAAATACTATCAATTTAGAATTCTCTATCCAGAAAAAGTATTTTTTAAAATGATGTTTAAATAGACATTCAAGAAAATCCTATAGAACCTACAAAAAAATCAAAATTAATAAATGAGTTTAGTAAGGTTGCAGAATACAAGATTGATACACAAAAATCTATTTTATTTCTATATACTAGCAACAAACAATCATAAACTGAAATTTAAAAATACCATTTGAAATAGTATAAGAAACAAAGTACTTAGGGATAAATCTGTCAAAGATATGCAACACTGAAGACTACAAAAATTGATAAGAGAAATTAAACAAGACTAAGTAAATGGAGAAATAAACTGTTCTTGTGGATTGGAAGACTGGATATTATTAAGTCAAGTCTCCAAATTGACCATTTATTTAACGCAATCCCAATCAAAATCCTTACAACTTCTTTTGTAGAAATTGACAGTTGATTCTAAAACTCATATTGAAATTCAAAAGACCTAGCACAGTCAAAACAACCTTGAAAAAGAAGAAAGTTTGAGGACTAACCCTTCCTGATTTTAAGACTTACAGAAGCTAGATAATAATCAAGATATTGCAATATTGGTGTGAAATAGATGAATAGATCAGTGGACCAGAACAGAACCTAGAAATATACTCACATGTATTTGAACAACTGCTTTTCAACAAAGGTGCAGAGGCAATTTAGTGAATATAGTCTTTTCAACAAAATGGTATGGAGCAACTGGAGCCATATGTAAAAAGAGAATTTTGATCCATACCTCAAACCATATTAAAAAATTAACTCAAAATGGATCACAGTCCCAAATGTAAAACCTAAAAACTATAAAATTTTCAGAAGATAAAGATTTCTTAGATATGGCACTAAAATCACTATCCATAAATCACAAACTGATATACTGGACCTTGTCAAAATTAAAAACTTCTACTCTTTGAAAGATATTCTTAAGAGAATGAAAAGGCAAATCACAAAATGGGAGAAAATATTTGCAAATTATACAATGAGTGGCCAGATTATTATGACCATTCCATCAGTACAATGAAGTGAATTAGTTATGCAAATAATAATAAAACCTTGAGAGTATTTGCTTAGGAAGTTTTCAATATTTAGTATTTTTGGAAGTGTCAATGAAGTACTGATGGGGTGGTCATAATAATTTGGCCAGTTATAATAATCTGGCCACTCAGTGTATATCTGATAAAGGATTATCTATCTATCTATCTATCTATCTATCTATCTATCTATCTATCTATCTATCTAAAAGCCTAATATGCAAATTGTCCCCTTGGGAGTTTGGGAGACCAGGAGTTCGATCACTCGCTACCACGTGCGCTGACCACCAGGGGGCAGCATGGAACGAAGGAAGGCCCCAGCCGGCAGCTGGCAGCTGGGAAAGGAAGGCCCCGATTGGCCTTGATCGCTGGCCAGCCTAGGGACCCTACCCATGCACGAATTTTGTGCACTGGGCCTTTAGTACAGCAGTTGCCAACCGATGGTCCGCGGACCACTGGTGGTCTGCGAGGTCTGAAAGGTTGGCAACCGCTGCTTTAGTATATCCATAATAAATAAAGAACTCTCAAACTTTGAATGGACACTCCACCAAAGAAGATATATGGATGGTAAATAAGCACATGAAAAGATGCTCAACATTGTTAATAGCGAAATGCAAATTAAAACCACAATGTGATAACACTACACATCTACAGAATGACTAAAATTAAAAGGACTGATCAAACCAAGTATCGACAAGGTTGTGGAGCAATTGCAGCTCTCATATATTGCTGGTGGAAGTGTAAAATGGTACAACCACTGAGGAAAACAGTTGGCAGTTTCTTAAAAATTTAAACATATATCTACCATATGATCTAGCCATCCCACTCTTGGTTTTCATACAAGAAAAACCCCCAAAATATATGTTCATAAAATGTCTTGTCCACAAATGTATAGAAAGCTTTATTTGTAAAGCTAGTGAGTTTGAAAACTGCCATGATTTCAAAGTAGTGAAGAGAGTAAATGACATTTACGTGATGAGATAAGAAAGTATCTGTGACTTTCATATCAACTGTAATATAAGCAAAGATCTCTGATTCCTATTATTGACTTTGTCACAGGTACTAAACTTTTTGGGGAAATGGAATGTTTTGTATCTTGATTGTCATGTTGGTTACATAGTTATAAAAATTTGTTAAAATGTAAATATATATGTAAAACGGTCACATTTTATTGTGTGTATGTTATGCTTCAATAAAGTTGCTTTTAAAGGTTAAAAAATATTAATTTAACAGATATTGCCAAAATGTTCTCCAAAGCAGTTGTACCCAATTTATATACTGAGCCACAATATATAAAAATGCCAGTTTCGCCACAAGCTTGCCAAGACTGTATGTGCTAAACCTTGTCCTTCTTATAAGTGAAAGTGGTTTTGTAATATTGTTTTACTTTTTATTTATATAATTATAAAGGTAAATGTCTTTCACTTGATATTTGAAGAGATCTAGATTTTATACTTTTGGATAGATGGGCAGTTTCTGTAAAAAAAAAGTAGTGTTTTTAGCTTCTAAATTTGGAGATTGCATTTCCATTTATTTTAGCAAAAGAAACATTGTAAAAAGAAATACAAAGTTAAAAAAAGCTTTATTTGTAATAGCCAAAAATTGGAAACAACCCAATGTCCATCAACAAGTAAATGGATAAATAAACTGTGGCTTCCATACAATGAATACTACTCAGCAATAAAAAGGAACTATTGACACATACTACAACATAGATAAATCTTAAAATAATTATACTGAATGAAAGAAGCCAGACAAAAATAGGTTATATACTATATGATTTCAGTTATAAAAATTCTAGAAAATTCAAATTATTTTATAGTGACTGAGAGCAGAGTAGTGGTTGTCTGGGCACTGGAAGGAAGGGGTGGGAAGGAGATTTTACAATGGGACACAAAGTTAACTTTTTGGGATGATGGACTAGTTCATTATCTGTATAGTGAAGATGGTTTTTGTGCATGTGTACACATGTCAAAACATCAAACTGTACTTTAAGTATAGTTAATTGTATATCAATTATAAATTCTCCTAAATGAGATACTTATTTATAAAATACTAATGAGCTTGACCAGCTGATCTCTCAAGTTCCCTCCAGATCCAATTATTATTTCTTCTAACCACACATAAAGGAACAATGCAGAAATAAGAAAAAGGGAGGCCTGTGATTCTAGACTCAAGTCAGGCACAAATCTCCTTACAGCAAAAGTAAACTGCTAAAACTAAAATACACCCCCACATTTTATAAACTTTAGTTATAAAAATAAAAATATTTTTAACCATTAGGAGGCATGTCATAAAATCCAAAGTACTTAAGAACAAAATCTTATACTTAACTACAACACTTTTGTATTTTTTTGAAGTTTATTCATATATATGTTCCCATTTGACCTTTGCCTATTCCATGAAGACACCAGATAACTTACCATTTATCAATGCACTTCTGACAAAAGCTGTGAGTACAAGGCAGGATAAGGTCAACTCGACCATCCATGCAGATACAACACTCCTCCTCATCAGTCAGCTGCTTCACCCTGCAAAGTGAAAGCTAAGCTATAACAATATTCTCTGCTGTCATTATAGTTTAAACCAGTGGTCACCAACCGGTGGTCCGCGAGGTCCGAAAGGTTAGCAACCGCTGGTTTTCAACTGTTTCCATCACCTGAAAAAGCATTATCAAACATCTATGTGCCTTCAGTATAAAGCAAATGACTCATGCAATATCACACTAAATCAACATACTTTTTAGGGAAGGCATTATATTAGGGAAGAAGTACTAAGAGGGGCAAATTTTATGAAGAAAGACTGGATAAGGGATAAATTCTGCAGTGATTAAAAAGAAAATATGGACAAAAAACCTGGAAATATTCAGGTCTTTCTGCAAATAGCTTAACCCATTTAAATCATATTAAATTTATATAAGTGAATTTAACCAATAATGATTTATTCACTATACAGGATACAAAGCACTCTAAAATATGGATCTTGCCATCACGGTCTCCCTGTGCTGATGCTGATAATGAGCATATAAATGAAAAAATACCTCAGTCTTAAGTATCGGGTGCTACAGTAAATATAAGAGACAGAAAGCACAGTCTTGGTCCTCAAGGAGCTCTCTCACCTTGGGAAGAAAAGAGATGTTGAATCTTATACTCCAGCCACCATTTAGAGTGCCCTGAATGGGCCAAGTGCCTTTGCATGTGGTGTTTTCCTTTCTTGGAATACTTTTGTGAGTTTGGTAAATTCCAATATCAGTAACTCAGCTCAAAATATTACCTGCCTGTTCTCAAAACCAACATGTGCCTTAATTAAAGAACTTACATGTTGCATTTCAACTGGCTGTTTACTGGCTATCTATTAACTTAAAATTTTTTTGAATAAAGGGTGTTTATCTTAGGTTCTCAATAAATGTTTCTTAAAGTGATTTTAGTTTGTTTTTATCCTTTGTGCTGTTCTATTACTGTTAGATTTTGTTCATCAGGCATGTATTGCTTTTTTTAAAGATTGAATGTTTCAATGTACAGCCACTAGACTGTAAGTTTAAAAGGAGAAGCTATTGCTAACATGTTTTTAATTCCCTGCTGTGCTTATACCAGTGTATGTATATAAGATATTGAGATGTCACTTTAAAATTCATCAATCTGAATATAAAACAGAATATAAGCAAATATCAAATGTGCATTACATGTAGTAAGAGCAAAGTAAAGGAGGAGGAAATGAGTGTATTTCAAACTTGTTGGAAAGATTAGGTAGAGAAATGATAGGATTTTGACAGAGAACATGCTAGGTGAATAAACAAAGCTGTGACGGTAGAAAAAAACCTGTGTATGCACACATGCACTCAACAAGGAGCCTGGCATGATGCTCTGGGAAGAAAACTGAGAGAAAACGTTGCTTAAATATAGCAAAGAGAATCTGATCCTGGAATATCAAAAAGAAAAGTTTAAACTTGTTCTGACAGGCAAACTACAAATCAGAGTTTGATCAAGGGGAAAGTAACTCCATTGAAATAATACTTCAGGAAGATTAATTGGGAGTGCAGCATGAGGGGCAGTGTAGAGGGAGGAAAACCAATTAGATTATTTCAGCAATTCACTTGGGAGATAATTAGGGCCTGGTCTAAGGGTCATTATGAAAAACAAATCATCAGGATGTGGTAATAGATTAAATGTTATGCTTTAGTATTGGGCAAAATAGGGTAGCCATTGAATTGAAATGGGGAAATGGAATAAAAACCTAGATGGATGTGTATCTAATGTATTTTATTTTTTTCTACATATGTTCATTTCAATGTTTAGGTGCTATATATAGTGCCAGACCCAGATGAATTGGAGTCTCTGCTTTTGAGGAGCTTACAATTTACATCTAAGAATGTAGACTTGGGTGTCAATAGCGGAGAAAATAATTGAATCCATAGAGTGACAGGTGAGAATTTAAAAGTGAGGCACTGATGGCCATGAAGAACAGCATTCTGGATAGGGGTAAAAGAAAGAACAGGAGACACAGAAGCAGCCAGTGGAACCTGTATAATGTTCACCTGATTTTTGCTACCTTCCAAGCAGTGCAGTGACCAGAAGAGCCTTGCTCTACTTGTCCTTGTTAGACCACTTACAGAGCATTCAGTTCTATGCTCCCTGCCCTGAAAGACACATTGAGAGATAAAGGATTATCCAGGAAAGCCTCCAGGACATAGAAGAGACTCATATGAACAAATCAGAAGGAACTGGGGCTGCTCATCCTGGAGAACAGAGGCTCAGTGAGGATTTGATTACTGTTTTCAAATATGTGAAGGGCTGGAAAAGAGAAGACTTTTTTGGTGGGATTCCAAAAGGCACTGCCACTGAAATAAGTAGACTACAGTAATAATTTAGTGATAATTAATGACAGTTATCTCTTACCTATTATTATGGGCCAGGTACTATTCTAAGCATTTTACATATATTAACTCACTTAACTCTCTCAAGAGTCCTATGAAACAGATATTCATAGGACTATATTGTAGGAAGAATTCATAGTAATTAGAACCATCTGTATGTGAAAAGGCTTGCTTCTCTGAGGCTTTGAGCCCCATTTAACTGCAGGTGATCAAGTACAAGTTGCACTTTCAACTTGGCTAAATGTCATCAGTAGAATCTTACTATTCAAAGTGTTATCCATGGAGCTGCAGCAGTGACATTACCTGGAAGCTTGCTAGAATCTTAAGCTCCTCCTCATAACCACTGAATGTCAAAAGTTAGGAAGAACTGTAGTACAGGATCTTTATGCACCAGAGAATAACAATGCAGGTTGGAAGCACAGCTGTATTGCCAGACAGGCCTAAATGTGAATCTCAGCTAGACCAATGTCTATCTATGCCATTTATTTGTCTAAACTCATCTGAAATAGGCCAATAATTGTATTCCCATAGGGTTGTTCTGAGGATTTAATGAGTTTATACATGTAAAGCATTCATCACAATGCCTACTACCCTATAAGTACTCAATAAATATAAACCACTAATAGAAGTATGCATGAGATGTAAGGCTGAAGCAAATAAATACCTCTTAAGATTCCCTTCAATTTAAAAAGTCTGGTTTTCTATGAACTAGTGTATCAGGATGTAACTGAAAACCAAAAAGCATACAGAAGCAAAAAGCAGCCCTAACCTACTAATCTGGCATTGAATTTTCTAGTCTCAAGGGCACATGAAAAGGAATAACACCCTATCTCCTTCATTAAGATGACTGCAATAAGGAAAAAGTATTACTTTCATTTCATTGACTACCATAGAGCTTAAATATAGTAAATACTATTCGTGGCTTTTAAAATCCTATGTATAAATAATCACCATTTTGAAGGAGAGAGAAAAAGCAGAAAATCAGATAGTTGTCTTTGAAAGATTAACTTTACAAAATACAGGAAAGACAAGCCTTAACGTTGCCTATTCTATATAACAAAAGCCTAATATGCCAAGTGTCTGGTTGTCAGTTCAACCAATCAAAGAGTAATATGCTAATGATATGCTAAGGCTGCTCAACTGCTTGCTATGACATGCACTGACCACCAGGGAGCAGACAATCGAATGGTCAACCAGTCGCTATGATGTGCACTGACCACCAGAGGGCAGACGCTCCGACCAGTAGGTTAGCTTGCTGCTGGGGTCCAGCCGATAAGGACTGAGCGAGATGGGCGGGACATGCCCTGGAGCTTTCCCACAGTCCCTCCCCGGGTGGCCATCCTCCCGCGTCCCTCCTGGCCGCAATTGTGCACTGGTAGGGTCCCTCGGCCTGGCCTGTGCCCTCTTGCAATCCGGGACCCTTCGGGGGATGTCGGAGAGCTGGTTTTGGCCTGATTCCGCAGGCCAGGCCAAGGGACCCCACTGGTCCACAAATTCGTGCACCAGGCCTCTAGTGATGCTATAAAACTCATTTGGAATTTCAGTAACACTTGTACAGCCCAAACCTAGAAAACCAAACAATCCTATTAAATATAAACAGAAAATGATAAATGGAAAATACAATTTTACTATAACAATTTTAGTATTTGAAGATCAGCTGATTAAGAATAGACCAGAAAATGCTACTAGAGAAATAGAAGAGAAATTCTTGTTAAGCATATTTTTAACTTTAAGGTAAAAGGCACTGTCAATACAGGTTTCTGCTGTCTACTCTGTATGACAATAACATAGGATGTCAACATGTCTGGACCCAGGGAAGACTTTCCAATGAGGTGTTTACAAATTTAAGTTATGATCATGGTTGTCAAATGGCAACAGGTGGGAGCTTTCACGTGCCAAAAACATTATAGAGAAGGAAAAGAAAGTTTAGATAGAACAATAATGTAGGCCTGAGTAAACAAGCACCATCACAGAAAACTCTGGCTGACTTCATTTCCTTCTGGTACATGCAATATGTACACCAACTACTTGTTCATTCCTGAATGCACTGCCAGATCCTGGAGCCAATATTTACAATTTTAATGCTCCAATTAGATAATTTTAAGGAAAATTGGAATGGTTCTGCCATTCTTGGACCTAATTTCCTGAAGGGCTTTGATGTAAGAACCTAAATATCTATTATAAGAGGGGTATTAACTATAACTCTTTTGTCACTAAATGCAAGCATGTAGAGAGTGGATTAATGGAAATGAAGTTGGCAGCAATGTTACCTGGCATAAGCCACTTCAACTTTTCTTTAATTGGGCCCTCTAACAATGTCCTTTAAGTACAGAATAATCCAAAAGCTGATCTGGGATATATCAATTGAGACAAAAAGTAATGTGATTTAAGATGTCACAAAGAGCACCAGCCAAAATATTAATGAGATTTCAGTAGCTTGAATATTGGAAAATAAGAGAAACATGGTGCTTATGTATTGTGTACCTTCCCATCCAAAGACTAGCTTGACAAGATGTTACAGATGAGGAGTTTTCATCAGGGGCTTCAGAGGTGGAGCTCTGTGCCAACACTTCTGCTGCTTGACTTGTGATGTCTTTATAAAGCTGAATAAACTGGTACAAATTCATGATCCGTGATGCTTCTACAATGCCACGGCTTTTGTTAATCTAAAAATACAAAGAAAATGAAGAAAAAAAAAATCCCAACAATACACACACACAACCCCTCCCCACCCCAAAACGTTGATAATTTCTCTGATCATTTTTTCCCCAAAAAAGGGGAACAAATACTAAGTCAAACATCCTAGGAAAGAGAAGTTTGCCAGGTTTCCAAATTATCCAACAAGAGAACAAGAGTCTGAGCATATGAATAATATCATGTCTCCTACATTTGTAGATTTCAAAGGAGCTACACAAATTTATCTAATTTGATATTCAAAATAACTCTGTAGGGTTGATTAGGCATCATCTTATTTAGATTTGTGAGGTCAGGCAACTTTCCCAGA
This sequence comes from Myotis brandtii, assembly GCF_000412655.1. Lineage (NCBI taxonomy): Eukaryota > Metazoa > Chordata > Mammalia > Chiroptera > Vespertilionidae > Myotis > Myotis brandtii. The sequence continues at coordinate 2,860,830 of NW_005366171.1, forward strand.
CTTAAGAAATGAATTTTAGAGATCAGTATTGGCAATTCTTTTCATTTTAATTTCTTAAAGAATTTCTTAATTAAAGGCATTTATTTGAATCCAGCAACCACATGCCATTTTACTATAATTGAAACAACAGATTGTTTCCTTGAATATCTTAAGTTCTACTTTATACCCAAACTTCCAAACTAAAGTGAGAAAATTATATTGAAGTAAATCCTAACAAAAAGTGGTTGAGTTTTTCTCAGAAGGCCATTTTGAGGTATAGTAAAAACTCATTTAAAATAAAATGAACCAGTGTCTACAGGTTGTACTTAGCCTTGCTCTAGCTTACATTATAATGTGAGGATATATTTGGGGCAAGTGTGAGGTAACAGGTAAGGAGGGATAATATTGCTTTCAGGTTGGAGGACTCGTGGAGTGGGGTATATCTTCACTTTTGAAATGACCAAAGCCAGTAGGATTGAGGGCAAAGAACATGAATTAATCAGCAATACATTAGAGATGTAAAAGACTTCCTTTCAGCACAGGAGATAAGGAAGATTGTGGGGACAGAAGTAAGCAACGAAACCTATTAAGTACAATATCAAAATAAATAGAACAAACAAAATCATAAAATACTTAGAAAGAAATGAAGAATGCAGGGAGAAATATAGAGAGAGGGCATTAAAACTGTGAATGAAGTAGGTGTTGATGAAACTGGGGATATGAGAAAGTGAAATATGAGGTTACATATTAAAAAAAACATTATTATAGCAACATTTCCATATTTGGAATGAAAATAATAATAGTTGCAACTAACATTTATTGTTTACTACTTGAGAAGACAATGAGAAGAAAAACAGAATCAAGTATGAATCAGATTCCATGTGTAAAAATGCCAGAACCACTGCTAATTTAAAAAAATTTGATTAAATTTTGGGATGGTAAGATCTAAATGGAAATGCAAATATGTAATATTCTTTGTAATAAAAGACTATAGGTGCAGTTGAGAACAAATAGAAATAAAGGTGATAGGAATTTATAAATTATAAAATAGATTTTCAGAGCTAAAGAAACTGGGCCAGTCTTCCTTTGAAACTGTATAATTCAGAAGAAATCAGGGAATAATTCACATAGACATAGTATTTAACAGCAAAGTTTATCAAACTGCAACAAATATTTTTTTATTTTTTCAATCCTCACCTGAAGATATTTTTTTTTCCTTTGATTTTTTTTTTTAGAGTGGAAGGGAGGGAGGGAGACAGAGAAACATAGATGTGAGAGAGACACATCAATTGGCTGCTTCCTGCATGTGCCCTGACCAGGGCCAGGAATTGAACTTGCAATCCAGGTACATGCCCTTGACTAAGAATCGAACCCACAACTCTTCAGTGTGTGGGCCGATGTTCTATGCTCTAACCACTAAACCAAACTGATCAGGGCACAACAAATATTTATTAAGTACACATTACTGTTATAGGTAATATGTGCACTGCTCTAGGCACTGGTGACAGTGTGTATAAAAAACAAAACTCCTGACCTCATGGAATTTATACTATAGGTAGGAGAGACAGACAATAAAATACAGGTTAGACAGAAGTAAGTGTTATGGAGAAGATAAAACAGAGGAGATGAAATGCTAAAGGGTCGTAGGGAAGGCCTCACAGAGAAGGTGACATGTAAGAACTGAAAGGGGTGAAAGAATGAATCATATCAATATTTGGGGGAAAGATAATTCCAGGCTGAGAGAATAGGAAGTGCAAAGCATGTTAGGCAGAAGTGTACCTGGCAAGGAGCACAAGGAGTGCAGCAAGGAGCCCAGGGTGGTTGGAATAGAATGAGGGGGTTGGAATTGGAAAAAATAAGGTTAGGGGGTGAGGTGGGGACAGAATGTATAGACTTTGCTGATCATGACACAAAAGGAAAAAATCTCCTTACCCACGAGTTCTTTATGGGTTGGTCAGGAATGGACTTCAGGGCACTCATGAAGGCCCAATTTACTGTTTATGTGCACATGGATGATTTCACCATTTGTTTGTTGTAGAGTAGGAGTGGGGATATGAGAAGGCCTAATAAAATTCGTTCCTTCATTTTCACCGAAAGTTCTGTGGCCTCACAAAGGTTAAAAACCATCTATTCTAATCTACCCATTGATGGATGAGGCTTCCTAATACTCTATGACAGCGGCTATTATATTTTTCAACACAGGTGATATATTCAATTACCTAAAATGTAAAGATGAACTAAGACAGTGTATTAATGGTGAAAAATCCATTCTACAATTAAAAATTACTAAAACAAAACAAAAAACACAAACCTTTCTAATGGATTTAAAAATTATTAAATAAATAAAACCCAGTGTTCTTAAAAGAAATGATCTCTTAAGATAACTAATTTTTAAGGAGTCATCTTAGAGTTATGTAGAGTGTTGCCTTAGGATTCCATAGCTAGCTAAATACAAAAAGAGAGGTAGAGGGTTTACTACCACCTTTCTTGATTATAAAAATCTCTGCTATATGGTAATTACACAACCAGTGAGATTCAATTAACCTGGAAGGCAATAACAGTACCAAAACTATGTTTTAAATAGTTAATAATAACCACATTATTAACATCTATTTCAATCATATTACATTACACAATTAAATGTGGTTCTAACCACCAAAATAATTCTAGTTCTGCATCAGAAGTCTCTATCACTCTCACCTTGGTACAGACCACCCGTACAACCACTTTCCAAAAGGCAGAGGAATCAGACCCAGGTTGTACCTCAAAGAGAAGATGTTTTTCCTGGCCAGAAGCCACTTTAGCAGTTCTGAAAAGAGACAAACACATTTGTTTATTTTATGAAAAGTCATATAAAATAATTAAGCCATGAAATTAGATTCAAGAAACACTTTAAATCAGAGAAAAAAAATTGAAGAAAAAACACAAAGTCAAATAACAATAATAATTGTAATAATTAGATTCTTAAAACACAGGGATAGAGAAAGTTTTGATTAAACATACAACTTAATTTCCAAGGTTTTTAAAGTCAACAGCATAGTGGAATGATATTTATAAATCTGTTTGTCATATTTAATATCTTAATGGTCTTTAAACTTTTAACAAAGACATCTACGAAAAACATATCCAAGGAAACAGATATTTAAAAGAAAAACCAAGCTGGTTTCACTTATCCAAATTTGACTATTGCCTCAATGCATATAAAGTGTGAAAAAAAAATCTTGCTTTTGGTTGAGTCCTTATTTAAGCAACAATAATAACACATCACTTTGGAAAAAAAGTTTATAGGTAATGTGGACTGGATCAAGCAAATGCTTTTGAGACACTTTGAATATAGCTTCCCCGGGCAGAGTAATTTTCATCTAGAGAGCCACAGGATTCTAACATAAAAATATGACTTTTAGAGAATAATATCGCCATCAATGCTAATTTAAATCAGTTAAAAGACATACTTAAATATTACTGCTCCCTTCTATCATTAGTCACATTTCTGTCTGTGCATCAATGGGGATATCACACTCAGAACTAAGTGACTTACAGCTAAATAAATTGAGGCCATTGAAATTAAGCAACTAACCTGAGGTAACAAAATCTGCCAGGGAATGTAATTCAACTATGCCAGTTCCCAGTTGTTTTCTAGCTATCAAGCCACGCTTCATCTGTATAGGTTTAACTTTATTTCTCAGGCAGCACTGCACTTATGAATGCCCAACTCTGACCGTGAAAATTGGTTTTATGAACCAAATCCAGTCAGAAATAAATGAGAAGATATTCTTTACCATCACATCAGTATTACACAGTAAACTTAGCTTGTGGATGCTTTCACGGGACACATTTTATTCAGTATGTTTAGATGAAAAGGCAAAATTTTGTTAGACTAGACAAGGTTTACATAAGTTCCGAGACTCAAAGGGATGCTAAAGTTTTAAAAACAGATGGCTACGTTTTTTTATTATAAAAGATCAGACAATACACAAACACACAGTAAAATGTAAAATCTCCCTCGATGCGCCCCCGTTTCCACTGACTCCCCAGAGACCCAGTATGCAGCCTCCTAGCTCTTTTTGTATGTATTTACATATATAACAATACAGGATCCATCCATATAAATATACAGGACTTTAAGAACAAAACAAAATCCAGTGCTCTTAAAAGAAATGATCTTCTAAAACAACTTTAACTTTTAAGACATTCTTTATTCTTCATGACTGGCTAATAACAGTAGACTCTAGTCATGTCCATAAAAAAACTGTATTTCCTTTTTTTTATCTAAATGTGTTCCACATAGCCAAGTATGTTTCTTATCAACCAACACAACTATCACAAAGCTAGGGAGCACAGCATGTTCATGTACCTTGCCCTAAACTATTAATAGGGACTGTTTATACTAAGTGGGTCCAGACTGCTTGGTGATTTTGATTGGCTTTTGGGGGGTTTAAAGAGTGAGATATTAAGGTGGGTTAATGAAAAAAACTTCAGATGTAGGGAGAGCTGGATCTGCCATTAATCCTTGGGCAATCATTTTAAGCCTCAGTTAAAATGTCCAACCCTCAGCACAGTGCCTTGCACACACTATGGGTTCAGTGAATGTTAGCTAAATTGAACAGACTTAAGAGAGCCTTTAAGATCTTATTTAAAAGGCAATTTCATAATTACATGCCAAGAGAGACAGAAGATATATATACATGGATGTAGGTGCTGCCACAGAAAGACTTAATAGAAGGAAGTGACATCTGCTCATCTGTCACTAAGGGAGAAAACACACAAAGAAAAAGTAATATTTTAAAAGCATAATAATCTGGGGCCATTTAGGGACAAAGAGCCCTGTGTATTTTGATAGCTGCTATAACAGATTGGTATAAAAATTGATATAATAAAGAACAAATTCACAAACAAAAGACTAAATTCTATTAAATATGCTCTTTAAGAAGATAGAAAAATGTATATTCCATTTAAAACATTAATCAATTCAAGTTAAATAGTGATTTAAAGATGTTAGCTGATGCCAAAACCGGTTTGGCTCAGTGGATAGAGCATCGGCCTGCGGACTGAAGGGTCCCAGGTTCGATTCCGGTCAAGGGCATGTACCTGGGTTGCGGGCACATCCCCCGTGGGAGATGTGCAGGAGGCAGCTGATCGATGTTTCTCTCCCATCTATGTTTCTAACTATCTATCTCTCTCCCTTCCTCTCTGTAAAAAATCAATAAAATATATTTAAAAAAAAAAAGATGTTAGCTGATTAGAAATATTAATAACTGAAATATCTTATTCTTCTGATGATAAATGAATTATTACTATATATGTATTTCTCTGGTAAAACAATAGCTCTGCGAACAAACACAGAAGATTTATTTATTAACTAGATGAACTGGCTGATATACAGAAACCTGAGTGCCCAAGGACTATCCTAGGAGCCTTTCTCTAGAGTGGGTAATTGGCATACTCTCATTATGTACCTCTTTAGTGCTTTCAAACAAGAACAATTTATATGCCTGTGTTTAAAATTTAATTTAATGCTCCTTCCATCTCTTTTGTTCTTATTACATATTTTAAAATAGCCACATAGAAAGTCTTATAGTAGGTATTCAATAAATATTTGCTAACTGCTGCTGAAAACATTAAGTCATCAATACTTCTGATTACCTCTCAGGCAGTCATGACATGTGGGGCATACATAAGCAGGAAAATAAAATGAAAAAAAGCAAGCCTTACACATCATTAAGTTCAGCTACTCTCCCAAGAAATTCTTCGTAAGTTAAGGAGCCACTTTCTCGAACCAATGTGACATGTTTTGCTACTTTTTCTGGTAACTTGTTAAGAACCAACTGCGTCTGATCCGAAATCTGTTGTCCCATGATGAAATGATGTCTTTTGAAATCCAGGAAGTGTTGCTTCACATAGTTTCTGTTAAATATATATATAAAAGTTACTATATATAATATAAAAACAGCAGTATATCCACCCCTTCAAGAAAATAAAAGAAAAACTAGGAATACATTTAAGTAGAGTTCAAGAGGCTGATATCTCAGCTGATTTCTCAACAGAAACCATGCAGGCCAGAAGAGAGTGGCAAGAAATATTCAAAGTGATGAATAGCAAGAACCTACAACCAAGATTACTTTATCCAGCAAAGCTATCATTCAGAATTGAAGGTCAGATAAAGAGCTTCACAGATAAGAAAAAGCTAAAGGAGTTCATCACCACCAAACCAGCATTATATGAAATGCTGAAAGGTATTCTTTAAGAAGAGGAAGAAGAAAAAGGAACTCTTACCATTTGCCACACCATGGATGGAACTAGAGAGCATTATGCTAAGTGAAATAAGCCAGTCAGAGAAGGATAAATACCACATGATCTCACTCATTTGTGGAATATAATGAACATCATAAACTGATGAACAAGGACTGATCCAGAGATGGAGAGGCATTGATTGGACTGTCGGGCCTTGGAGGGAAGGTAGGGGAGGGCAGGGTTAAGGGGGAAAGATCAACCAAAGGACTTACATGCAAAACGTGGGTATAAGGACACATGTAATATCTTAATCAATAAAAAAATATATTAAAAAAAAGAGGCTGATATCATTTTGATATTAGCAAATACTTCCTTCTAGCTCAGGGGTGGGGAACATCCAGCCCCAGGACTGTATAAAGCCCGAAAAATCATTTGGTCTGGTCCTGCCAAGGCATTAGGGGTGAGTTAAATGTTTGACCAAATATAGCAGGCTAATTTTTTAAAAAAATATATTTTATTGATTTTTACAGAGAGGAAGAAAGAGGGATAGAGAGTTAGAAATATCAATGAGAGAGAAACATCAATCAGCTGCCTCCTGCACACTCCCTCATGAGGATGTGCCCGTAACCAAGGTACATGCCCTTGGCCGGAATCGAACCTGGGACCTTTGATAGTCTGAAGTCTATCCATTGAGCCAAACCGGTTAGGGCGAGGCTAATTTTTAAGTTGATAATTTTGTAAGGCCCTCAATGATGTTATAAATATCCAAATGGCCCCTGGCAGAAAAAAAGGTTCCCCACCCCTATTCTGGATCATGGAACAGTAGTACTGCATGGGAACATAATTTGCAAACCACTGGCATAGAATTCAGCACAAGACAAATCTCTGGTCAAGATTTCTCAAAGAACTAGCAGCTCTCATACTATTGTGCCACCTATAATTTAATCCTCGCAACCAGAATAATAACGTGCTTTCAAAAAACATTTGGAAGATTTTTAAAATAAAGAACAACTGTTTTTTTTTTAAATATAAGAATATCAAGGATTCCAAAAATGCCACATTCTTTAGTGGGTGGTAATATACACTTGATCAATTCTTTTTCTAACAAGTGAACTGTTGTAGTTCAAATATCCTTTATAAAGATATAAAATTACATCATGGGCAATTGGCAAAACCAAAAACCAACCCCCAAACCCAACCCAACCCAACCCAATCCAAAAAATCCGGGAAAATTTAAACCATATCCATTCATAAAAGGATTAAAGAAAAGCTGAAAAGCCTGAAAGTGCAACAAAATGACTAACTCAAAAGTACTGTAGTATTTATAAAATATACGTAACTGAAATAATCAATTATTTTCATCATGCAGTCAGTAATAAAAAAACATCAGTGATAAAAAACTAGGCCCCTAAGGATACACTTTCATTACTCATTCCTTATTCAACGGCTGTTATCTGTAAGCTGTTCTGCAAGATAAGAAATTAACAGCAGTTACAACAGATATTATAGGCAGTGAAACAAATTAAACTAGAGCCACTATAGAGCCTGGAATGCCTGTTCCGAAGAAAATTTTTATAGAAAGAAAAACTACAAAAGGAGAGAGAGTACTTGGAGGTTAAGAATACTGATTTCTGAGAGCACCAGTATGTTTACTAAATACATTACATACGTATTTGGAAAAATACACTAACTAGACGTGTAAGAATCCTCTCTGGGCCTTCCCTGCTTTTTTGGCAGAAGGGTAAGGTTAAGTGTGCTAGGTGTTTGGAAGTGAACTAAGAAAGATGGGGCCCCACACCTCAAATACCAAGTTCAGTTACAAGAAATGACAAAGAACATATCTTTGGAAATCTACAATTATACTAAGGAGGAAATTATTTAGAAATGGCAGCCAGGCAGCATCAAAGGAAAGAAAAAAAATCCACACTATTTTTGAGTTCGGAAAGAATCACTTCTTAGAGAGGCGACTTCAATAGAGCAGTGACTGATTTAGGGTCTGGGCCCGATGAAATTCTGAATGGATGGAGCTCAATTCATAGCAGTAGGGATGGGCGGAGGGGAGTGGAAAAGAGTAACTCTATGCAGGGTCAGAATGTGGGCGTGCACTACAATTAAAGTAAAGGGGCTGGGGATGGATTTGAATAATAATAGTAAGTCCACGTTTTGCAGCTAACATACAAATAACAATTATTAGCAAGGAAACGTTTCGTCTTGGCCGGTCCTGCAGGTAGCTGGTTCACCAAGGTCAGACCTTTGGGAAGAGGAGCAGCCTAAACTAACTGAGAAACGGAGGGCCGGCTACGCCGAGCAGATGGCTCGGCCGTGTGAGTTAGGGTCGCCGGGCAGAGGGGCTGTCCTCTGGGACGTCCGGTGCGGCCGGGCGCACGTGGTTTTCAACGTGACCGGTGTGTTTACCAAACACGCCGGCCGCCCCCGCCGCCTCGGCCCCTCCTCAGGCGCACTTGAACCTGGAGCTTTGAGCCAACAGCCACGTCCGCGATCCGACGGGCTGCGCAGGCGGCAAGATTCAAACGCGGTTCCGGGCTCGAGAAGGACCAGCTCCCTCCAGTGCCCCCAGGTCCTCTCCCCAAATGGGACCAGCCACCTCCCCACACCGGGCCATTGAAACGGCCGGGCTGGAGCCGGTGCGTCCCCGCAGGGCCTCCCAGGCCG
>NW_005366171.1:2869972-2893511 GCF_000412655.1 Myotis brandtii
GCGCGTTGCCTGGAGACAGCGCCCGTCCTTCCTCAGAGCTGGGCCTTAGCTCACGTGCTCTGCTGCTCCCGGGGACCTGAGAGGGAAGACCCAGGCGGGGGCCGTGCCCAAGTGGAGGCCTCGCCGGGCAGGCTCCTGGAGGTAGGGGCTCCGTGGGGCGGCCATGGGTACGGCCTGGCCGACTGCTGCCTCTCTCGGCGCCATGGGCGAGGGGCGGAGGGCCCCCTGGTGACAGAGGCCACGGCGAGCCCCGGTTTGGTCAGGGGTTGGATTCCCAGCCACCACTTAGGAGGCCTCCAACCGCCCACTGGTCATAGTTACACAGAGATGGTCTCGTTCCTTACCACGAAGCGGGGTTGATTATGCTTGCCTCACTAGACTAAGAAACATAAAAGAGAACACGTGTGCAGTAAGAAATGGCAGCTCTTACTATTATGAACAGGTGTTGGCAATGTTACGGCTTTTCAGAACATACATAGTCAATAAATGTGGTCCATTAAGTATCCCGTGTGCCAAAAAACGATACTAAACACCTACGGGCATTGCTCCAAGCACTCGGCCAGTAAACAGCAGAGCAAGGTTTTAACCGAGGTATGCTTAGCAGCTAAATGAAACTACTTCTCATCTTGTTAATGTCTCCACACCTGTCCTTCCCAATCATTTGTGGATTTACCCTGTGAGGATCTAATCCTGCCCTCTAATAATAAAGAGCTCACATTTATTGACTATTTACCACGTGCCAAGCCCTGTTACAAGGACTTTAAAGGTATTAATTCACTTAATCCTCACAGCAATCTTATGAGGTATCTATTATTAATATCTTCATTTTACAGATGAAGAAACAGGCTTAGGAAAGTTAATGAAGTTTTCCAAGGTCAACCGCCAGGTCAGGAGCAGAGCCAGATTCAAACCCAAGCTAATCGAACCCTGAGCCTATGCTTTTAGCTCTTGTTCTAAAATACTTCAGTGAGATGATAAGACTTTAGCAGGACCGGGTCCATGTCTGTCTGTGTACTTTTCTTTTTAAAATATATTTTTATTGATTTCAGAGAGAAAGGGAGAGGGAGAGAGAGAGAGAAACATCAATAATGAGAGAGAATCATTGATCAGCTGCCTCCTACAGGCCCCACACTGGGGATTGAGCCTGCAACTCAGGCATGTGCCCTTGATAGGAATGGAACCTGAGACCCTGCAGTCCGAAGGCTGATGCTGTATCCACTTAACCAAACCAGCTAGGGCTGTACTCCTTTTTTATACCTCATTTAGAGCATACTGAGGATTCTCTTCCTAATGGCCAGCAGAGAACCTGGCATGCAATAGTTGTTCAGTATTTGAACACTTGATGAACATTTGAATGCTGCAAAAACTAAGATCCATCATGTGTGAAAGCAGTCAAACTTCGAAGAAATATGTGCAACCCCGTGTTCACTGCAGCATCTTATATGATAAAAGGCTAATATGCAAATCGACCAAACAGCGGAATGACTGGTCGCTATGACACGCACTGACCACCAGGGGGCAGACACTCAGCGCAGGAGATGCCCCCTGGTGGTCAGTGCGCTCCCACAGGGAGAGCGCTGCTCAGCCAAAAGCTGGGCTCTTGGCTGGCGAGCACAGAGGCGGTGGCAGGAGCCTCTCCCGCCTCCGCAGCAGCACTAAGGATGTCCGACTGCCAGCTGCGGGGAGTGGGCCTAAGCCGCCAGTGGGACATCCCCAAGGGCTCCCGGACTGCGAGGGGGTGCAGGCTGGGCTGAGGGACCTCCCCCTCCCCACGAGTGCACGAATTTCATGCACCGGGCCTCTATTATTTATAATATCCAAGAGGTGGAAGCAACCTAAATGTCCATTAATAGATGAATGGGAAAAGAAAAAGTCATTTGCCCATTTTTTAATCAAGCTATTTGGGTTCTGTTGTTGTCTGTGGACATCCTTAGTGCTGCTGCAGAGGTGGGAGAGGCTCCTGCCACTGCCGTTGCTCTTGCCAGCTGAGAGCCTGGCTTCTGGCTGAGTAGCGCTCTCCCTGTGGGAGCGCACTGACCACCAGGGGGCAGCTCCTGCGTTGAGCGTCTGCCCCCTGGTGGTCAGTGTGTGTCATAGCGACCGGTAGTTCTGCCGTTCGGTCGATTTGCATATTAGCCTTTTATCATATAGGATGCTGCAGTGAGCATGAGCATTGAGTTGTAGGAGTTCTTTATATATTTTGGAACAATTGGGCATAGAAATTTTAAAAATGCCATTGAGCAGCAAAAATAAAATACTTAGGAATAAATTTGGCCAAAGAGGTGAAAGGCATATAAACTGAAAATTACAAAAAATTGTGAGAGAAGTTAATGATCTAAATACAGAGATATATCATGTTCATGGGTCAGAAGATTCTGTATTTTTAAGATGTGATTTATCTCTGATTTGATCTATAGCTTTAAAGGCAAGTTCAATAAAAATCATAGCAGGTTCTTTTTGTGGAAATTACTAAGCTAATTCTAAATTTATATGGAAATTCAAAGGACTTAGAGTTGGCAAAACTTTGATCAAGAAAACAAAAGTTGAGGGACTTATACTGCCTGATTTGAAGACACTTCATCAAAGTAGATAAATGGATAAAAAACTAAGCACATGAAAAGATACTCAACATCATTATTCATTAGGGAAATGAAAATTAGAGGTACAATGAGATATCACTGAACACCCTAGTTACTAGAATGGCTGAAATTTAAAAGACTGATCATAGCCCTGCTGGCGTGGCTCAGTGGTTGAGCTTCGATCTGTGAACCGGGAACTCATGGTTTCATTCCCGGTCAGGGCACATGCCCAGGTTGTGGGCTCAATCCCCAGTGTGGAGTGTGCAGGAGGCAGCCGATCAATATTCTCTCTCATTATTATTGTTTCTAGCTCTCTCTCCCATTCCCTCTCCCTCTCTGAAATCAATAAAAATATATTTTAACAAAAAGACTGATCATAAGAAGTGCTGACAAGAATGTGAAACAGCTAAATTCTCATATACAGCATGTTTATGTTTAGTTTTTTAAAAAACTAAACATATACCCACCATATGATCTAGCCATTCATTCCACTCACAGGAATTTGCCCACAAAGTCTGTACATGAACAGTCATAGTAGCATTATTTATAATAGGCCCAAAGTGTAAACAATCAAAATGTCCATCAACAGGTGAATGGAAAACAAATCGTGGTATATTCACACAGTGGAATACTACTCAGAAATAAGGAGGAATGAACGATTGATATTCTCAACAACATGGGTGAATCTCAAAATAATTATCTTAGTGAAAGAAACCAGGCTCTCCCACTCCCCAAATATATACTGTGCGATTCCACTGATACAAGATTCTGGAAAATCCAAACTAGAGCGACAAAAAGGACATCAGTGGTTGTTTGGAGATGGGGAGTAGAATGAAAAAGAGATGGGCAGGAGGAAACTTTTTGGTGTGATAGGTATGTTCATTTTCATGATTATAGTGCTGGTTTCACAGGTGTATACATATGTCAAAACTTCTCATATTGTACAATTTTATATGTGCAGTTTATTAAATGCCAGTTATACCTCAATAAAATTGAGGGAAAGGACTTTCTATTTCAACCTAATTTGAGCCTTGGATTCAGGAAAATTACTGTACAGATTGCCTTCAGTTTTATAAAGTGGAGCCATTACTCCTTTTTATAGCTCATGGAGAAAGTAATGAGGAATGAACTATAGGAGAGACTGTAAGACTATTGAATTTAAATTAGTATAATTATTGATATCTCTAGATAATTCCTTCCATCTCTACAGCTTTTTTCTTACGTTTGCACAAGCATAATGAATTAGAATGTAAAGCAATAAGACAGTAATAAGGATTATCTTAAAGACCATAGTAAAAGAGATTAAAAATTATCTCTGGAATTCTTATGAAGTTATTTTGTAGCAGGGTAAGGAAAACTTTATTTTTTATGTATTAAAAAAGTAGGAAAAATGTTTGTAGGATACCATAAATATAAATAGTAAGAGTTATGAAAGAAGGAACCTCTAAGTTAATTGTTTTATAAGAAGGATCCTTTTATAATGAATCTTGCCATTTGTAATGTGTATTCAGTTTACATAGGTATTTTCCAGTTAAAATGCAGAGGCTTCAATAAAATCATAGTAAACATAGTTCTGTAGTGAAGACCAGGAAAATCTGAGAGACTTTTGAAATATTTTTCTAGGAAAGTATGTTCAATGCCTCCTGCTTTTTGTAAGGTCACTAAACATCTGTGACAGGACTGTGGGAATGTATGAGGCGGCTTTTAGTGATTATGGATTGTAAACATTTTTAACTTCCTGATGTAAAAATCATAAAGTTGAAAGAACTGTCTAATAAATCATCTAGTCCAACATTCTTCTTTTATAGATGAGAAGCTGAGATCTAATGAGAAGTAGTTCATCTAAGGACTACAGAGCAAGTTAATTAAACTGGGTTAGGATCCTGATTTCCTGGCCACTAGTCTGGTACTTTTCCTCAATACGATATTGTGTTTCGTTCTATTTGTGTAGAATATGAGGGAACAGCTGGTCACTTACAGTGAAAGTTAAGGCTTCATCATCTTCCAGAATTCTCCTTTCTGGCTGCTTCTACTCAAGATCCGTCCTCCATCCTCTGCTTTTATTTACACATTTGGAGAGCTCATGTACTCATAACTTCAGTTATCACCTGTATTCAGATGATTCCCAAATCAGCGTTGCCAATTGTTTTCTTCCATTGGTGTTCCAGTCCTGTACTCCCATACTTACATAGAATATCTCCCATAGGAATGAATGCTACAGTAATGGCACCTGAATTCCACAATTTCCATATCATAGTGGCTTCAGTATTCTTCTGGTCTCCCAGGCTAAATCATGAAGAAATTTCTGTCTCCTCAAGCATTCTGTCATTGTGTCCTATACTTTCTTTAAAATTTCTCCTTGTTTAATTTTTTTATTCTTTTTAAAAATTTCTTAGTGTGTGCTAGGCACTGTTAATTGTCCTATATTTATTATATTTTGTAAGCCTCACCCTGGTCCTAAAAGATAGGTGTTAAAAATAGATACTAACATCTTAATTTTACAGAAGAGAAAGCGGTTCTAGAGAGGTGAAATAATTTGCCCAAGTTCACATAGTTCATAAACTACAGAGGAGGGACTCACATCCACTGTCTGACTTCAGAACCCACCTCAGGTTTTAGTTACTGCGCTATATTTCTACTATTGGGTTCAACCAATTCTTGTCCATTCCATACTGTCATCTCAGCCTAAGTTCCATGTTACTTCATAGATAGGTTAGTATAATAACATCTTAGCTGATGAACTTATAATGAATCGTATTTAGTCAGTTCATCTTGTATTTTGCTGCTTGACCAAACAACTTAAAATATTTTCATTAAATCTACACCATAAGGGTGCTGGTGTTCAATATTAGGCCAGAGCAGGTAAACAGACTGGATCGCAGTCTTTGAGAACCCATTTTAAATGAATGATTTGACCACACCATTTCCCCAAAGATGTATCTGGATCTTAGAGAGAATCAGTTCTGTATATTACCTACCCTCATTGTTATCATGTCAGTTCAGGCCAGCCCCCCACAATCCTTCATTGCTATGTTCTATGGTCACTGATATCAGCGCAACTCTTTCTCATCTCTACCCACCTTAGGCTAGCTTCCTCCCTGCCTTAGCCATCTCAGCTGACCTCAGGAATTCCCATATTCCTGTCAACAACTCCCCTGCCATTATCTGATTTTCCTTTGAACACTTTCTACCTTACTGAATCCAGAGGAATCCACTGCCCTGATGACCTTTTTGGCAAGGAGACAAGTTAACATTCTTTCTTCTAGCTGTCAGTTCCCTTTCACACTAATGTTTAATTACTATCAATTAGTCCATCTGGACATCTGGTTTTTCCTAAGCCAGCTATGCCTAATAACTGCAGATCAAAGAAGTCATGTTTCTCCTCATGCAAATACAAGACTCAGACCTTACCATTACTATGTACAAAAGAAAGATCAATGAGTACTAACAGGGCCAGAGGAAATGAAGTGAGAAAGCTCAAGAACATAGAGAGTATGTACTTGCTCCAATCCTGGGAGCTATCCACCAGTTCCCAGATGTTTGGACCAATGGGAAATGACCACTACCACAAGAGAGCAAAACCTAGGTCAGTTTATCCCTCTGCTACATGGAAAACAAGGACTAGAAGCAGTCAATCCACAATTATATTTCCAAGATTATCTAAAGATCATCTTTTTATAGGTAGTTAATTTGTACTAATTTGTTTTGAATTAGGATCCAAACAAGATCCTCTCGTTGCATTTGTTATATTTCAAGTCTTTTCATTCAGAGCAGTCCTCCTTTCCTCCTTTTTTCATACTATTGTAGAAATTTGGGTGTGTTAAAGTTCAACCAACATATAAGTAGGAAATATGTGCTAAGACATTTATTGCAAGCAGTTGGTTTACTCAGTTGTGGGGGCTGCAAGGCAAATTGGAAATCTGTAGGGCAAGCCGTCAGGAAGGGCAGGAGAAATGCCAAATTCTTTCTTTTTATATGCAGTCATACACAACATGTGGAATTTTAACTTTTAGTATAATTATAAATTCGTGGATTTTATATATTTGATCAATTGCATTTACTATTACTTTTGATGTTTATATAGTCCCATCTTTGGCCAATAGTAACCACATCATATTGTCTTTTTGACAAGACTTGGATAGCTTCCTTGTGTTCCCGTCCTTGGCTTATTGTCTAAATTTCCTGCTGTAGACCTGGAACTAGCCATTCTTCTAAGGAATTTTGGATCCTTTCACTGGGCAATGGTATTTAGAGACCATAATTTGGTTGCCAAATGTAGACATAGCTATTGGACTGTCACTACTTCTAGTTCTTTTCAGTGGACAGAGCTAGGGACTATAAATGTTTGAAAATAACAATCTAAAGCTTGTACTGATGTTCCTAATTTAAATGTAATATTATAAGATTTTAAATCTAATTTGATGTTATACTTATATCTCTTTTATCTTACATTGAAAATCTTAAATCTTAATAAAGTTAATAAATTATTTACATTATAAGGTATGGAATATAGATTCAAATAACAAAATTCCAATGTTACTATTGACTATTAGGTTACCAATTGAAGTTTACATGTTCTGACTGCTGTGTTCTTAGAATATATATCACTAAGGATGTAGAGTCAAAATACTATGCTCTAGTCCCTTGAAATAGTTTTCTTTTAGTAGTTTCTCAGGTTTTTTAAATTTTTATTTTTAGGGATTGCTTCTTAAATTTAATTTTTAAAAAAATCCTCATCCAAGGATATTTTTTTCATTGATTTCTAGACAGAGTGAAAGGGAGGGAGGGAGGAGGGGAGGAGAAAGAGAGAAAAACATTGACATGAGAGACACATTAGAGACACATTAGTTTCTCTCCCCCCCCCCTCCCCCACACATGCCTCCACCTACCCCCACCGGGGCTGGGGAACCTGCAACCCAGGCACATGCCCTTAACCAGGAATCAAATCTACGACTCTTCAGGCCTAACCACTGAGAAAAACCATTCAAAATCCTATATTTTTGGATTTGTGACAATCTGATAGAAGTGGTGTATTAGAGAGTAGTTTTAATTTTTTAAATATATTTTTTATTGATTTCAGAGAGGAAGGAAGAGAGATATAGAAACATCAATGATGAGAGAGAATCACTGATTGGCTGCCTCCTGCATACCCCCCACTGGGGACCAAGCCTGCAAACCTGGCATGTGTCCTGACCAGGAATCCAACCATGACCTCCTGGTTCATAGGTAGATGCTTAACCATTAAGCCAGGCATGAATTTTAATTTTTCTTAGTATGATTGTTACTGAGCATCTTATATATTATTTATATACCATTTTCATTTTTGTTGTGAGTTGTCTCTTCTTACCTTTATCTGTTTTCCCCATTTGGTTAATGGTCTTTTAATGTTTAAGAGCTCTTGTTTATTAAATGCTAGAGGCCCGGTGCACAAAATTCATGCACGGGTAGGGTCCCTAGGCCTGGCCTGCGATCAGGGCCAATCGGGGCCTTCCGGTTGCCGGCCATGACCTTCCTTCTGGCTGCTGCCTGGGGCCTTCCTTGGTTCCGCCCCGCCCTCTGATGGTCAGCATACGTCATAGCGAGCAATTGAACTCCCAGTCTCCTGGTCGAACTCCCAAGGGGACACTTTGCATATTAAGCTTTTATATATATAGATATTAGCCCTTTGTCTGTGTTTTAAATTGCAGATACCTTTTCCAAGTTTATCATTTGTCTTTTGACTTTGTTTAATGAGAATTTTTAGCCATACAAACTTTTAAATTTTCATATAGTCAAATTCATCAAAGTATGTATGTAGTCTAGTATCAATAAAGATACCAAATCATATCTTTATTGCTTCTGGATTCTGCATCAGAATAATTAGGAAGATTTTCCTCACTTCAGGTTAGAAAGGAATTCACCCATATTTTCTTCTAGTAGTTATAAGGTTTTGTTTATTACATTTAAATCTTTGATCCATCTGGAATTTATTCTGGCATATTATATCAAAGGTAGATCTGATTTTGTCCTTTTTACTAAATGGTTTTCCAGTTGTTCCAACATCATCTAGTCTATCTTTCCCCATCTTATTTGTTCCCATTTAACATGTACTAAATTCTCACATGCATTTAAATTTATTTGTGAGATGTCTATTCTGTTACATTGGTTTTCTTTTCATATACTAGTACTATGTTGTTTTGATTATAGGGATTTTATAATATGTTTCAATATCTTGTAGGGAAAACCTTCCCTTCTATTGCTTTCATATGAAGGGAAAAAGAAGTCAGGTTATTATGAATGACCAGGTCATAAAGCCTTAGTCATGGGAGGGGTTGTAGGCTGGAGTGAGGTGATTTTGAGTAGATTTTGTCCATGAACCAATTCCCATGGAATCAAGTCTGAGTCAGATTTATAGAGGGATGGTAATAAAAACTGCAAAAGCTTTCTGCACTAAAAAGACAGTATCTTAGATTATGGTAAATACTGCTTTGAGATAACTAACTAGTTCTCCTCTAGTTCTACACTAATGTTGCTAGATAAAATACATGGCACCCAGTTAAATTGAATTTCAGGGAAACAACAAATAATTTTTTAGTATAAGTATGCCCCAAATATCACTTCACACAACTATATGGGACATACTTACAGTATTTGTTGTTTACCTGAAATTAAAATTTAATTGGACTTCTTGGAGTTTGTTTTGCTAAATCCAGCAAGCATATCAAACATTTCTTAGCTTTGCTTCTTGAAGGATTCCAGTGCATCAGCACTGGTGTCAGGCAACAGCAACTGCAATAGTACCTGGCGGAGAGGCAGTGCCTGGAGAATTTTGTGGTTGCTGGAGGAAAAGGCAGCAGTCTCTAGTGGCCAAGTCATCATCTAGGGAAGAAGCATAGTTACTTGGTATGTGCAGATGAGGCTATTACCTGGGAAGCAGCCTCAGAGTCTGGCAGTCAGTGGTGCCTTTTGAGTGTGGCAGTTGCCAGAGAATATAGAAGCAGTTCTTAGTAGAGGCATTGGTGCCTCATAGCTGTGGTGATACCTAGAGAAAATAGTCACGGTGCTTGATGGGAAAGGAAGAAACCAGCAGAAGTGGTAGTGTGCCCAGTGGAAGGTTTAAGAGTACTCACTGGAGTGGAATTAGACAAGATCAGTGGGAAAAACCTTAATGCCATATAGAAAGTGATCACACTTTCTTGTGAGCCCATTTGAGTCTCCTGCTTCCAAATAAACCTGGAAGGTTACTTTTTTTTTTTTTTTTTTCAAGTAACAGGATTGTTCCTTAACAGGTACAGAGAAATGCAAGTTTTATTGGTGCTTCCCAAGTCATCACTCTGGGAAAAGAGAATAAAGGAAGTGTATAGACAGTGTAAGAAGGATAATTATTTCTGCTCCCACCTACACTTTATTGCTCTCAGCTAATTACCACCAGTACAGGGCTCTCTGTGGAACCTCTTTTGAGCATAGGGCTCAAGCCTGAAGGCCCAAGTAGGATCCAGAAAGAGAAGGATGCTATAGGAGCCACAAGTCTACTTATCTAACCACATATGTAAAGTGAAAGTGATGGATGAGGATGGTTACCATGTCTCTAGGGACCAGGCCTTGCCAGGATTAGACAATTGAGTGCCAGGAATGGGTACTGAGTTTTAAGATAGAAAAACTCCACCCACCGGTAATATGTAGTCCAGTAGAGTCTTGGCCTTTATCAATAAGGTTAGCAATCCCTCTTCCAAGGGGATGTATTGAAGGGGTTATTAGTAAAAGGACATGTAGAAGTGGGAACAAGGGTGGGAATATTCTCTTACTTACATTAAAGTTTGAAGTGTTCCTCAGCTCTGCTTGCCACCACATGACTATTTCCCTCCATGCAGATGCAGGCTACTCAGCTTACTTACTGAAGTGGTATTGTAAGTAAGCTGGGTAGCCTGCATTTTGACTGACAACATATACTCTAATCTACCTGCATTGGAGTTTCAGACAAAGGCAAGATCCCCTGTAGACAAAGCCATATTTTAGTTTAAATTAGGATCATGTTTGCCTCTTGCCTCTGCCCAGACACTAGTCAATACCAGTGATGAGTTTACATCATTTCTGATGTCTCCTAGCATCATATTCCTCATTCCACATTCCTTTCTAGATGTACTACCCAGACATATTTTCCATGCTGGATCTTCAGATTTAGACATCTCTTCCTTATACCTCTACTATATTGAAGTTTCTGTTGTATTCTTCTACTTGTAGTATATTTTTAATAAGTTCATATATATATATTAGAGAAAACAACATGTTTTTAAAATATTTTGTTATGACACTATATTTTATAAAGTTTCGTAACATGTTTATTACTATTATTTGTGATGTTGACTTTTGCTGAAACTATAATCTTCACAGGTAAAGTAATATACACAAAGGAGTATTATATTTGGTCTTTTGATATTCATAGTGATTTTACTTTTAATTTTGTCTTATTTTGATCACAGAAAAATGTCTTCAACTTAGATAAAAACTAAACCCAAATAAAATAACAATTTGAGTAGCAATAAATAAAAGTCTTAGAAATGTCCCCAAAGGGTTCTAATTTCTAGATAATTATAGTATTTGGTATGCAGAATTCCAGATTGCCAAGAAACCACCCTAGACTTTGGAGACTAAAATAAAAATCCAGAGACCAAGGAACCAAAATTTTTGCCAATATTTATTGACTTTGTGGTTGCTGAGTGAGCTCAACTTTCTTTGACTTGACCGCAATCCAAAACACACTGAAGTTTCTGTATTAAAACAAATATTAATATAAGATTGCTCACAGAGGTGAGTCGATGGCCACCTCAGAGATTCAAGTTCAAGTACAATAGCCTTTGCACATTCTTCTGGCTTGTTCACAGCTACAATCTATATCCAAAGAAAGTCATCAAGAAAAACAATATATTTTTTTTTAAAAAAAGAAGAAAAACAATATTTAAAAATTTTAAATTCCTGATTTTTAATTCTTGGCAATTAAACAAAAAATTAAGATAATACTCTCTGGGCCAACCAAAAAAGAGTATGCCAACCAGGTATGGCCTCTGAGATAAAAGAATCATGACGCTATGGGGTCACTTGTGAGGGGAAGAAATTAATGGCAGTCTCAGAAGGGAAAACTAGAGAGGGGAAGACATAAAACTAGAGGGAAAAAAGACAAATAGGCTATCTTGAATCTTTCACTTCCTGTGAACTCTGAAATGGATTGGAATGTAGGATCTGAATCACAAGAAAAGGTCTTGTGTTTGTGTGTGTGTGTGTGTGTGTGTGTGTACTTGATCAACTTAAAATTAAGCTGATATTGCTCTGTCTGGGTAGCTCAGTTGATTAGAGCATTGTCCTTATATGCCAAGGTTGCAGGTTCAAGCCCTGGTCAGGACACCTACAAGAAGCAACAAATGAATGCACAAATGAGTGGAACAACAAATCCATCTCTCTCTCTCTCTCTCTCTCTCTCTCTCTCTTCCTCTCTCTCTCTCCCTCCCTCCCTCCCTCCCTTCCTCCTTTCTCCCCCCTTCCTCTTTCTCAAATCAATAAATAAAAATTTTAAAAATTAAGACCATATGAAGCAAGAACAGTCCCACATGGTGATGTATATACTATTGGTTTTACAATTGTTTGTAGTCCAACAACCATAGTTGTCTCTTACTTTTGCAAACAACAGACAACTTTTACTTTGCATGAAAGTTATAATATATCTATGTAAATAAGAGAGCAAAGAAGTTTTCTAAATACTTTTATTTTTGGCACAAATATTTATAAATATTTCTGCACTTCTCAAGTTCTTCTTGCTGGAAAATGGAGAGCTAGTGATACATTTTTTAATGACATTAAAAATGTGTATTATTTTATAAAGGTAATGTATTTTTTTAAGTATGTTAATAATAAATTAAGGTCCTAATGGTTATCATATTAGAGAAAATAATTAATAGGTTAGTCTCAGCAGAAAAATTAGTTTTAAGAGAGGATAAGCTAGGGATATCAAAACAAAACAATTAACTTCAGACATTATTATACTATGTGCAATCTTTTGATGAATAATGTTCAATTACAGGATGTAATACCTTGCACAATACCTGATATATAGTAGATATTCAGCAAATGTTTGTTAAACTTCATTGCTTTTTAACACAGTAATTTTCCTCAGTAATAATATCTATCACTCAGATAAAAATAGAAATTTCTAAGAGATTTTTTTGATTTCTTGCAAAAGTATATTTTTCTACAGAAAATAGCAGCAGCAAAAGAAAATGTGTGTATGTTCTAAAAAGTGATTCCAACTCTGAATAACTCCAGTTATTCAGAGATGAATACTTTGACCCTCTCTGTATTTGTAGTCTCTGCTGATAATTGCTGTCAATATCCTCAGCCTCATTATTTTTCTCTGTTTATTTTGGCTTTACAGAGATCAGGTCTCAAGTCACAGGAATCTCTATGGCCTTCAGTTACTAAACTTTTCCTTCCTTCTTTTGCTCTTGCCTGGCTCAGAAGGATATGCCAGGTGGTATAAATGTTTCCCTTTCAGAGCTGAAGAAGGGATCTGGGCTACAGAGTCAATAGAGAAAGCCTTGGTTTTGGTGGTTTCTTGGCTCTCAACTCACCTGTTCTCAGCCAGCTGAGAGGTCTCTTTACAAATGTGTTCAGATTAGCTGTTTTAGATCCTTGTACTTTGTTAGCTCCATTCTCCCACTGGGATATTATTAGGACATAACGAGGCTAGAAAAGCTGTGGGAAGCTTTGGAGGCAGGAGGATAGGGTTCAGCAAGGATTGCAGTAAAACAGGAATTCACTTTGGTTTCATTACCTACATAGTCCAAAGATAGCCCTGAGTTGATTCCAGTTAGGAAGCAAGGCTGGACTTTCTTGTTTGGTCCTTTAGCCCTTTTAGTTTCCCCATCTGGAGCCAGGATATGTGTCAGGAAAGAAATCAGCCTCAGGTGTGTGCTCTCATTTTTTTTCTCTTCTAAACTTCAGCTTCCATGCACCGCACTGTAGTTTTGGGTGGACTGTTGGGCTCTTCTGGCTTTTTATCTATTTTCTTTGAGTTCTCACCAGGGTTGCCATCATCAGCCTTTTCCTCCTTCACTACTTTGGTTTCAATCATTTCCTTCTGCTGATTCTTGTTTGTAAAAGGGAAGGCCTTTACATACCTGTAGGCATAAACATGAAATTAAAGTGAGAGGCTTCTCTGTAACACCTATAACAATAGATAACACTTTGCCTGTGATGGCCATATTGGCACAGCACACTGGGTACTTTATTTCTGAGAGATGCTAACACATGCACACTCAAATACATGAACTCATTCCCATTCTAATGGATTCATTTAGATTGGATAGTAAGTTCACAGGCCAAACTTTGGGCTGACCTCACAACTCTCCCACCAAAAGCAAAGAATTGAAAATCAAATAAAGCATATACATTTTCCCCTAGATGTCAATCTTTTATTTATTTATTTTCAAAGGGACAGCCAATAACTTATATTTAAAGGCTGGCTAATATGCATTTGCTGATATAGTAGGAAAGACTGTGTGGTAGCGGGGAGAGGTGAGGTGAGAGAGAAAATTTACAGTATAAGAGAACTGTCATCTCCATTTTGACCAGGAAAATATGAATAACAAGATTGGAAAAACATAAGATAGAGATACAACAAAGATTACAAGGTAAATGATATTCCGATAACTCTACCTTTTGATGTAGCAAACGGCGAGACCAGCTGCAGCGGCAAAGAAGAGGAGTGCAAGCACTAGCAGAGCCGTGGGAACACCTGGAGGAAACAAACATGGCTTGTTGGTCCTTCACTTTTACATTGTTGTGCACTGCTCTTCTAACATTCATCTTTACCTGTGTGCGAGACACAGATAGTGAAGGAGAAAAGCCTTCTCTGTGACCACACAGGGGCCACTTAGGATGTTGGGTCGACATCTACTTCTTTGCTTCTCACCTATAGAAACCTTGGCCCTGCTTCTCATACACTTTCTATTCTCTAAGTTGCAATATGACAGAAAGAGTCCATTTTTCTCTGTGGCCTTGAGATGATAAGTTTGGAGCTAATTAAGTATAAGACCCTTACTTTTAAACAAGAAAAGCAAATCTCTAATCATATGCCTCTAAGGTTTATAGTTTAAAAAGAACTTCTACACATTCATAGATAGTAATTTATTTTTTAAAGTTGAGTTTGAAAAGTGAAACTATTTTGTACTCATGATTTTTAGTTTAATCATTACAGTTTATTAGAGCTCTATGTCTAAAGTTGAGTTTGCATTAAGCTTTTGTTTGTATTTGGCAGGTCCTGAGCAACCGATCTAGAGACAGCTAGTTTCTATGTATTATCTGTTACACACACACACACACACACACACACACACACACACACACACTGCAGATACAGGAAGCTTTACCTCCAAATCCAACATCTTCATTCTTGAATGCTGTTTTATATTCAATAGGTGATTCAGTTTCTGTAGATGTGGTGGTAGTTTCTATAAAAACTTCTGTTATGCAAATTAATTTTGTTTTTCGTGGAGAAATGGTAGCCCGAGCCCGAGTAGGGGCAGAAGGAGTTGTAGTAGAGTACGGTGTATCAGTAGACAATGCTGAGTGTATGGTGTCAGTATCAGTCATTTCTGGTATGTATGCTGCAGTTTGAGTGTTGAATATGGGATCTTTGGTGGTAGTAATTTGTGGAAAGCATGAGTTAATCCAAGTATCTGTAGGGAAGAAGAAATGAAATAAGAAGAAAATATTGTAATAGCCTCTTAACTGGTCTTCCTGCCTGTAGTCTTACTCCCCTCCAGACTCTTTACACTATAGCTGGAATGGTTTTCCAAAAATGCAAATCTAATTATATCACTTCCTTAGAATCCTTTAGTGGCTGCCTGTACTGCATGGCCTATAAGTCCCTCCATGATTTGGTCCTGCTGACATGACCAGCCTCATCTGATCAGTCTTTCTGTCATTCCTCCTATCATACTGAAATTCCTTCAGTTCTTTGATATGCTTTCTCTCACATTTCTTACAAGCTTTTGACCTTGATGCTTTCTTCAACAGTAAGACTTTGTTGCCCCTCTTTATTTAGCTAACTTTTACTTGTCCATCAGGTCTCAGACTGAACACTTTCTTAGGCAGACTTGATGACTAGATTGGCCTCCTTGTCCGTCCTTTGTCATGGTTCTCATTACACTCCTCCCCACTGGTCTGTCTTGGTCATCATTATATGCACACTGTACCTGGCAAAAAACATGCTCAATATTGGATGAATAAAGCAAGGAAGGAAAAGCAAAAGGAAGGAGTAGATAGGGAGACCACTTCAGGACAAAGATCTATTAAAACCAGATTTCTCTGTGCTCATCAAAAACGAGGAGGGGGCCTGGGTGGCATGGCTCAGTGGTTGAGCATTGACCTATGAACCAGGAGGTCACAGTTCAATTCCCAGTCAGGGCACATACCTGGGTTGCGGGTTCAATTGCCAGTATGGGACATACAGGAGGCAGCTGATCAATGTTTCTTTCTTACCGTTGATGTTTCTATCTCTCTCTCCCTCTCTTTTCCTCTCAAATCAATAAAAATATATTTTCAAAAAAGGGAGGGAGGGGAAGAGGTAAGGGAGAGATATAGGTTTGCTTTTCAATCTGTTGAATGCGGTAGATAGGAAACTACATTTATTAAGCATCTTGCTCTGAGGCCCCTAACACTTCATTTAAAACTTTTATCAAACCCTCATTATTATAGGAGGAAACTGAAGTTCAGAGAAACTAAATGACTTGCCCAGAGTCACAGAGCTAGTAGATGGCAGAGCCATGAATATATTTTAATATGAATTTGTACCTATTTAAAATCTCTGGTTATTTGTGGCAGGAGGTAGTATTAGCTAGAATGTTAGCTGTGAAGAAAAGTCATTCCATTCATTTTTGAAAATTAAATAATTTGTCTGCCAAGGTCATGGATACTACAGTACTGATAAAACATTGGACTACATATGCATTCAGGCAGAATTTTATGCTATTAATTTTCCTTTGAAAAGACCTCTATTTACATAGACATCATCCTTGACTTTCTCTGCCCTGAACTTTCAGCTATATTTTCTATTTTTGAGCAATGCTGAGTTCTTCCCTCAGAAAATGAATATTTTTAAAAATATCAGGGGTAAAAACCTACTAAGCACAATATACTGTGTTGGGAACTGAAAATATAGAGACAGATAAGGCATGGTTCCTGTTTTCGGGAGGACAAAGTATTTTGATAAGGATAGGGGGAGATCACTGGGGATTCACAGAGAATATGGCGTTTGGGCTGAGTGTGGAGGATTAATATGTTCATTCAACAAATATTTATTGAGCTTCAACTTTGTGCAGGCACTGTTCTAATCACTAAGGACATGGTGTAATAAAAAAGACAAAAATCCCTGCTTGTAAGGGCCTTATATGCTATTGGAAGGCTAGAGATAATAATTTTTTTTAAAAGCCAGCAGTGTCAAAGGATGGTAAATGTTGAGAAGATAATTGAGCAGGATGAAGATTAAACTGGAAGGAGTGGGGAATGGGGGACAGATACTCTGGATAGGGTGATAAGAGAAAACCTCTTTGTGGAGGTGATACTTAAGCTGATACCTGAATGATTAAAAAGTAGCCAGTCCTTGAAGATCTAGGACAAAAGAATTGCAAGTAAAGAGAACAGGAAGTTCAAGAGCCTGAAGTTGAATGGACTCAGCATGTGTGATGGGGAGAAAAAAAGCCAGAAGGGCTGGAACTGAGGAGCAACTCATCTAGTATGAAACGGGGAATAGAATATCCTAGTCAATAGGAATGAGCATGATCCAAGAATCCAGAAATTTGAAAGTGTAATTATGTTAGAAAAAGGAGAAGGAGCACAGTGTGGCTGGAGCATAGGGTGTGTGTATGATTGGCAGCATGGAAGACTGCAAGCAAGAGATGAGAGTGGGAAGATAGTTTGGATTCAAAATTGTCATGTTAAAGAATTTGGAATTTATTCTTAGGAGCAGGAATTTTTGACTGGGATCTACAAACCGATATACAAAAGTTCTCAACTGATATACGAGTTGACCATACATGCCCACTTTTATGTGCAAAAGGCTTTATAGTTTACATCGTATTCTCAAATGGGAAGTTATCCAAGGTTATAGAACAGAGGAGTAACATAATCATTAGTGGAGGCAGTGGAAGATGAAATACAGAGAGCAGAGAGTACAATCCAGTAGCAAAGAAGGAATGCAATTGTATGGAAATAGGGAAATCCAAGTGTCTGGAATCCTGGAATTTATATCTTAGAGACCTTCTGAGGAAAAGTGATTCTCACCCTGGTTGTGGGTTAGACTCATCTTGTGAGCTTTAAAGAAATATTGATGCCCAGGAGCCATTCCAGGCCTGTGTTATTGATGTGCGGTTATCACCATGGAAGGTGCTACAGGGAAGTAACATGATTTGAGATTTAAATCCTGGCTCTTTCCCTTATTGACTGCCCGCAGCATGGTGCACTCAGCATCAGTGACCTCCCCGGCAGAGGAGAAATGATACACTGTGTCCTTTCACTGAGGCTCAATGAGAGAGTAAATGTGTAGGGTGTAGCATGGTGTGTGGACAGAATAGATCAGATCTGTAAGAATTAGTTGCCTTTGCCTCTTTCATTAAGTATAGCCAAGAAGCCATAGTGTGAGGGAGCAACAGCAGTCTGGTTTTGTGATCCCTAACTGGTCAAGGATGCAATATTTCTCACTTGGAAGTGCTAGGACTTGGCTCTCCTTCCACCCCAACCTATAAATATAATTTCTCTAGAGTGTGCCAAGTGCTCTGGTAGATATTAAACACAGAGTGGGGTTGGAGTACAGAGGAAAGGTAGGAGTAAGGAGTACAGTAGGTCCTCAGGTTACGTGGGAGATCCATTGCCACCGCGCGATGTAAAGCGATTTTTGCCGTCAGTCGGAACCCACCTACATAAGCACCTACGTCACTCACATGGAGCACATACACAGCAGTAATGAAGTGAAACAGTAAAAAAAATTTAAAAGAAAGATAGCAATTCCTGACCTTTACTTTTGGTAAATAAATAATAAAAAACATAAAGAACATATGTACATATGTCAAAATGACGGAACTTTTTTTTAAATAAATAAATGGGAGGTGGCGATGTAACCATGAAACGACCTACGTCAAGTCTGATGTAACCTGAGGACTGTATAGGAAGGATTCCTGGAGAAGATGGCACTTGAGATGTGAATAAAGAGAAGGAGTAGCCAGGTAGATGAGGACAGACACTGTGGCAGAGGGAACAGTATGAAACACATGGTACCCGCAGAGCTTTCAAAGCACGTTGATCTGATCCCAAAAGCTCACAAAGAGCAATAAGAAAGACAAATTAGGATAAGGTTGAGAATCAGGGTTAAAGTTTCTGTGATCCCCAGACCTCACAAGGTAATAATAAAAAAGGAATTTAGAAAAATAAAGAAACATGGGGTAAGTTTAGGATTAACATTAGGATGAGGGTTAAGATCATTCTGATCCTCACAAACAGAAGCAGGTAAACCTGACTTAGTTAAAAATGATAATATAACCACACAGAGCTGTGCATTTTTTCAAGTTGGTTTTGTACACAATTCTCTGACAGTACATCTTTAGAGGGATGTCTTCTAAGGACTCAAAGAAATGCAAAGAAACCTTAAATTGCACTCAGTAGGTTTATTATTCCTAATGTTGATTTTGTAATTTTGAAACTATTATAGAACAAGAAAACATATTAATATTATTTATTGGGGACTAAGATGTTCCATATAAGAAAAAATAAATACAAATAAAACAAAGTAAACTATGGAAAAACTTCAATTGTTAAATTTGAGTTCTATATATCAATAAAAGTCCATAATTTAAAAACATTATATATTAGTATATATACACTATTTGAGTGTGTTGGGAGAAATCATCAGGAGGATGTGACCCCAGATGACCTGTGAGTTAGACCTTGGTAATTGGAGGCTCCTCACCGTGTCATCATCCTCGAATGTGCTTTCTGCTTTCCTTCCTAATGCTAGAAGCTGCCCAAGGACACAGTCTTGAGATAGTAAGGTGTTGGCTGAGATCATCTTAATTGACTGAGCCAATTAAGACATCCTATGTATGTGACTAAACCCAGTTAGGGCCCCTACATAAGCTTATAAGATTCTGGCAGGCAATGTGGGAATCTACTGGTCTTGAGGCCACCCAAGATAAGCCTCATAAATTCCTTTGTTTACTAAACCTACCACCCACCAGTCTGGAGTGGTTTGTCTATTACTTTAATCTCTCCCTGCCCTCTGCATACAGGGACCAGTTTCAGATTATATCTGGGAAGCTCCTAAGTTTGAATATATCCTTTTCAGTGAACAGTTAGAAAGTATTATATTTAATATATTTACATTATATGTTAAATATATATTTATGCTAAAATATATTTTCTAGCTGTCCACTAAAAATGATGGAGAAGCAATGAAAACTCTAGTAGTAGTGAGAACAACTTGCATCTGGATCTTGGTTTCTAATTAACATTCACCATTAAAAAGAACCAGGACTCCTGGAGAAATAAAGGGCTGATAACATATCTGGAACATAGAAATTACAAAGTGAGCCTGGGACATGTTATTAGGCCCAAAAGTAAGGAATTGATTAAATACTATTGGGATTAAGGACAAAAGTCAAGTGAAAGGGCTCCCACATGCCAAATTTGGGACAAATTGAGCATCAAAAAGAAAATTGTATAACATATTGAACACACAGAATAAGTAAAATGCCAGGTGTCCATCCTATATAATAAAGAGCTAATATTCGAATTAGATCAGAAGGCAGAATGACCAGTGGGTGGGGGGCGGGGTCAGTGAGCCTGTGCACCGCCCCCCCTCTTCTGCAGAGGCAGCAGGAGAGGTGGCGACACAGTCTAGCGCCTCTGCAGAGGTGGACAGGGCATGACTGCAGTGCCTCAACCTCCCACGGCCCCTCCCCCAGCCAGCCTGGTCCCCAATCAGGCCCCCCTCCACCAGTGGGCTGGGGGGCAGGGACGCATTAAGGAGCAGCAAGCCCTGGTTCTGGTTGAGTGATGCCCCCCCAGCCCCCACTTAGCCAGCAGTCAGACATCCCCCTGAGGGCTCCCAGAATGTGAGAGGGTGCAGGCCGGGGTGAAGGACCCCCTTGGCACTGGGCCTCTAGTGATAGTATAACAGGGAAGTAAGAGGTGTGTGTGTAGGGGTGGGGAGACAGAGAGAGAGAGAGGTTTTTCTTTATCAAAGATGCCAGCTAATAAATGTAGAAAGAAGAATAGAGTTAGAAAATAATCATTTTTATTTTTTAAAGAAACAGAACAAAAAATCAGTTTTGTATGGAACCACAAATGACCCCAAATAGCCAAAGCAATCCTGAGGGGGAAAGAAATTAAAGTTGGAGGTATTACACTCACTGACTTCATTTTATATTACAAAGTGATAATAATCAAAACAACATGGTATTGGCAGAAAAACAGACATACAGACCAATGGAACAGAATTGAGAGCCTAGAAATAAACACACATGTATCTGGGAAAATAATTTATGACAAAGGAGCCAAAGATATACAATGGAGAAAAGAAAGCCTTTTCAATAAGTGGTGCTAGGAAAATTGAAAGCTACGTGCAAAAGAATGAAATTAGGCTACTGTTTGTCCCCATATACAAGAATTAACTCAAAATGGATCAAAGACCTACATATAAGACCTGAAACAATAAATTGCATAGAAGAAAACATAGGTACTAAACTTATGGACCTTGATTTTAGAGAAGATTTTGCCAATTTGACCCAAAAGGCAAGGGAAGTAAAAGCAAAAATGAATAAATGGGATTATATCAAACTATAAAGCTTCTGCACAGCAAAAGACACCACCAACAAAACAAAAAGGCAACCAACTGAATGGGAGAAGATATTTGCAAACAATAGCTCTGACAAGGGGTTAATATCCAAAATATATAAATAACTCATACAATTCAGCGCCCCCCACAAAGCAATCCAGTTTAAAAATGGGCAGAGGATCTGAACAGACACTTCTCCCATGAAGACATACAAATGGCAACATACACATGAAAAGATGCTCAAGTACACTAGCTATTAGGGAAATGCAAACAAAAACTACCTGTTAGAATGGCTATTATCAACAAGACTAGTAATAAGAAATATAGAGAAAAAGGAACCCTCGTTCACTGCTGGTGGGAATGTAAACTGGTATAGCCGCTATGGAAAACAATAAGCCATAAGAAAAGATGAAATACTGCCATTTATGACAACATGGATGGATCTTGAGAATATTATGTTAAACAAAATAAGTCAGAAAAAAGCAAGAGCCATATTATTTCAGTCATATGTGGGATATAGAACTGAAAGCAACAAATGAACAAACAAGAAAAAAAACACCCCAAAACTCATAAACACAGACAACAGTGGTTACCAGAGGAAAGGGGGCCGAGAGGGTAAAGGAGGTCAAATGTATGGTGACAGAAGGTATGACTTTGGGTGGTAAACATACAAAGCAATATACAAATCATGTATCAGTAACGTATACTTGAAACCTCTATGTTATTAACCAACTAGAGGCCCGGTGCCCAAAAACTTGTGCACTTGGGGTGGGGGGCGGTCCCTCAGCCTGGCCTGTGCCCTCTCACAGTCTGGGACCCCTCGGGGGATGTCCACCTGCTGGCTTAGGCCCACTCCCCAGGGGATTGGGCCTAAGCTGGCAGTCAGACATCCCTCTGGCAGCCCAGGAGCCCTTGGGGGATGTCCACTTGCCAGCGGGGAGCAGGTTTAAGCTGCAGTCGGACATCCATAGCACTGATCAGGAGGTGGGAGAGACTCCCACCACCACCGCTGTACTGGCAGCCATCAGCCTGGCTTGTGGCTGAGCAGAGCTCCCCCTATAGGAACACACTGACCACCAGGGGGCAGCTCCTGCATTGAGCGTCTGCCCACTGGTGGTCAGTGTGTGTCATAGTGACCAGTCATTTCCAGTCGTTCTGCTGCTAGGGTCAATTTGCATATTACCCTTTTATTATATAGGATGTCATCCCAATATATTTAATTTAAAAATGGAAACAAAAAACAAACACAGGAAAATAAGTATTTTGCCCCCTCCCCCATATAATAACTCATTCCAGCAAGGATCATCAATGGCTGCTTAAAACTATTAGGTAAAAGATAGTTGGGAGTCAGAATAGTTGTATGGTACCAAAATATCACACTGTAGATTACCTACTCATTGTAAAGGGGAAAGCGTATTTTGGAGTTCATCGGAGAGGTCTGGCAGTCACCATCTTAGTGAAATGATCAAAATTAGCATATTGACACTAAGTGCCTTTTGTTGGAATGTTACCCAAAGTACATAATATCATCTATGAAAGATTTTTGCCAAAAATATCAACAAGCATCTAAGCCCCTACACCTAACTTTAAGTTTACAGGAAATATAGGGAATAGAAGTACAAGTTAAATGAAGGTGGGAGGGAAACAAAAATCCAAGTACTCTTCCCTTGGCTCCTTTTGGTTGAGTCTAGAGCAGTGGTTCTCAACCTGTGGGTCGCGACCCCTTTGGGGGTCGAACGACCCTTTCACAGGGGTCGCCTAAGACCATCGGAAAACACATATATAATTACATATTGTTTTGTGATTAATCACTATGCTTAATTATGTTCAGTTTGTAACAATGAAATTGGGGGTCACCACAACATGAGGAACTGTATTAAAGGGTCGCGGCATTAGGAAGGTTGAGAACCACTGGTCTAGAGCAAGCATGCCAAACTCAAAGGCTAACATGGGCCAAATAAACAAGGTTTAAGTTTATGTGGGTCACAAAAAAACAAAAGCTTCAATGTTCATAGAAACTTAGGTTTATTTTGATAGAGACATTCTGAATACAAAGGGCTGAAATAAATAAGTAATCATTAACATAAAATAATAGAACATTTTA
>NW_005366171.1:2894619-2928128 GCF_000412655.1 Myotis brandtii
AAAAATTAATATTTTTTTCTTGAACATTATCTTACCAGACACTGAATAACTGCACAAATTAATAAGCGTAACACAAATAAACTTATTTTTCTTGTTCTCTGAAAGCGAAATATTTCCTATTGTGCACACCAAACAAGTCAGTCCAAGACCAATGACATGGCAATCAGCTGCCAAAATATTCACTGCTAGTACTAGTGAAGAGAAATGGTGCACCTGTGCGTAAGGCGCATAAGGGAAATGAATGCAACACGATTATAGTAATCAGTCATTAGTGAACGTTGTAGTTTGTTATTAATAATTATGTATCATAGGATACATAAAAATTATGAAATTTTAAAAAATATATATACTTTTTTATTTATTTCAGAGGGGAAGGGAGAGAGATAGAAACATCAGTGATGAGAGAGAATCATTGATCAGCTGCCTCCTCCACACCCCCACTGGGGATCGAGCCCACAAGCCAGGCATGTGCCCTTGACCGGAATCGAACCTGAGACCCTTCTGTCAGCAGGCCGACGCTCTATCCAGTGAGCCAAAACATCCAGGGCAAGTTACAAAATTTTTATTAAAACGTTTCTTACATACTGTTATATTGGCTGGGCTGCAAAAATATTTGTTGTGGGCCACATGTGGCCTGTGGGCCACGAGTTTGACATGGTTGGTCTAGAGCAGTGATGGCGAACCTGTGACACGCGTGTCAGAGGTGACACGCAAACTCATTTTTTTGGTTGATTTTTCTTTGTTAAATGGCATTTAAATATATAAAATAAATATCAAAAATATAAGTCTTTGTTTTACTATGGTTGCAAATATCAAAAAATTTCTATATGTGACATGGCACCAGAGTTAAGTTAGGGTTTTTCAAAATGCTGACACACCGAGCTCAAAAGGTTCGCCATCACTGGTCTAGAGGGCTGGTTATGATATTATCACATTGACAGCTGGCAGGAAGGCCAGGCAGTTAAAAGTCCAGGCCATTTGACGAGCATGGGCTGGCTATGAGATAAACAGGCTTGTGAAAAGTGATAGGTTAAAGAGGCAGAGGAGAGAAGGGAGGTGAAAAAAATGTTGGAAGAAGTTTTATGTTCCAGTCATGACTCTGCAAATGACTGTAGGACTTTGAACAAACCAAATCTCCATTCTGAGCTATAGTAGTTTCATCTCTGAAGTGAGGGAAGTAGACAAAGCATTTCCCAGGGTCCTTCCTATGCCAAAGCCCCCTAGTTCAGAGAACTGCTTGGACCCTATGTTGCCTTTCGGAAACATAATATTGTTGATGCACATTTGTCTCTTGGATCTTGGAGAATGATTTTGGAATCTATCCTTGTGTATGACCACTCAGCTGTATGACCTTCAGAAGATCAGATTTTTTAGTATGTGTGAAGAGTAATCAGGAAGAGGTTCTTATGACAAACTGAGAACTAGCATTTGTAAAAGCAAAACCTTTCTGAGAAGGTACTTAAACCTTTCTGGGAAGGTAAAGCACTTGGGCTAAGGTGACCAAGGTCTCCAAGCAAGGACGACTGTGTGACCATCAGAAAATCAGTTCTACTTTCTAGATTCAACTCCTTCCTTCATAAAATGGAGATTGGGTCTTGTTCTAAAAAATGTCAAATGTACCATTTGAATTTCCTTTCCCATGAAGGAATATAGGATAACAGAAAGAGCATCGTTTTAGAGTTAGACCTGTGTTTGAGTCTTCATAGCAATGAGATCTTAGACAACTGTAGTTACATCCTCTGAGCTAAGTTTTTTTCTGCAAAATAGGGATGACAAAGCATACTTCATAGGGAGATTGTCAAGGTTCAGTGAGATAACTTAATACATTACATTGTCTACAGTAGATATTTCCTTCTCTTCTTCCTGTTAATTTTATAGGGTGGAGTGGGGAGGTAGTGGAACCTCCTGGGATGCCCTTCCCCTGATGTTACCAGTCAACCATATTTTCCCTAACTTTTTCCTCCAAGGGGCACACTGCCACTTCTAGTCTTGTCACAGAATGAGTCTTTGGAGGGTTAAACGACCATTACTATGATTGCTGCTGCTCAGGGTCACTCTTCTCAGACACATCATAGAGCTAGCAAAACCCAGAGAAAAGATAGCACATGGAGAGACTGCAGATCTGACTTACCAGATGAGTTGTGACAATAGGCCCTGAACTTTTGGCTGGGTGAATTTTTCCAAACCACGACACCCATCCCGTTCTTTCCACACTTTGGGTTTGGACGAATCCGAGGGATGACTACGACCTGATCTGCAACCCATCCAAAGCTGTAACAGAATACATATTAGTTGAATGGATACATTTATTGCTATTGCTGAACAAGAACACAGAGTCAAAAGAGCTCCAACCGTGTTTGTGAATCCAGCTGTTCTCACCTGCAAGTCTCAAAGCCAGACTTCCATGCTGCTTCAACCTGATCTTTGCTGGCAAAAGTTAGTCCCATCAGCTCACAGGCCTCCTTGGCTTCTGTGAAATTCAGCTGCACATTTGTCTTTTTGGTCAAAAGGGTGACTCCCATAATTCTGCATTGCACTAAGAAGGAAAGTTCTGCAAAGGAATCACATACATCTTCAGTGTGCTGCTATCCTTGTTCATAGCCCTTAGGCTCCTCTTCCCAGCACAGCATTATAAGCTCAATGCAGCAGTGAGGCCATTGTGGTTGGGATTGAAGTTTAGGAATAACTGGACACAGGTCAGACATTTCCCAAAAGGACATTCTGCTGGGTTAGGTGGGTGCTTGGTCTGATCCAAGCTGTATCTCTCATCAGACCTGAGTCCACTCTATCACACTGCATTAAGGTACCTTGTCCATTACATGGAGGAGGCTTCAGCTACTAGTTCCTGGGGTGGGGTCTAGATGATGCTGTTGCTGCAGACCTTGTGAAGTCTATTAAATGAACAGTCTGAGACTCTGAGAAAGATAGAATTCAGGGCTAATAGTATAGTTAGTGACACTCCAAACTAATGTGCTTTGGAGATACCACTATTTCTGAGATGGGCTGAAAAATGGTGCATTCAGTATAATATGAGCTTTCTCAGTCTCAAGTCTACTCTAACCATTGGGGGGCAGACTTACTCAGAAGTTCCTGGAGGAACTGGGCAGTAAACCTTGCATGGCAGAGAAATTAAATGAAGTAGAGTTTTAGAGTCAGACCTGGATTTGAATATACCTATGTCACTTGTTCTGTGACCTTAGGCTAGTTATTTCATCTCTCAGCCTCAGTTCCCTTACTTACAAAACTGAGAGGGTAACAATATGTATTTCATAGAGTAGTGAGTTAAATGAGTTACTCCCAATAAAAATGCTTAGCATAGTGCCTGCTACACAATAGGTACTCGTTAAATCATAAATAACATTATCATGTTATCTTCAAAGCAGTTGAATAGATAACATGTGAATATTTTACTAAAAAATTAATGAATCTGAGAGATCTTTTGATCCCTTCCTTCAGAGTTCTAAGATTTATAGATTTGTATGAAATTATGAGTTGCCTTGTACTCAGGTACATTATGTCTATTGGGCTTAATCCACAAAAGTTCATAAAAGAGCATTTCAATCTCCCAAGTAATTGCCTGTACACAGATCTGTGCACTGGATGCCCAGTCAAATGCTTTGAACACTTTCTAGGTTAGCATTTAAAGGAAGTTTCTTCTTGAAAACATGGAGGGAGCATTTCTAAGTCCTCCATGTGATCTTGCTCTGCTCTGGATCAGGGGACTGCGGGAAGGGATACATATTTTATGTACAATATTTGTGATGGCCTTGTTTGCTGTCAGACCCCGCTCTCACCAAAAGAGAGACCTGAGAGCCAACACTCCAATGTGAGTGTTTGTGACAAAATAGCCTCTAATGTTAATACCAATAAAATTCCCACTTCTATAATCTGTTGATGCTACTCTGTGCCAAACCCTGTCTCTCTTTTTTTTAAAAAAAAAAATAAACACTTTATTTTTTTAATTTAATTAAATTTATTTATTTATTTACCTAGTCTCTTTTTAACTGAAAATTGAGGCTCAGGGAGATTGAATAACTTTCCCAAGCCCAAGGATACAGAGCAAGTAGGTGGCAGATTGAGGGCACAAACCCAATTACAACTGACTCTAAAACCCCAGTTCTTAACTCAGACACTGTTCTGCTTCCCACTGTGCTATGGGGAAAAGATGAAAACACACACACACACACACACACACACAATTAGAGCTAAACTCTTGGAACACACCATTTGTCCTAGAATTTGGCTCATTTAGCCCATGAGTGTGCTATTGCTCAAACCTCTTAGGGCTGTTTTCTTTGGTGGGGGGATACTTGTAGGTTTATTAATTACACTATAAAGTAGTCTTGATACTTTCTCATCATACCTCATTTTTACTCTAAATAGTAGTAGTAGTAGTAGTAGTAGTAGTAGTAGTAGTAATGATAGGCCTATTCTGGGAATGGACCTAGCTTTGAATATTTCTTGTAATGTTAATTAGCTGTGGGACCTTTGGCAAGTTAGCGTTCTCATCTATAAAATGGGGGTGGTTATTTCTTCTTCATAGAATTTTGTCAGAATTAATTTAGATAACTTGTACCTAGCAAATACTGGGCCCATAGTAGGCAGTTAACAAATATTAGGTAAATTTAAGTTTTTCTATTTTCTTAAGACAAAACTAGGGAGCTGGTATTCAAGGGATATGCTAGTAATCTCTTAGGAGTTTTCAGGAGATAACAGGCATACTAGAAATAGTATATGCTTAGCAGACAGAGCTGAATCCAAACCCAAGCTTTATTATTTACTGCCTATGACATTAGGCAAGTCACTTGGCCTCACCGAACCTGTTTCTTCATCTATAAAATGTCTTCTTGATATATTATTCTCAAGCATAGGAACACATAATTTTCCTTTTAAAGTGCTCAGATTTTTATTTTCCCAAAGTTGTAATGAGTGATTTGTGGTTACACTTTTTTTGCCTACAATGCAGAATGAGGTTACCATTTAGGCATCTGAAAAGCCCAGAAACCATTTCAAGTCATTTCTTTTTCATATATAATACACATACACATACACACACACACACACACACACACACACACACACACACACACACTTAATTCTGTATCTCTACATAATAAGTCCTCAAGGATACTGTCTCCCATCCTCATCCACTCACCTTTAACAACCACCTTTTCCTCAATCATGGTTCTGAATAACTGTCAGTTGTTTCCAAAAATTTAATTTCCTTAGGAAATCTTTACCATTATTGACAATGGTCCAAAGAGTGTGATAGAGTCATTGTCAAAGAACAATTTCCAAAATAGCTTGAGTAATGGCAACATTTTGGGGAAAAGTGAATAGTCTTCTCAGGAGGATTTCAAAGAGGACCACCTTATTTGACAGTAACAGTTCTGGTATTTGAAAAAAAAATCAATTATATAACTCTAACCTCCCCTTTAAAATTAAGTACAACAATATATGAATCAACTCTGGATGTCTGTACCCAACATATTTTATATCTCAGGGTAGCTTCCAGAATAGGAATACTCAATTTTTCTTTTAATGTACTCAGAGTTTCATTTTGCCCAGAGCTGAAATGAGTGATTTGTGGTTACAGTTTTTTTTGCCTACAATGCAGGCATCTCAAAGCCCAGAAATCATTTCAAATCATTCCTTTTGTAGAGAGCTGATGGCTAATTTTCAAACCTATATTTCACAATTTTTCCAGTTAATTTGCTATTTACTACATATTAAAAATATATGCATCCCATGATAATATAATAAAATTGAAATTAAAATAATTATATTTCACTTTAAAAAACATAAAACAGGCCAATATTCCATGAAAGTTATTTTTCCCAGGCTTAGAGATTGCTTAAAAATGTTTACAATCATGATTTTCTTCTTCAATGAAAGATTTTTAAAACAAATTATCTCACCCTAGCTGGTTTGGCTCAGTGGATAGAGAGTTGGCCTGTGGACTGAAGGGTCCCAGGTTCAATTTTGGTCAAGGGAACAAACCTCAGTTATAGGCTCAACCTCCAGCCCTTGTCAGGGCGCATGCGGGAGGCACTCAATTGATGTGTCTCTCACATAGATGTTTCTCTCTCTGTCTCTCCCTCTCCCTTCCACTCTCTCAAAAAAAAAAAAAATCAATGGAAAAATATCCTCTGGTGAGGATTAAAAAAATAAGAACAAATGATATCTACTTAATGTTTTCTTTCAAAATATTCTCATTAAAAATAGTCCATAACCAAAAATAAAAGTCAAGATAACATAAAGGTAAAATATAAATCATTTTGGTGAAATTGACAATATGGTGAAGACATTTCTTGCAGACTGATACTATTAGATCTTCTATGTACATTGAGGGTCATCCCCACTCCCAGCAATCCACAGTAAAGAATTTGGTAGACTTAGGACAGGTTGTAAGATCTTGCCATGCCTCAGGTTGGCATTCTACTAAGAAACCTACCTTGTACCTGGACAGAGCCTTGACCCAAAAGCCTTGTGGTCCAGATGGAGGCAAGAAGCAACACCAGGCTGAAGTACTTGGTCATTGTGCCAACCCCTTCAGAGCCAGAGAAACACTTCAGACAGCCACTGGCAGTAACAAAGGCATGCAATCACCAGTCTGGATGGAGACTTCTGGAAATATGTTGTGGTCCCCACTGCTCCACTTCATAATCGGGACATCCGGATTTCCCTGTTTTCAAGCTTCTGACTTGTCAAGGTCACTGAGGGAAGTGAGTGACGCCCCTTGAATGCTCAGGCTGTACTTTGTGGATAGCTTTCTGGAAAATTTAGCTAATGCTGACTCAGAAAGCACAGAAATGAGGAAGGCAGATAGCACAATGTGAACTGCTGACGGTTTCCCCAATTCCCATATTCCCTGCCACTGCCCACCACCCCCACCAGGTCAGTTCTCACACATCCATTGCTATTGTCTGTGGAGCCCATTCATTTACTCCTAGGATTGTCTCTGTCTGTAAAGGAGATTGAGAATGGGTTGTGCTTTCCTCTCACAATCAGTGGGGGTTTTCCCAGCTGCATATTCTTCTGATCTATAGGGGAATGGTGCTACCAGGTTCATGAAAGCAAATGCCCATTTAAATACAAAAGATAGAGTCTCGTGCCTCCCTTTGGGACTTACTTTATACATTTAAATTTTCTCTAGCACCACAGGTGATTCCTTCTTCAAATAAATCAGGCACACACAAAAATCATATTTAAAAAATCCAAGTAGGGGGATAGTTTACAAAGTTAGTCATTTTATACTTTACAAAAAAAGGGTTTTGACTTTATAATAGGAATTACTACAAGGGTACTTTATAATAACTCTTTCTTTAATAACTTCTCTTATAGACCAAATAACTTCTCTGATAGACCAACATTCAATTTAGACTTCCCCTTTCTCATTTGATGAAGGTGGGATTTATCTGTACTGTATACGAGCAGACTATACTCTGTTTTGCCTGGATTTTCAGTGGTTGGTCCCCATTGTAATTATGGAATTCTGGCTTGAGAGTAATGCCTTGAGCAAAGGTTTATGAGTTTTCTTCAAAATGAATGTCATTTATAGGAATAGTGAAAGAACAACTAGTTCTTTTCTCTATGAATGGTATCCATAAGTTAGATATTTGTACAGAAAATACCAATAGCAAAAGGAGAATCTGCTCTGCACAAACACAGGGAACTTCTAAGATACTGGGAGATAGCCCTTAAATATATCCAATATCTAAATATCTTAATATCTTTAGACATCATTACTTAGGTGAGCATAAGCCTCGGGCTATGGGTACCTCAGAAACATATGTGACTATCACCAT
This sequence comes from Myotis brandtii, assembly GCF_000412655.1. Lineage (NCBI taxonomy): Eukaryota > Metazoa > Chordata > Mammalia > Chiroptera > Vespertilionidae > Myotis > Myotis brandtii. The sequence goes on from NW_005366171.1 coordinate 2,902,428, forward strand.
AGAACCAAGTAGACAGGAAGGCAGGAATCATATCCCCTTCATCATTATCCTTAAAGCCTAGCATCATGCCTGAAAAAGAGCATTTGCCAAGTATTAAAAAAGAAAGAAGGAAGGAAGATAGGAAGGGGGAAAAGGAATCACAGAAAACATGAGTTAAAGTGATATTTAATCTGATATATGCATATAAAATTTAAATAGAGTAGACATTTTGAAATGTGGCAAGAAAGATGGTAATAGAGTACAACCCATATTCCTGGGCTGAGGGTAATATCTAAATATTAGTTTAAGTTCTAACACGAATTATCTGTGTGACTTTGAGCAAGCCACTTAACTTCCCTAGACCTCAGATTTATCATCTGCTGAATAAGGGAGTTGAATTATATGAATTTAAAATTAACATAGAAATATAATTATATGATACTGCTATTACAGGGACTAGTTGTTTTCTAACATATATAAATAGGCAAATAAATGTATTAGTCAGTGTAGTCTGTTATAACAAACAACCCCGAATATCAATACCTTAATAAAATAAAAGTTACTTCTCTCATGTTGCAATCCAATGGCTGACAATAGTGGTGGCAGCGGTGGTGGTGGTAGTGACAGTTGTAGAGATGGTAGTGTTGGTGTATATGTGTGGGAGGGATTTGGCCACACACAGTTATTCAGAGACTGTGTAGCTCTACAATCACTTAATACTTCAGTTCCCTCCTCCTCAAGATTGACATTGAACCAGCAACCAATGGAAGGGCATGTGGAGGAGGATGCTGGAGATTACTATAGGGGTCAGGCCTGGGAAGTGGCTATCTCACTTCCAACCATATCCCATTGGACAGAACTTTGTCACATGTTCCCATCTCACTGCAAAGGAGTCTGGAATGCAATTTAACTTTGTGCCCAGGAGCAAAAGGAAAAGTGAATTGGTGAACCCATAGCAGTTTTTGCCATAGTTTTCCCTTTTGATCACCCTGAATAGGTTTCATTATTCCTATCACACACAGAATAAAGTCACTCTTTTCTCAAAGGAGACAATTCCAGGCCCCTTCCAGCTCCAAGTCCATGATCTCTGAGTTATGTTCAGCCATCCCTGTCAGGTCCAGCTGTGGTACTCTACCGCCTGGTAACCTATGAACTAAAAAAGTTGTATGCTGCCCCCCAAATGTAATCTGGGGTGGAGCAGGATCTTGATAACCTCAGTAAACACTGCCATGTGCAAAGGAGAGGAATGGGAGACACAGCAGTCACCTGGCTGTAGGGGTTCTGGAATACCAATAAGACATTATAAAAGCCACTAGATCAGCTTTCTTTTGCTGCGTGACAAATTACTGCAGACTTAATGATTTAAACCAACACCCATTTATTATCTCACCATTCTGTAGATCAGAAGTCCCAGTGGGCTCGGCTGGGTCCTTTGTTAAGGTGCCAGCTGGGCTGGGCTCTCACCTGGAGGCCCTGGGAAAGAATCCATTTCCATGCTTATTCAAGTTGGTGGAAGAATTTTAGAAATTCTGCCTACCACATTTGCCTACCTTGGATAAGATCCTGATTCTGCTTTCTGGGAGAAACTGCCATGTCCCATGTCCACTGTTCTCTGTGGCCCTTCATTTTGTACCATCTTTTTTGGTCCATTTTAGTGGGAATTAGAGAGTTATGCCTCGCTTTTACTATCGGCTTTCTGCTGGTATAAGCTTAGGATTCTCAAAGTTATTTTCCAACTTGAACAATCAAAGGAGTTTTTAGTTCTGGCTTATGTTTCTTTGTAAATACAGTTTCCTCACAAACTTAGATTTCTGATCTGTTTGCTTCCATTTGATTCCATGTGTCAATAATTATATCCCAAATCCTTTCCCAGTAACAATTCTCAAGATATATTTCTTTGTTTTTTCAGCCCCTTGCCCCCCATCTCTCTCTCTCTCTCTCTCTCTCTCTCTCGTCTCTATCTCTATCTCTATCTCTATCTCTATCTCTATCTCTTTCTCTCTAATTTAATGGTGGCTAGTTCATTTAAAAGCATGAATGGAATATCCTTAATCTGGTCTTTGCGGTACGACTAAGTTGATCTGGGTTCAACTGAGAAATTTTATGGGTTCTTTTTTACTCACAGCTCTTTTTAGCTTTACTTTTTGGGGTTTAGAAGCAGTCACATTTTCTAACCCTTCAGTCTGAAAACTCTATTTTTCTCCTTTCTCCATCCAAATAGCCAATTTTTTGCTGAGTGATTTTTTTCTCGCAGTACCTTGCCAAAGACAGCCAATAAAAGTTCACATACTCTAACACTCTGATTCTTTCCTACTACTTCTCCTATACATAGGCTGTACTTGAGTTTACTCTAAATCAGTGGTTCTCAACCTTCTGGCCCTTTAAATACAGTTCCTCATGTTGTGACCCAATCATAAAATTATTTTCGTTGCTACTTCATAACTGTAATGTTGCTACTGTTATGAATCGTAATGTAAATATCTGATATGCAGGATGGTCTTAGGCGACCCCTGTGAAAGGGTTGTTTGACCGCCAAAGGGGTCGTGACCCACAGGTTGAGAACCGCTGCTCTAAATTATCATGGGTAAGACTTGACCAAATATTTTTGTTTTATTCACAACATGGGTCACACTATTTCCAGTCCCTGATATTAGTTTCTTATTTCCTGCCACTTGAGTGCTAAGCCAGTGCTTCATATTTTGAAAATTTGTTAATGAAGCACCCCATTTCTGGTTCAAATGTATGCATTAGTCAGGGTAGACTAACTGCTATAACAAATATTTCTGAATTTCTGTGGTTTAATACACTAGCATTTTGTTTCTTGCTCATGTCACAGTTGAATGCCCATTCAAAAACTCAGCTTCCACCTAGTGGTTCTGCCACCTCCTTGGGCCTCAACTGAATCCTCTGAATTTGATAGGAACAGAGGGGAATAAAGAGAGTGTAAAGTATTGGGTAAGATAGTTGTGTTTCTAGGAAACTAGATCTGAAGGTCTACATTTCCCTGCACCTAGCTGCAAGAAAGACTGAAAGATGTAGTCTACCTATGGAAATTAGGTTGGTAAACACTCACCAGTCTCAATCACAGAAAAATGTATTAATTACAAAAACCATGGGCAAAGAAGGTACTGGAGAACTAGTATCAGGCATAGGGAAGAGGAGAGGAATTGATCCAGCTTCTGTGACTGGGGACTTCTGGCTTGCTTCTGGGAGATGCTAATAGCCAATGGGGCAATATTGTTGGCTTGGCTCCACAAAATGAGGAGGCATTTAGCTATTGTCAAATGTTTGGAAATGTGCTTTTATTTTCAAACTCAGGCATGTGACATGCTACAGTTCAATTCTAGCACACCTGTGTGAGGTTTAATAACATTTGGAACTGACAGCCAGTGCTACACAAATCCAGCCTCTCCCCCTCTGTTTACTCTGCAGGCTGAAGAGCAATACATATTGGCTTTGTAGTACCTAGAAAGTGAAGTTCCTTTCAGGAGGTGATATCAACAACAGCACAAAACAACACATCGCTCTGCAACTGAGCCTAGGCACCAGAGTCCTAGGGCTAAGCAGGAATGTCAGACTTCAGAGGCATTTTGAGGGGAACTTTTATTTCAGATCAATATCACTTTAGGAAATACAGGGCCTGTTTCTCTCCGTTTCACGGCTGCTTTGACAACAGTTCCATCGCTTCAGGTCAATCTTTGCTTTTCAGAAAAGAAATACCGATAAGTACTTTTTTCAGGAATACTCGTGGAAATGTGATTACTCCTATGCCCCTTCTTTTTCTCAACCCCCTTTACTCTTAGAGTAGTTTGGGTGAGGACCTTGTTTGGGAGGACTCTTGCAGGTCTTTCTGTGGAGCAGCTGGAGGTTCAGGAACTCACTGCAACCCCCTCTCCTGGCCTTTGTCTCAACTGGAAACAAAGGTCACAACCTTGTGGCCAAGTGGACAATGGATCCTCTGAGCCTGGTCCTTTAAGAGTGGCTGAGACTGGGCATTGCCAGCCAAAAGCCTCATCTCACAGCCACTCTCTCAGGAGCTCTATTTGCATCCTGTCTTTGGGCTCTGAGGACCCAGAGATCCTTCAGTATGTCCAGCCTCCCTGGAAAGGGAAGGTAAACCATCCATCCATGTCCCCAAAGTCTGTCTGCCTTGATCTGCACCTCTTTACCTAATGGCACATCCGTGGTCCATCCTGGCTTGTGTTTCTCTCACGGTGATTTGCTAGCCACTGTAAAGGACATCCCCCTTAAATCAACATGCTGTTCTAAAGTGGGGCCTAATTTAGGTGGGCCTCCTGAAATGAGTGGTTGCATTAAGCCTGGTTCTTGAGCTTGGAAATGATGTTGCTAGATGGGCCTCATTTCTGTTCTCTCTCAGAGCAGATTGAAAAATATTAGAATAAGCTGAGGCTAATAAAGATGTTATTGTTCTTATAGAAATAGTGGTGATGCTGGTGCTGGTATTGGGAAGTATGCAAAATGTCAGCTGTCCTCAAGCTGCTCTCCACCTTGAAAGGCTCCCTTGTTCTTTTGATCAGCATTTAATGACAACCTCCCCAGCATTAGCCACCATGCTAAGCCCTTACCCAGAAAATGGGTAAGACATGGTTCTTGTCTTTGAGGAAAAATTGCTGGGGGAGAAAGACACAGAAATAAGTTATTGTTATACACTGTCGTAATGATCAGTAAGGAAGATGTTTTAAAAGTGCCAGAAAGCACAGAGAAGGTTGTGCCCTATTGTGTCGGGTATAGTGGGGAGTTGGAGGAGGTAATTAAAGCCTATATGGAGGGGATGATTTTTGCACTTGGTCTTGAAGAATGACCAGGAAAAAAAATCACAGAAGGAAAACTAGTGAGTGGAGGAACAGAACTGTGAGAGAAAACAGGTTAGTCTAGGCACCAGAAATGGTTTGGAGGTGCTGAAGGGTCTGGACTGTAAGGTGTCCAATTATGAGACCACTGGAAGAGGCCATTTAGTGCAGTGGTTAAGAGCACAGCCTCTGGGCCAGCCTGCCTGGCTTTGAGTTCTAGCCCCATAATTTACTAACTAGGTGTCCTCCGAGAGCTACTTGTATTTTTTGTGCTTCAGTTTCCTTAGCTGAAAATGAGAAGACTAGTACCCATCTCATAGTTTTTGTTTGTTTTCCTTGAGGACTAAATGAATTAATACCTACCTGGTACCTAGAACTGTGTTTGTTTCATAGTAAGTTTTATATTATGACTATTAGCAACAAAAATGAACAACTTCAACAACAAAACAAAAGCAAAACAACCACAACAAAACCCACACAGAAACCAATACCCCCCAAAACTGACGAGGGATGAATGAAGACTGTGAAGGTAGAGCGAGAGGTCAAATTAAAGGTGGGGTGTGCTCTATCAGTGTTCTACTAAACAATTGGGGATGCTCTGAAACACATGTTTGAGTTGAGAATTCCATTTGAACTGAAGCACTAGATGTAGTTGCACACTTATATGTGGGAACATGGACGCTGAAAGCACACCGGGTCTCCTTATTCACCTGAGAGTCTAATTAACTTCTCCCAATGGGGAGAGAACAAATAGGGAGTAGACTGTGCTGTACAGCAGTTTGGAATTGTACTTGAAATGGAGACCAGCAAGTTCACTATTAAAGCCATGAGTTTGCAGTGTTTTTCAAACATCTTAAATTCACGTAGAGAGCTCATTGAACAGGTGCCTGGTGACTGCCCCAAACCTAGTGAATATCTGTGGGTTGGCTTTATCCAGAGCACCCATAGCACACATTTGGAGGCTTGTTGGCTTCATGCACATGTGTGCTGTGTGTATGTGTGTGTTGTTTGTGTGTACAGATGCATATATATTAATTCACATCTTCCCATTGCATTTCAAGCACAGAGCTAAACTCAGTCTAAATATTTTTCTGAGAAACCTTTCCTATTTCTGTAAAGAGAAACTCTCTTTCAAAGGGGCAGAAAGAGAGTGAGAATGAGATAGGAAATGGGAAGATATTGACGTGGTGACTCCTAATTCCAGGCCTGTTCCTTGGGGTTGGAGTTGGCCTTTAGGCACAATTCTTCCTGATTCCCTATTGCAAAGAGGAAATAAATGGAAGAGTGAGCTTTTCACTGTCCCCTGCAGTGAGCCAAGGCAGGCGACCTTCCCTTCTATTAGAGTTCCTTGGTGAAGGTGATTTCTTCATCTACTGGCTGCTTTCCCAGGAAAGTTTTGTTGATCCTCTGAGAACATCAGTTACTATGTATGAAGAGCTCCCACAGAGGAGCTGATTGTGAAAGAACCCCTGCTCATTCTCTGATGGACCGGTGGCAGCGTGCTCACACCCGGACCTGACACCACTATAACTTGGGGAAAGGGTGATGGGCTGTGTGTAGGAGCAGGGTACTGGCTGGAAGTCAGGTTTCCTACTGCTCCGTAGGCTGCTCATTCTGGAGTCCTGAGCTCCACCAGGAGTCCCTCTGGGCTGCTGAGCAAGTGGATCTTCCAAGGGGCCCATCGGGCTGCTCCACACAAGAGTTATAGGAATTGTACAGCCCCAAGACCACAGTCAAGACCAGCATCGCTGCGGCCATCATCCAGATGACTTGCCAGTGCTGACACAGTTTGGGATACAGGACTTGTAAGAAATGAACCAATTCTTCAAGTTTGCTGTCAAATGAAAAAATAGGTGGAGGGTTTAGTATGTTGAGCACAAATATGATGCCCAGACCCATACTTCTCTGTCTGGACACTTTCTATGCTATCTAGAGCACTGGTTCTCAAACTCAACAGTTTATAGAGTCTCTTGGCAGCACTTATTCAAAATACCCAGGCCTACTGAATAAGAAAGAGTTTCCAAAGGTATGGCCTTGGTGTCCATAGTTTAAATTTTCCTTCAAGTGATTTTGATGCCACCAATCCATAGCCTTGATATTGGGAGCTACTGAGATACAATACTCTTTTTGCTTGTTTGATCCTTCACTCACTTACCCATGCTCTCATCTGTTCACGAGGTGGTCATAGATATCTGAACTCTCCCAAGCCCCAACATATAAGGTTGGCTGACCACACTCCCACGCATTCAGACAGGACCAGCATCTTTTCTGCATTTAGCGGTATTAGTGATCAGTTCCACGTTCTAATCTTTGTCTGCCTCCATGTTCAGACAGATAGTTTGTTGTCCTCATTTCCACATCTGACTATGTTCAGAGTGGGAGGATTATGCTAAACTCATAAAAGACTTGATGTCAATGATAAACGACAAAGAACCAGATCAACCTCAAGAGTTCATTTTAAACCATCCCAGGGCAACCAGAGGACTAGTAGCTCCAGCAACCTCTAGATGGCTTATTCAAGATATTTTCTCAACTCTGTTAATTTTTATTCCCTAATCTTTCCCTCCTCCTCTTTCTCTTCATATTCTTCTCTTCCCTTTCCACTCACTTTTTTCTCTCTTCCCTCCTTGCTTTTCATCTCTGTCCTCCTCCATTTTTTGCCTGCTTCACTCCTCTCTTCCAACTGCCTTTTAACTTTTCCACTCTTTATGGCCTAGTGAAAAGATATTCTGTCAGATGGCCCACTTTAAAGAGTCTATTCTTAGATCTCTGTGGAGAAGCCCTGGACACATCTATTTTTGAATATATATATATATTCTCATTTTTGAATAAATGTGTATATATATATATATATATACACACACACACACACACACATTTATTCAAAAATGAGAATATTGAGGATTACCAAATGGAGGAGGTGAGAAAAGTGACAGGGGGCTTTCTGAAGATCTTGAGGCTCACATAGACACTGAAATATGCAGACTATTTGCTGAGAAGTAGAGAGCTCTACTTCAGAGTTAGTAGAAAAAAGACACCATAACAATGGATAAAATGACTCACAAATACCCTCTTTAGAAAGGGGCCAGATACTCAAGAGGGCCTGCCTCAGATGCTGCACTAAGGTACTGATTAGTTTCTTTTCCATGTGGAAACCCTCTGATGATTGTTTCAGGGACAATTAAGCAAAGCAAAATAGTGATCACATCAGCTGAGGTGAAAATCATCAACTATTTCTCAACTCTTGGGAAGGGAGAGCTTAGAAGTGGAAGCTTATTTTCTTTCAGCTCCATTTAAATTATTTCATTTCTATTTAAATATAATTGTATGCTAAAATGCAGCCTTTCTTTTCAGCTATATTTCCATGCCCAAAGCAAACTGGGAAAATGCCACTCTAGCCCCACCCTTATGTGGGACAGTACAGGAGAAGGTCAAGATCTGGTTTTGTGACCCTCAGCTGGTCACCCGTTTTCAGCCTATAAAAGAGGTTAGAAATAGAATTAGATTAGAAATAGAATTCCTTTGGAAATCAATTTTTGGTTGTATTGAGTTCTACCCATTCCTCCATAGGGAGGGGTGAAGATGCTTCCCCCTCACCTGGGCCTAGAGAGGGGCTTCAGGGATGCTGCTTGGAGAGTTCGATATATTGCAATAAGGGGGAGACAGTTGTGTGTGACTCACACCTGAGAAATTTAAAGAGCAGGGATCTTGCTGAAGTGCTTTGTGGCATCAGAGTAGGGGGGACCTGATGGGGAAAACTACCTTCCGACCAATGGTGGGCCAAAGGTAGATGTTTCACCTCACCTGAATGTAGTCAGGTGAAGGAGAGCTGGCATAAGATGCCATGGTTTCTGTCTGGAAATGCTACCTAGAAGCTGAACAAGGAAGGTATACTTCCAGATGTTCAAGGACCAAGAGACTGATTTTAAGTAACCAGCTGGAAGAGATGCATTCAACCTCATAAAGGGACCTGCAACTGAAAGAGCCTGAGCAAAGGTTTGAATGTGTGTGATGCTGGGGTGGGAGGAGTGGTTTTCTCTGAAGGTCCCATAAAACGCCATACTAAACAAAGTCAGAAAGTCAGCTTTAAATGCCTGCCAAAGCCTCAAGCCCAGTCACAATAATACCAGTCAAGTATTGCCTTTCCTACTCCTTAATCTACATTCCAGTTCTCAGCATTAATCCTGGAGAGGTCAGGCACTGCAACAGCAAAGCGGGGGTGGAGGGCAGGAGACTGAGAGAGAAGCCTTGCTCCCCATCCCCACTGCAGACTTCCTTCCTGAAGCAGACCAGCACTGGGGGAGGGGAGACACTTGAACTTTATAAGTTCAAGCTTTTCACTATTTCAGGGAACTGCCCATTTTAATTGCTGAAAGGAGGTTATTCTTGGGATTTAAACTTGACCAGAGGACTTATGTTTTCAGAGAGTTATTGGGAAAGTAAAGGAATGTACTTAAAACCATACAGCAGGTTTGAACAAGCAGTGGGAGAAAAGGTACAAGTTTTCTGTTGCACCTTGTGAGTCTTAACTTACTTGTTCAATGTAAATGTCAGAAGACTGTTCTCTGTTTTAATATGGGTAAGATATTGGATTGATTCACTAAGTTCATTTAAGCTGATCCTCCAGAAAATAATATTTATAACAGATTACATTATTATATATTATTAAATATAGTAGACATTCAGACAAAAAGACTTTAGTGTTTGTTGTTGAATCTCTTATATAAGGGATCAACTACTGGGGTTACCCCAGTGTTTTTTGTTTTGAAATTCACTAAGTAGGACATGGACTTTTAATGACTTCAGACCTTGCTTGTTGGTGAGATGGCAAAATTTCGTGGGGAATCATATTTGAATGCAGGTGCCTACAGACAACTGTGTGTGTAAGGGACTCAGAAATGAATGAACTGCTTGGCATTGAAGACAACAGCTCTCAGGGCTAGTCTGGCTTGGGTTACAGTTGAGGAAGGGAAACTGTAACTTTGAGTGCGCAGTTTCTATGATAGCAGTGTCTGTCATCATGCTGGGCCTGAAAAGGCGAAGCTATATCCCTGTGCTGAAGGACAAGGACCCTTCTGAGGGCTGTGCTGATGCCTGGTATCCATCACTTGTGGTACACACATGTACTCAAGACCAAATGTAAGTCTGAAAGGGAGTCAAGGTGGGAGAGAGGACAAGGCCTCGGGATAGGCAGGACCAAGAGGACGCTCTCAGATGATGGATGCATAGGGTGGCCATTTCTTTAGCAGCTGACCAGGAGCTGTACAGAGAGCGATCCAGGCACAGCCTTATTTTCTCTGGGGTTTCATGAAATGGGAGGGAGCCACCAATCTTCTGAGATCAAATTAGCTAGATAAGGATTCCAGCCCTGTGCCTTGTAAACCAGACTGTTTATATTCCATGTACTCTCTGTTTAGTTCTCGTTTGTTCTTTCTTGGTGTTTGGAAATGTTAGAAGTTCCAGCCTGTGTTAGCTGGATTGAAGGAAGTCAAAGGAAGAGCTGTTGTCCAGGCCTGGGCTTGACTGCATTAAGGGGAGGAAGGCATTGTGGTGGTCTGCAAAATAAGAGCAGATGACCCCAAGAGAGAAAAGACATAAGGAGATCAGGATCCAGCTGCTTGGAGAAGGGACTACGCTTTCACTGTTGAAACTTGGGGGTTCTTTCAGTAAGAGAGGTGGTGCATCCTAGTGCAGGTTGTTTTCACTGATGAAGTATTTTCTCCAGTTCTTCTAGATAACTCTTCCCTTGAACATGGGGGTGAATTCATGTAGGCAGAGACATTTCACTCTGGTTGAATCTTCCACTAACTGTGCTCTATTGTCCCTCTGTTCTTTGAAGTATATCTCATGTTTAATTTTCATTTATGACCTTATTTGTTACATGTGTGTGATTTCCAGAGTCTGTCAGCAATGAAGCATAGACACATATCCTATCCCAAGTTTAGCAATTAATTAGATAATTAATCATTTGGCCATTCTCAAACCTAGGATAGCCTGGGGGTCTAAAAACAAAGATTTTGGTGAAGTGTTCCAACTTTTCTGTAACTACATTTTCAAACATCATAAATCAAGACTTCTGGTTTGAATGTACTAATAGAGACAGGAGGGTAGAATATGTGAAAGTGGGGCTATCATTAAAATCCAGGACGTAGATAGGACAAGATGCAGGATCTATACTATTTTTATCTACATTTATATATATTTTCCAGACTTAGAGAAAAATACACTTGAAATATACAGTATATCTAACATACCCAATCCAAAGTGAAACCAATGTCCAGATGACCAAGCTTGTTTGATCAGTATGGAAGGGTCCTATTGGAAACTCACCTTTGTCACCAAGCTGAGTTTGTCCCTTGCACCCATCTATTCTCTGTCTCTGTCCTTGTAAGAAACCCCCTCTGGGGTTTTAGGCAAGCTCCCTTGACCATGGTCCATTCATGGGGATACTAGTAGCTGGAAAAGGAGCTAACCATGGCTGGGCTAGGAAGGACTCCAGTCAGTCCCTCGCAATTAGTTTCTTGTCTCCTGATTATAGCTCTCCACCACCACTACCATCACCACTACCACCACCTATGATCTCTCAGCTCTTGCAAATATCCCCTTGTTAATTAATTTGACTCTTTGGAATTTCCTCTGCCTCCTCTCCCAACATGAGTGTCCTCTTGGTTTCTGTTGGCTGCTCATTTGGGCCCTAGACCCACTGATGCCCTGGCCTGGCATTTCCAGAGATGTTGTTCAATTAATGAATCATGACCCATTTTGGCAGTGGCAAGGGCTCCAACCTGCTTCTCTGGTCCTTTCCCTCTTCCTCACTTTCTTCTGCCTCTTCAGGTTCCTCAGGACCCTCACTCTTCTGTTCTTCTTCCTCCTCCTTTAGGCCTTTAAACTCTTTGGTCTTCTTTAGATCTTCCTGGTATCTAGAAGGCAAAAAAGGAACAGTCGAGTCTGGGAAGGCCAGGCACAGAGCATCCTTTCCTGAGGTCCAAGAGGAGAGGGCTCGAGCATCCCCAATAATTACGCACTTCCTGTGGTTCCACAAACAGGAAAAAGCTGGGAAGCTCCACTGAATCCCATGGCTCATGTCAGTACAATTTCCCCTCAATCTTCAGTCATCCTTCCTGTTTATGAAAGTGTGACAAAACTGACAGGGAAAAATGTGACCGGGTTCTTGTTCTACCAAACATTCAGTGGGGCTAAGATTACAACTGTTTTCTATGTAACCTTGGTGAGTCAGCTCCTCACCTGTAAAATGGAGAGGGTGTCATTCATCTCACAGGGTGTGGGAATGTTCTAAGGAAGTACCAGGCATACGACTTGATCTAGTGAGGGTGACACCTGTCACACAGGCTTGCTGGGAAGTTTTACCAAAGTGGCAGGCACACAGCTTGTCTTAGAGAGGTACTCAATAAATGTTTACAAAGCCAATGGAGTCATTTACCCTCACGCATTCTGAGTACAGAGGACAGCTGTGGGTTAAAAGACAGGCTTTCCTACAGAAACCCTTCTGATTTCCTTCTCCCAGGATCAGTATTACACCAAATATACACTTTCTGCCCGTCCTACAGCTGAGTGTTTAAGGCCAGCACAGCTTGGCTGGAGCAACCTCAGGGTAGTGTGCATGGCTGCCACACAGAAGCCCACAGATTTCACACCAGTGGGAAGCTGTGTCTCCCTGGGAGTCACAGGAAAAGAAGCTCAGGATGTGATGCCTGGTCAGAGGTAATTTTCTGTCTGGCCAAGTCAGTACTCTGTCCCATCTGTGACTGACAAACCAGAGTTGCTATTGAAGCTCAGTTAGAGAAGAGGACAGTTGGAAGTTGAGGATATTCCAGTTGACGGGAAGAAGGAAAGGCTGAGACAACTGTAGCAAGTGGAGTTGCCGCTGTTCCTGGGCTTTTTTGGCAGCAGCATGACTGTTCTGGGTGCTCAGGAAGCCTCAGGCACCATCAAGAAGAACCCACCCAGAGCCCTTGATTTTGAGATCATTCTGGGCAGTGATGCTCTGGTGGCATTTTGCCTAAAAAAAGGGCAGTCTTGTTATTGTCTGACCACACCCTCTCTCCCTGCTTCCTCCTGTCCTTCCTGTGGAACAGTACTGCTATTTTCTATGTAGTTCCTTACTGAGGCAAGGAGGTCCTGGGGCCACTGGTTGCTTCCCTCAATCCTCTAAGACAGCGGTTCTCAACCTGTGGGTCGCGACCCCTTTGGGGGTCGAATGACCCTTTCACAGGGGTCGCCTAAATACATTCTGCATATCAGATATTTACATTACGATTCATAACAGTAGCAAAATTACAGTTTTGAAGTAGCAACGAAAATAATTTTATGGTTGGGAGTCACCACAACATGAGGAACTATATTAAAGGGTCGTGGCATTAGGAAGGTTGAGAACCACTGCCCTAAGAGATAGGAAGGCCTGTGGGAAAGATTCTTCTGAGATCTGCCAAGTGACCTCAGAGGGGTTGAAGTATAACTCACCTCTTATTGTACGCTTCTTCCTCCATCTTGGCCTTGGTCTCCTGGCTAATCTCCAAGCAGCTCGGGGTTGGTGTGGGAGCAGAAGCTTCACAATCTGGGTCCCCATTTGTTTTTCCACTAGTGAGAAGAAGGAAGCACAGGGCGTCCTTTCAGGGACAGATTGGGCATCTGAAAACCAAACCACGTCTTTGGCCTGATTGCTGATCAGAAGTGAGGAAACCCATTGCATTGAGTTAATTTCAATCCTTCTACCTTGAGACAAGATTTATAAAGGCCCTAGTTCATGAATCTTCCCTGGACCCCCAAACATCTAATACTGCTTCAGTTCCCCTTTTCCTCATGCTCCCAAATCTACCTTTGTTCTTTTTTTTTCCCCCACCTTTATTCTTATTCCAGGAGATGCTGTGGGTGGACAGACAGCTATTGGGACAGACAGCACCAGATAAGAAAGATGGAGACAGACCAAAATGTTCAGTGGCTTTCCATTCCTATGTCCATCTTTTGTTTCATTCATGTTAATATCTACTGAGTACTGATTGAGTCACAGGCATCTTGTAATATGCTGAGGACACATCATAAAATAAATGAGCTTAGAAGAAAAAAAATCCAAAAAAAGGAAAGAAAAATATATAATTCATTGCAAGTTGTGATAACTTTTATGGTAGAAACAAACTGTGTACAGTGACAGAAGGTAATGAGAGAATCTGCTTAGACAGAGTGGTCAGAAAAGGCCTGAGCTGGTGTAATGAAGCACAGATTTAAAAGATGAGAAGTCGTTAGTTGTATCTATAACAGAGGGAATATCAGTCTAGATCCGTGGTCGGCAAACTGCGACTCGAGAGCCACATGCAGCTCTTTGGCCCCTTGAGTGTGGCTCTTCCTAAGCCTTAGGAGTACCCTAATTAAGTTAATAACAATGTACCTACCTATATAGTTTAAGTTTAAAAAATTTGGCTCTCAAAAGAAATTTCAATCGTTGTACTGTTGATATTTGGCTCTGTTGACTAATGAGTTTGCCGACCACTGGTCTAGATAGAGGATGCAGGATGTATGAAGTCCATAAGACACAAAAGACGCAGAGATGCTCGAGGAACTGAAAGGAAGCAGTAAGGCAGGAGTTACTAGTAACTTTTGGACAAGGGGCATCTTAGTGGAGATATCAAGTAGTAGTTGGATATACCAAAGGCTGAAGAAATTATATTGGTATTATCATCATATAGATGATAGTTAAAACCAGGGGATGGGTAAGGCTGAAGAAATTCATTTGGTATCATCATCATATCACATAGATGATATTTAAAGCCTAGGGAAATAATATGAGGAAAGATGAGGACCCAGGACCAAGCCATAGACATCTTTGTCCTTAGCGCAGGTGGAAAAGGAGTGACAGAGGAGATTGAAAAGTAGCAGTTAGAGAAGTAGGAGAAAAAGCCAGGAGAGCATGAAGTCCTGGGAGCGCAGAGAGGCGAGGATGCCAAGGAGGGAGAGTTGTGTGTCATACACACACTTTTGAGAGTCCGAGTCAGATGAGTACAAAGTGATTCTTAGATTTGATAATATGAAGGTCAAGAGGAGTTTTGATGAAATGGCAGAAGCCAAAGACAGATTGAAATGGGCTTAGTAAAGAATGGGAGGTGAGAAAGGGGAAGACATAGACACAACAATTTGACTAGGAAAAGGAATAGAAGAGTGTGTAGGGGGAATGCATAGCTAAAGAAGTGGGTTAAAAGATGAAAGCACATTTGAATGTGGATAGAAATGATCCAGTAGAGGGGATGAGAGAAAGAGGATAACCAAAGGAACAAATTATATGAAAAGGGAAGCAGAGACAGATCTTTTAAAAGATTGAGAAACTTCTCCTTGGTTATAACAGAGGGGATGGTAGGCTGCAGGTTGGGTATTTGGTGAAGGAAGATGAGAGGGCTACTATCTAATAGATTAAATTTTCTCTATAAGGTGAAAGATAAGGTTATTTACTGAGAGTGAGGTAGAGAGGCCTAGGAAGGCTTGAGGAGAGAGGAGAAGGCATATAAGAGTCGTGTGTGTGTGGTGGGGGGAGACAGACATGTTAGAAAATTATAGTAGGATGGCTGGGCAGTGCTAGGAGCCTATTTGAGGTATGGGATCACAAGGTATAAGGAAGTATCCTGATGGCCATGCCTTCACTACAGTATAGATTCTGCAGCCCTCCTAGGTCACCAGAATCCCAACAGGAGTCATGTCAAGGAGGAACCCTCAAGTAAGGCAGAAGAGTGAGCAGAGCTTTTCAGCCAAGAGTCTGAAAGTCACAGCTGCCACCCTCTCCAACCCCTCAGACAAGCTTTATGAGTGAGGCTTATATATTCTCCTCATCTCTTAATTTTCCTCAGACCTTGTAAACTTTACATTTCATCAGGTTGGAAACCAAAACCCATTGTGAACAAGAAAAATAAAACTCTAAAAATATCATCTATTCATAACTTATCTCCTTTTGCAAATTACATTATCCACTCCCTTCCATGTGATCTTTGCCTAATGTGCAGTTTCCTATTTGTCCAAACAATTGGAACAAGAGCAGAAAAAACATAGCTACAGCCAAAGGAAGGGAAAGTAATTATTTTATTAAATAAATGTCTATATTAGAAGTAAAGTATTGGTATCAGACTTCTAATTTCTTTTATCTACAGCTGTCAACCTTAGAGGTTAATGATAAACGTGTCTGAAGGAGGTCAATATAGTATAGGAAGAAGAACCCTCCTGAGGCAAACATGGGTTCAAACCCCAGCTCCAACATGTGCAGATTACTTAACTATCCTGACCTTCAGATTCCTCAACTGTCAAATGAGGATAATACTCTATACCTGAAGATGGTAGTGTAAGAATTAATGAAGAAATATAAGTAAATTTCCTGCAATATGGTACTCAACAAATGATACTATTTATTCTTAGTTATACACTGAATTTATTGGTAGAGTTTGGTAGCAATCTGATGTTCTTTCAAACCTGATCTAAAACTAAAATCCAAGATGATAAATTATCAGGGGATTATTTATATCTTCAAGAGAGAACTTGACATAGATTTCTCTGATACTCCAGAATCAGAGGAACCCTAAATGTGACTTTAAAGTATGGTAAAATTAACATAATATTGTCTTAATAAATTTCTCAAGTGTGTGTATATTGTGCCATAAAACACTCAAGAACTTTTAAGTTTTGTTGACCAAGTGATAGTAAACAAAACTTTCATTGCCCTCAGGTGAGTACTCTGTAGAGACTAAAACTTTCCCCTAGTAGAGCCAGGAAGCCCATTTCAACAACTTTTTAACACGTGGATCTTCTGTCCAGGGTCCAGATCTTCCAGGTTGACTTGATCACCCTGTTCAACTCGACTCACCTATGGGGCTTTAGTTCTTAACATGCTTTCACATATGTTCTCTCACTTGACCTTCCTGATATGAAGAGCTAACATTTGTCCTATGTGTCAGGCTATGTGATAAGGTCTCATTTAAGACAGTAACCCAATAAGATAAGTGATACTATTATTCTCAGTTTGACAGGCAAGAAAACCAAAACTCAGCAAAGTTAAATAACCAGCCCAAGATCAAACAGTGTTTGATAGAGCTCAGATTTGATCCTATGCAGGCTAACATTTGCCCATTCTCTTGACTGCTCTATATGCAACCCATGTGGGGGATTTTCCCATATGAAAGATGAGAAACCAAGTTCAAGTTGACTAAGTGACTTGCCTATGTTCACATTATTGGTGGTTGGTGGGCCTGGCTGGGACTCTCTCCTTGGTCTTCTAACTTCATGTCAAAGTACACTTTCCACAGCTCCATGAGCCCTCTGTTCAAACAGAAGTCTTTTCCTGGGGCTCTGAGCAGTGTGAGGGGTTCCAGGAAATGGGCTAAGTGAGGCCATGCCTGCTCATAGGCTGAGCCATGGCTTATGATTTGGCCCTTCTTTTAAAGGTTGCTTGTTTAGAGTGAGAGATAGGCTAGGAAAACCTTGATTTAATACTGGGGAGGATGGGAAGTAGGGGGAACACACACTATGTGAAACGTTTTCAGTTATATCCTGACCTCTAGACTGAGCTTACAGTTCCTGAAATATCTTCTCCAACAACCTGGAAGTTTCTCCTTGTGTATCTTTAAGACTCAGCTCAAATACCTTCTCCTCTGTGGCATCTTTGCAGTGTTTCCCTTCTCCCACACCCTGTGGTTAAAGTTGATCTCTCCCTCCCTCTGTGCCCTCATTACATCTCTGTTACAGCATAACTTGGAGATGGGGTGATTTTATGTTTTATCCACATGCCCATCTCTCCATGTGACTGTGACTGCAGGGAAGAGACTGTTTGAGTTGGAATGGTGCTTGGCAATAAGTGCCTTTAAGTGTTTGCTGAGTTACATTGACTTTACTGTGGCTCATCCAGTCCCTGCCTATTGATCTTATAAAATGGGCAGGTCCTCGCTGTAAATGGCTCTTTCCTGAAACCCAGTGTTTGAGTTGAGCTGAAGGAATCTTTATTCATGCCTGTAAACTTGGAGCTAAGCCCACACAGCTTGTGTCCACCCTAGGGATTTATCAGCCAAATGCTCATAGATTGTGGCATCTATTCCCAGCCGAAATTTTGTATGCTTTTTTGGGGGGTGAGGGGCGGGGATGATTCATGACAATGAGGCTTATTGTTCTCTCATGTCCACCAAGTCAACAGTGTTTTTCATGATGCTCAGCTCTCAGTGACATGAGGGTTATTTAGTCAAAATGTGTTTGACCAGCAGGTATATTAAAGTCTATTTTTTCCACGTGGTAAATAATATTTGAAAGTGACTACAACACTTACCAATGGACACATCTTACTTTCTTGGGCTCAGCAATGTCTCTAAGCCACTCTTACTGCCACAGCTCCTTCAGACAAGACCAACCCAGGGGACCTGAGCTACAAAAGCTTCTTTACTCCCTATTACTCAGTCCCAGATTCCTGGGGCCCACAACTAGTTGATTGAGGGCTAATTCACTCCAGAATACTATCTGCAAAGGGGAGCTGCTTGCAGTACATATGTGATGTCATATGAAACCTCTAAGCAATTTACCCTGGCTATTTCAAAAGTGTAGAAAAATTGTTATTTTAGAGATCATAGTTAAAATTGTCCAGTGATTTATCAGTATAATGGTCCCTTTTATAAACCAGTCCTGTACATTAGCCATATGTGTGGCTTATTTGATCCCAGTGAATGGCTCCATGTATACCCTCACTCCCACCACTCTCTGCCTTCCACTCAACACCTGGCCAATCAGCAGGTCATACCACAAGAACTCTTTCAAAAACAGCTCTTAAATCCATCTCTTCTCTCTAGTCATACTGGACTTCTTTCTATTCTTCCAGTTGGAGAACCTATTAACAGGTTAAGAGCATGAATTCTGCTATCAGCTGTGTAACCTCAGGCAAGTGATGATTTCTCTGATTTTCAGTTTCCTCACCTATAAAATAGGGATATTAATACTATGCCTATCTTATGGGATTATTATGAAGATTAAATTATATCATTAATGTAAAGCAATTGGAAACAGCACTTCGCATAAAGTGAGACACTGGCAATTTTTCTACACTTTTGAAACAGCCAGAGTAATTATCATCATCATTATTATTCCTTGACTTCATACTTTCTCACATTATATCTGGAATCCTGTTAGCCTTTAGGTCACTTAGTTAACTGTATAATTTTCAGGTTTCACTTTAAAAGTAAATTTCTAGAGGAAACATTTTCGGAAGCCCTCCCTCCCACAATACAAAATCTGGGTTAAGGTGCTGACTGTTGTGTGTGTTGTTCCCTTAGCAACCTGTACTTCATTACGCTGTCACCGATCACATTATATTATACTGGCCTGTTTCCCACCCATCTTTCCCATTAGACTTTGAGCTCCCTGAGTGCATTCTAGGTACCTGGCCCTTGGTCATTAATTGTCAAAGAAATGAAAGAATGAAAAATAATAAATAGTTCTTCTACTTGTGAAACTGTTCTTGAGTTTTGTTCTGCTTTAATCTTCATGAAACTTTAAATATAATAGTCCCCTATGCTGTACATCTGAAACTAATTCAAAATAATACTGAATGTAATCTGTAAATTCAAAAAAAATTTAATAAAAAAATTTTAAAAAAATATAGTAGTCCCCTATTATCCCAAGTTTCACTTTCTGTGGTTTTAGTTACCCATAGTTCACCACAGTCTGAAAATATTACATGAAAAATTCCAGAAATAAACAATTCATAAGTTTTAAATTGCATACTGTTCAGAGTAGAATGATGACATCTCACATTGTCCTGTTCCATCCTGAATTGGACTTGAATCATCCCTTTGTCAGTGTATCCATGCTGTATATGCTATGGCCTATACTAGTAATCACTTAGTTTATCAACTGTCATGTATTCAAGTGACCTTTATTTTACTTAATAACAGGCCCAAAATGCAAGAGTAGTGATGCTGGAAATTTGAATATGCCAAAGAGAAGCTGTAAAGAGCTTCCTTTAAGTGAAAAGGTGAGTATATACAATAAAATATGAGAGAGAGACCACAGTCACATAACTTTTATTATAGTATAATTGTCCTATTTTATTTTTAGTTGTTGTTAATCTCTTACAGAAGCAAATGTATAAATTAAACTTTATTATGTGTGTGTGTGTGTTTGAGAGAGAGAGAAGTATATATAGGGTTCAGTACTATCTACAGTTTCAGGCATCCACTGGGGGTCTTGGCATGTATTCTGCATGGATCAGGGGGACTACTGCGTGTGTCACTTTCTTATTTTTCTCTAAGTCTACAGGTTCTTAGCCCCTTGTTAAAAATGAAGAGCAGTTTACTAGGAAGTGACCTACAAGAACAAGGCTCAGAATTTTCTCAAATCACATTGGGCATGCAGTCAGCGTAGGTATTTGCTAAAAACTAGCTGCAGATAATTTTATCTTCTCATCATCTTTCACCTGCTTAGCCATTTCCCTTCTTGTTTAGTCACTGTATGCTTAGAGAAATGTGACATCTTTTTAACATCAAGCTGAATATAACAATCTTTAACAATATGGAGAAGGTAGCTAGAGTTGACTGTATTTGTGTTAGAAGACATGAATTTATTTTCACTCACAGATGGTCTCACTGTTAAGTCTCTGAGCAATCTGTTAAATGTTTCCAGTTTCATGAATTCAGATGGAAATCATTTAGCACCTTTTAGAAATCCATGGGGGAAGCTGCTGTTAGTCCTGAATCCCTCCTCCTTTGAATACTCCCTCCCCTTTTTACAGCCATATTCATTGGCTGGGTGTATTCCCAACAGTTGAGTCAGCCACAGTAGAGGTAATATATCATGGTGATCTCTCTGGGTAGCCCATAAGAGTGAGCTGCTACCCAGCCAGCATCGCTCAGTGGTTGAGCATCGACCTATGAACCAGAAGGTCACAGTTCGATTCCCAGTCAGGGCACATGCCCAGGTTGCAGGCTCGATCTCCAGTGTGGGGCATGCAGGAGGCAGCTGGTCAATGATGCTCTCTCATCATTGATGTTTTTATCTCTTTCTCCCTCTCCTTTCCTCTCTGATATCAATAAAAATATATGTTTAAAAAAAGAATGAGTTACAGACATATTTGTCACCACTGATGCTCATTCATTGCCACTTCTAATTTGGGGCTGCTGCCTGTTGTCCCCAATTTTGCACCTCCCTTTTTCCTACCAGGTTTACCTCCGGTTCTTGATGATCCTCACTGCCTTAGATAGATGTTCTCAGCTGGCCTGCACATTAGTTCTGCAGGGTCCAGGCCCTGCCCCATCATTGTCAGTTCCTTGAGGAGAGTGGGGACATAAATCTTCTGCTCTTTTTAGCTCTGTGAGCCAAGAGTTGGAAACAGGGCCATGTTGGGGACCTTCCTGGAAAAGGGGTTGGTGCATCCAAAGGCAGGATTGGAAGGGAGAATTTTAGTGTGCTTCTCATTCAGGGCATAAGTGACTATTTCTGGAGAGATTCAGAGACCATGGACACTATGACTCTAGGGACTTGGTTAGATTCTGTAAACTTGGTTACGTCCACATGGTTGTTAGTTTGTCATCCCTGTATAATTTCCTTATAGTGATCAGGAAAACAGGGAAACAAATAAACAAAAATACCCTATACAATGTCAAGAAACTGTAAGCTTATGCGGGGTTAGGTGGCAAAAAGAGGAAATGCTGGGAAAACTTCAAGACCAATGTGGGGTGAGTCATGGAGGGATAGTTTTGTTATTGATGTACTGAAAGGGGATGAAAACATTGCCAAGTCTGGGGGTGAGGATCTTGGGAACTTGTTTGTACTGCAAAGGGGCCCAACATGGACATTTTTATCTGGTCAGGCAAAACTATTCTAACAGCAATGAAAAATAAAGGACTAAAGTTATCTCAAGGCAAGGAAGAAGGAAGAATATAGGTGTGTGTTCTACCAAGTGAGGAAAGAAAGACACAAGGAAAAATTTCTGAGAGGTGGCAGCTGTGGTCCAGATGTTTTCCAGCAAGCAAATGAAAGAATTAGAAAGGCAAGTTACAAATTCCTCTGAGTGTATAGAAAACAGCCTGCCTTGCTTTGACTGAGGATGAAAAGACCTACAAATTGTAAAGATGCCTAGAAAAGTTAGGCATAGCAGACGCTTGTGTTTGCTCATCCGATACTCATCTCCTTCCTACTTCGTAACAGCAACATGATTTTGTTTGAGAATTTATTCTTTCTTATGAAGCCATTTTGCTTTATGGAAAGCTGGGCCTCTTCTCCTATCTCCAGGAGATAGTTTAAAACTACAATGACAATCCCATTCCCAAAGCCTGTGATTGGTTTACAAAAGGACCAAATCTGCCAACAAGATAAGGAAGACTGAAGAAAGGCTTTTGGTTCATTCCTAAGAAAGAACCATGGGGGAAAGTGGTCTTTTTTCTTATAGATAAAGTCGTGTCTGGATAGAATACCTGAATTAGCAGCCATTTGCCATAAGCCTGCTGATGAGGTCAATATATAAAGTGGGCAGAGGCTAGGAAATTGTAGAGAGACTGAGCTGGAGCCCTGCTGTACCACATCTGGGGAAGCCCCTCCTCTGGACTTAATTAAGCCTCTTTGAGTTGGGGTTTTCTTGTATCTGTAGCCCAAAGAGTCCCAACCAACAGAGAAGACTTCCATCTCCAATGGGCTTTCCTTAGATCATGGTACTCTTGACCAATACCATAGCATCTCCCTGGTCTAGGAATTTTGCAAACTAGGTCTGAAATCTTTGTCTCAGAGTGCTACTTATTTCTCCTAAAACCTAATTTACTTTCTATCGCATTTAGGGAGTGAGGATGGGAGAAAAGGTGAGTTGAGATTTTCCTCAGAGATCCCCAAAGTTCAGAGGAAAAAAAATAGACACTTACTTTTCCAAAAGTGCAGGCAGTGTTGAGGTGACAATGGGTAGATTGCCTTTCCCACTGGGCGATTCTGACTGAACAGAAACAGAGAATTGAGGATTAGAGAGGAAGGAAGAAACTGGAGCTGCTGGGTGTCTGATGATACTGGGGTAGAGGGGCTGTTGCTCCTTTTCTTTCCCTTTCCTCACTCCTGACACTCTAACCTTCACTTGATACCATATGTTGACTCTTTTCTCAGGCCTTCTCTGACCTCCTTTCTTAGGTGTTGTTTACCTCTGGGGCACATGGCAACTTTCAACTTTTACTTTTCCTCTTTGAGTTTTGTTGAGCAAAGAGAATTTCCATTTGAGGCTCTGTTCTGGAGGGGAGTCATCCATTTTCTCGTCCCATTTACTGACTTAGATTAAATACCAGTGGGCCTCCTACTAAACACAGACCCCAAGGTCCCTGGAATAGATTCATGCAAGCCCATCACAGCCCTGGAGATATAATTCTCAGGAGATGACTGTCCTTACCAAAAGCTCAAGCCATCATAAACTTCTTATGACAAATATCCAAGGACTATCACATTGTTTTGTTGCAATGGATTTGATTTAAACAGTGGTTCTCAACTCTGGCTGCACATCAAATCACCTGGGGGAGATTTTTGAAAGTACTGATCCAATCCAGAATCTTGGGGTGGGCCCCAGCATGGAATGTTTAGCCCCACGTCATTTGAATGTATAGCCCTGGTTGCCCCTAGCCTAAAGGAATATATTTGGAAACCACATTTATACATTTAGTATAGTATGGGAAATAGGTCCTTTAAATTTTCTCCACTCAAATTTTCTCACTTTTTAAAGGAGCTTAGGAAGGGCTAGTTAGTATGTTTCTTTAAAGCTCCTTTAAAAAAATTTTAGGCTCCTTTGGTTTAGTGGATGATCTGGGAGTTTATGTTGATTTCAAAGATGATTGAAACATTCAAGGCAGGAAGAGGTGAAAGAGGTTTATGAGTTATTGCCACCTCTTGGCACAAAAGAACTTGAATCTACTTCACCTATTGCTTACATATCAGATTGTTTCCTTATAGAGTACTGCTAGTCATGGAGAGGGCATGGAGGAACAACTGGAGAAAGAATTAGAAGTGTTAGACAGGATTAAGCAGGTTCGCAAAGACTGGGGAGCTGGAAAATATTTTGTTATATAGGAACTGTCTTTGTTTAAAAAAATTGAAATTGATTTTTTTTCTGATTATAAGTAATACATTCTTATTATATATATATAATAGATAAATATGCTAATTAACTGGGATGCTGTAACAGGTTGACCGGACAGGAGGAGGTTATGTGTGCAGGGTCAGGGGCAGGGGCAGCAGGGGCCTCCAAGTGCCTGCACTGGGGGAGGGCCTGATCAGCAGTGGCCGTGGCTGTTTCAAGGTCTGGAGAGGGAGTGGGTGGCGCTATGTGATTTCAAATCGCACACTAGGCCTCTATTAGAAATATAAGACGGCATCAAGATGGAGGCTTTGAGTCTTTGCCTGATCCAATTGGTCAGAAACAGCCTTTAACACTGTCCTGCACTAGAGATTGAGAGGTATAGAGGATTTATCTAAAACATAGTCACAAACCCAAACAGACAACCAAAATGAGGAAACAAAGAAACAACCCCCAAATGAAAGAACTAATGAATTCTCCAGAAGAAGAGATAAATGAAGCAGAGATAAAAAATTGATCTGAAACAGAGTTCAGAGTAATGATGTTTAAAATGCTCAACAGTATGAAAAAAGATATAGTAACTATGAAAAAAGAACAGTCTAGGATAAAGAATGACACATCACAAATAAAGAAAACATTGGAAGGAATACACAGCAGATTAGGGGAAGCTGAGGATCGAATAGTGAATTAGAAGACAGACTTGAAAATATCACTCAATTAGAGAACCAAAAAGAAAAAAAACAATTAAAAAACAGGAGGATATCTTAAGGGAGTGTGGGACAATGTGAAACATAACAATATTAGAATAGTAGGTGTGCCAGAAGAGGCAGAAAGAGAGAAAGGAATAGAGAAGGTGTTTGAAGAAATAATGGTAGAAAACCTCCCTAACCTAGTAAAAGAATAGCAGATTTGCCAGAAGAGGCAGAGAGTGAGAAAGAAATAGAGAAGGTGTTTGAAAAAATAATGGCAGATAACTTTCCTAACCTGGTAAAGGAAAAAGTCACACAAGTTCAGGAGGCACAGATAACTGCAAACAAGAAGAACCCAAACAGACCCATGCCTAGACACATCATAATTAAAAAGCCAAAAATTAAAGACAAAGAGAGAATCTTAAAGGCAGTAAGAGAAAAGAACACTGTTACCTACAAAGGAGTTCCCACAAGGCTGAAACCTGATTTCTCATCAGAAACTCTACAGGCCAGAAGGGAATGGCATGAAGTACTCAAGGTAATGGAAAGCAAGGATCTGAGACCAAGAATACTATATCCAGCAAGGCTATAATTCAAAATAGACGGTCAAATAAAGAGCTTCCTAGACAAAAAAAAAAAGACTAAAGGAGCTCATCACCACCAAGCCAGCATTACAAGAAATGCTAAAGGGATTGCTGTAAGGGATTGCTGAGAAGAAACAGAGAGAGAAACCATTTTAATACAGAATTAAAATGGCTATAAATAACTACCTCTCAATAACCCTAAATGTAAATGGATTAAATGTTCCAATCAAAAGGTGTAGAGTAGCTGAATGGACAAAAAGATGACCCAACTATATGCTGTCTACAAGAGACCCACCTCAAAACAAAAGACACACACAGGATGAAAGTGAAGGGACGGAAAAAAATTTCCCATGCAAATGGAAAAGAAAAAAAAAAAGCTGGAGTAGCAATACTCATACCTGACAAAATAGATTTTAAAAGCATCATGCTCTACAGGACACTGAAAAAAGAGTTAGAGGAAGACATAAATAGATGGAAGAACATACCGTGTTCATGGATTGGTAGAATCAACATCATCAAAATGTCCATACTACCCAAAGCAATCTATAGATTCAATGCAATCCCCATTAAATTACCAA
>NW_005366171.1:2929311-2931810 GCF_000412655.1 Myotis brandtii
GTAAAAAAGAAGGAACTCTTGCCATTTGCAACAGCATGGATGGAACTGGAGAGCATTATGCTAAGTGAAATAAGCCAGTCAGAGAAAGATAAATACCACATGATCTCACTCATTTGTGGAATATAGAGAACAACATAGACTGATGAACAGGGACAGATCCAAAGACAGAGAAACAGCAATCAGACTATCAATCCCCAGAGGGAAAGTAGGGGAGGGTGGGGGTAAGGGGAAGAGATCAACTAAAGGACTTGTAAGCGTGCATATAAGCCAAACCAATGGACACGGACAACAGGGGGATGAGAGCATGAGTGTGTGTGTGGGGGGAAGTTGGGGGTTAATGGGGAGATGAGGATACATTTGTAATACCTTAACCAATAAAGAAATTAAAGATTTAAAAAAAGCATCATGCTAAGAGAAATAATCCAGTCGGAGAAAGATAAATATCCTATGATCTCACTCATTTGTGGAATATAATGAACAACATAAACTGATGAACCAAAATAGAGCCGGGGGGAAAAATATACTAGAATATAATAGAAGTAATCCTGTTATTTGAAGATTTTTAATATTTCCTACAACTGTTATGATATCATACTATGTTAGTACGTTTTAGTAATATTATTATACTTAAAATCCTTTCATTTTTGAAATATTAATGTTCATTGCATGTAATATTATATGTAAGATCATTTTTCTTGATTAATTGGTGTTTATTGCATGTAACATTATATTTAAAATCATTTTTCTTGAGATATTATTGTTTATTTCATGTAACATTATTATATTTAAAATCATTTTTCTTGAAATAAAAAAAAAACATGAAAAAAAAGAAGTTAAAAATCACCTGTGGTTTTATCCTTGCATATAGATAACCATTCTTAGTAGTTTTACATACATGCTTCCAGAATTTTCTTTCTACACCTAGAAAACCACTTTTAAAAACTACAAAACAGAATTATACTGTATATACTGTTTTTGTATATATTGTATTTAACTCCTTTTTACTAATTTGAAAAATTTTTCATGTCAATAAATACAGGGTGAGGGAAAAGTAGGTTTATAGTTGTTCATATGGAAAATAATACAATAATTAATAAACAATAATATAACACTAAACTCTGTAAACCTACTTTTACCCCACTCTGTATTTATATTCTAATCATCATTTTTAGCAACTGCATATAGAAACCCCTTGTAGGGATGTCATAATTTATTTAACCAATCTCTTATTAATGGACATTTGAGTAGTCTCCATCTTTTCATTGTTATAAACAATATTGCAAAGAATCAAGACAGAATAACATTGGGTTTAAGAATTCAAGCTTAGGAAAAAGTGAGGCAAAGAGAGATGAAATAACTTGCCTAATGTCACAAGCTAAAAAGGGGAAATCATAGTTGGAACTCACATCTGGTGTTACTTTGAAGTCCAAACTCTAAAACACTGTGACATTCTTTAGCCAGTTCTATAAGAAATTTTGTTCCTACCCCCAATTTTTTATATGCCAAAATTGCAACTTTGTAAAATTTGAATGTGTTTGAAAGTGACTGAAAGTATAAAAAATTTAAAATAAAATGAATTGTTGTTCTTTTAAAGAATACATGCTCTAGAATCAGAGCCTATGGTTCAAAGCTCAGCTCTACCACTATACAATGCAGCTCAGGTGTTGAAGCCCATTGCAGAGTGAGACAAAATCGTACCCACCTTGGATGGTGTAGTTTAAGCATGAAAAAGGATACCACTTACTATCTTCTTCTCAGGGCAGTGGAAGACATGGAGCCTCATCTATATTGGGCTTTTTAAGCCCATAGCCCAGAATCTGTGCTGGGAATGAACTCACCTTATTGACTTTGCCCACACATAGGTCACCCACATAGTAGTGAGTCTGAGGGAGAGGTCAAATAGGGTCAGCAGGCAAACATGTTCATACTCACCAGGGCAGGTAAGGAGGGGATGGGTGATGAGCTTGGAGGCTGACTGGACAGGTTCAGGGCATTAAACTTGGGAACCACGGCAACGCTGACCCTCCGGCGGGGCATGTTCTATAGAAAGAGAAGTGACCAGGCTCACTGTCATGAAGGGAGCAGCACCCACTGTTCAGAAAGGCCCTGACTGTACCTACTCATTCCTACTGCTGTAATAACATTCACTGGATAGTTTTGCTTTGGGGTAATGATGGTGGTGGGAGTTGGTATGGAGAGAGTAGCCAAAGTTGACACAACTTTTCTGTTAGTGGTGAGTGATGTCTCAGCATGTTTCTATTTTAGGTTATTAAATCCTGAAGAAATTAAACAGAAATGATCCCCAGTGTCTGGTAACATCCTTGATAGTGTATGAAAACTATAGCAATACCAAGGTTTATGCATCATTTCATGTTCATTTAAGGGATGGTATAGTCAGGAAAACTATGAGCAAGAGAAGGCTGGAGGATGAGCTAGAAAGTGTGGGGAGCCAAATTAGAGACTCTGTCCAGAGGTTCTCTGCCCCTCCCCCCCCTCCCC
>NW_005366171.1:2932864-3037363 GCF_000412655.1 Myotis brandtii
GGTCCAGGAATGAAGGATCTCCTGGGTGACTGTAGAAACTTCTGTTGTACTTCCTCCAGGAGCCCTGGTATCCCTTGAACATGCATACCTTTCCCAGAGAGAGGGACATGGACCGCGCTGTGCGAGGGACCCCGTCTTCTGCAACAGGAGGGAACAGAGAGGAGAGCTCAGGTAAGTTTTTCAGAGTAGCCTCCAGCAGCGAACAGATAGTTAGAAACTAAACCATGGCATCTATGGGCCAGAGGCCTCATGGTCATGCTGCTCTCAGATTCTCTGCATATTACATCACCACTTCTGTAATGGTCTGTACTTTTGGAGCAGGCACTTTTTCCTATGAGTAGGAGAAAGTATTTTTTCCTACTAGAGCTTAGGGCAAAACAGACGAACTTCCTTGATTTCTTTCTCTGCTGTTTGGTGATTGTTTTTTTCTTATCTGAAGATACAAACCTTGGAAAGTCTATGGGAGGCTCAGAGTCACCTCTGCCATGGGTGTTGAGGGCCTCATCTCAGATTGTGTGCAAGCGCAAAGCCCAGCGCCCAGATAACTGAGGCTGACTCCGGTCGCAAGGAGGCTGCAGGGTCAGCTTGGTTTCAGTTCTCTTTTCTTTTCTTGTATCTGAGTACTTCAATTTCTTTTCTTGTAGATTCAGCTATTCTTTTAGGCTAATGTTTGCTTTATCTTTTTCCAGCAAAAAGTATTTGTGGTTAAAGGGTTTGAAGTGTCCTAGTCAGCCAAAATAGCAGAACCAGAAAATATTCTTTATATATGAAGAGTTCATACAAATTAATAAAATACTAATCTTATAAGTGAGCAAAAGTTACAATTAGAGAATTTATGAAAGTTGAAATACAAATGTCCAGGGAACATTTGAAAAGGTCAAAAAATACAAATTAAACTATGAGATGAGATACAATTTTGACCCATCAAAGTCAAAAATATTTTTTAATGGAAAGGGCAAAAGTGTCAACAGCACAATGAATGGAGCCATTATTGTAACTCATTACATGGAATATCAATGGGTTATTTGAAAATAATTTGCTTTAAGAGCCTGACAAGTATGTTTTTCCCATGACTAATAGTTACACTTCTAAAATCTATCTTAAGAAAAAAATCCAAAATGCAGACAATCAGCATGTTTCATATTTAGGAAAAAAAATAGGCGTCATATTTTTCTTTTAAACGTGTATCACTTCTCTTGAAATCAGAGGTATTTTTATTTCACTGTAGTCTTTAGAGTCTCAGGCAAAGACAAAGATTGCCAGAAATCATGTAAAGGCTTACAAACAAATACTGTATATTAGGGAATGGTCATAGAGTATCTGATGGACACACCTGTTGGGTGGGTGCTGGCCCCTCCATAGGGCCAAGCTGAGGTATAGCTTGAAAAAACAGTGGAGTGGGAACAAATGTCTAAAACCTTATTCACCATTCAAGACTCAGCTACCTGCTCCCTTCTTACTGTAGGCACTTTCTCACCACCCCCCAGACTGAAGGGGGGGCTATGCAGTGTGCTCCCCATGGAAGTCTGCTTACTTCTGTCATAGCACTGGCTACTCTGCCCTGCTCTCCTCACAGGTTTGGGAGCTTCTTTTGGTCAGGACTGTGTGCCCTTTTCCTCTCTATCACGTGGGCACACCAAAGGTGCTAATAAACGTCTGTAGAATGAATGGGTACCTGCTCATTTCATAAATCTTGGCTAAGGTGGTCCACAGGGGACACGGCACCTTGCAGGGAGATAACACGAGAGCCAGGTACTAGGATTTCTTTGATGGTGACTTCCCCAACTTCCAGCACTGACAGGGAGTGTTTTGTTAGAGGCCCAGGCGCATGTGGGTCAGGAACCTGGCTGCCAAGATCCAGAGCAGACAATCTGGAGCTGGGAAGCATCAGTGATATTCCCCAGGAAACTTGTGAAACCTCCTGTTTATAAAGGTTTCTCCATCTGTTATAGTTTCTGTACTTACCCTCCTCCCACTCTTGGTAACACGGATGTTTGCATTCCACGGGGATTCCTGTCCCTAAAATGTCTGTTTTCTCCCACTGACACCACCGGCATCAGCCAGAGCCTAAACCCTGGCAGCCTAAGGAGACTTTCTGTTCCAAGACACTGTCCTCCTGCACTGCTCAGGAGCCTCCTAACCCGTCTCCATGCCTCAGCATCTGCCCTTCCCTCAAGCATTACCCACCCTCAAGTCAGATAGATCTTCTCAAAATATAGTCTGACAATGTCGGGTGATGTCAACTCGCCAGTGACTACTTTATTGCCTCAGGGACAAAGGCCTGGCATGTGGTCCTGATCTACCAAGTCTCACCTTCAGCCTGTCATTATCATACCTCAACCCTGCAACCACACACCTCTGTACATGCTGTTAATATCACCAGGATGTATTTCTCCTTTTTGCCTGAAGAACTCCTATTTTTACTTTAAAATACTGCCCAGACACCATCCTTCTGTAAAACTTTCCTTGACTACCTCAGGCTGCCCCCCTCCTCTGTGCTCCTATAGCAATTTTACAGAACCTTTTTAAAAAGAGTATGTCTTTAAAACATTTGTCTTGCTCACGGGTCTGCTATTCATCTCACAGTATCTCCCTTAGCCAGGCTCTCACTCCCTCTTCACCACCCAGACTTCATCTTCCACCTGGGTTGTTGTAATAGCAGCTTCGTGGCATTCCCTGTCTCTGGCTTTGCCCAGGAATGTACTGGCCTTACCATAGTCAGAGGGAACCTTCTAAACTCTGCATATGATCATGTCATTTCCCTGACTCAGATCTTTGGTTGGATCCCTAAAGCTTTCCAGGGTAAAGTCTAAAGTGTGTGTTGCCTGAAGGGGGCCCCAAAGCACAAAAGGTCTGGGGTCTGTCCTTTCACAAAGTGGAGGGAGCTCTCACAAACCGCGGGCTTCAAGTCAGAGTTAGCCGCTCTGGTTCACTGTGTCACAGTTGCTTTGAGGCCATTCATGTTTGGCCCCTTTGGAACAGCTGCTGCGAAGCCCTTGTGGGCAGCATTTGGCAGGGGCAGTGAACCTTGCTCAATCTGAAATGGGTCCTGGGGCAGCCCTGTTAGATGCAATCCCAGCCTGGAGACATCAGGGACCCACATTGCAGGCCCAAGAGGAGGGCAGGACTCTGGTTCCTTACCAGAGGGGCCGCAGCTGCGGCTTGAATTCTGATTCGCCAGTTTTTTAAATTCCATGAGCTCTGCATGGTCCTTCTCATACGTCCTCTTCAGGTTCTCCACGTACTGCATCATCACCTCTGTTGCCTTTGACATGCGCTTTTCCTGCAGGGAAGGAGAGCGTGGACACACGGGCATTTGGGATAAAGGCTCATCAGCACTTGTTTGCACTGAATGAGGCTCTGGGCTGGGTGAATCAAAAGGATACAGGGACCAATTAGACATGACCCTGCCCTCCAAGAGTTTGCTGCCCACCATGTAAGCTGAGACAGGGTTGCAGGCACCTGCACTCAGAGAACAAGAACAAGCACAGCCATAAAGCTTCAGGTGATGGCAGGTGGAAGAGAATCATCTCTGCTCACAGAGAATGGGTCAAGGAGCTTCATGGAGATAGAGTGAAGTAGCTATAGGGTGTAGGCAGCAGCTGGGCATTTAGACATGGACATCAGGGACAATGAGCATTCAGGACAGGGAACTCTAAGAGCAAGGGTACAGAGACAGGAAACCATAGGCCTTGTATCTGAGTAAAGGATTTACCCTCCAAACAGGAGTCCTTTGGAGAGCAAAAGGGAGTGCTATTAAGAATTATGCTGAGATCAAAGACCTAAATATAAGACCTGAAACAATAAATTGCATAGAAGAAAACATAGGTACTAAACTTACGGGTGTTGGTATTAGAGAGGATATTATAAATTTGATCCCAAAGGCAAGGGAAGCAAAAGCAAAAATAAATGAATGAGACTCTATCAAACTAAAAAGCTTCTGCACAGCAAAAGAAACCATCAGCAAAACTAAAAGGCAACCAGCCAAACAGAAGTGATACCTCCAATAAGGGGCTAATATCCAAAATATATAGAGTATACATACAACTCAACAACAACAAAAATACAATCTAATTAAAAAAATGGGTAGAAGACCTGAACAGATACTTCTCCCAAGAAGGCATACAAATGGCCATCAGATGTATGAAAAGATGTTCAACTTCACTTGCTATAAAGGAAATGCAAATCAAAACCACAATGAAATACCATCTCACACCTGTTAGAATAGTTATTATCAACAAGACAAGAAATAACAAGTGTTAGAGAGGTTGTGGAGAAAAAGGAACCCTTATTCACTTCTGGTGGGAATGTGAACTGGTACAGCCACTATGGAAAACAATATGGAGGTTCCTTTCTTAATTTATTTTGGGGTTCCAAAATAAATTAAGAATAGAGCTACCATATGACCTGGCAATACCTCTTCTGGGCATCTACGTGAAAATTTTGAAAACATTTATTTGTAAATGTTTATATGTACCTCTATGTTCACTGCAGCATTTTTCATGGTGGTTAAAACATGGAAACAACTTAAGTCCCCCTCAGTAGGTCATTGGATAAAGAAGATGTGGAATATACATACAGTGGAATACTGCTCAGCCATAAGAAAAGACGAAATACTGTCATTCACTACAAGATGTATGGATCTTGAGAATATCATGCTAACTGAAATAAGTCAGACAAAAACCAAACAAACAAGAACCATATGATTTCACTCATATGCGGGATACAAAACGGAAAGCAATAAATTAACAAAACCAAATGAACACTCATAAATACAGATAATAGCATGGTGGTTACCAGAGGGAACGGAGTAGAGGGAGGTAGAAGAGGGTAAAGGGGGTGAAATATATGGTGACAGAAGAAGATTTGACTTTGGGTGGTGAGCACACAATGCAATATTCAGATGATGTGATATAGAATTGTACCTTTGAAACATATAATCTTATTAACTAATGTCACCCCAATAAATTTAATAAAAAAATATAAAAGAATTATGCTGGGACAATAGGCAAATACTAGGACTGTCTGGAAAACTAGGGATGTACAGGTCATCCCACTTATGTAGGAATCAGCAAGCAGTTGGGTTTGTTCACAGTAAAGGCAGTTAGGGCTGGGTTATGAAGGGCCTTGTCTTAAAGTAAGGGAATGACATAATCAGGCCACCAGTGGAAATTAGACTGACGGAGTGGGACTGGTGGCAGTAAGGTGTGCCTACAGTCTGGGGGAACTAGAGAGAGAGGTGAGGACTGACTCGGAAGCTAGGGGTAAGAAGCCATTTGGAGATGGGTAAAGAATGAAGTGAGCAATACATGTGGGCCTAGAAACATGTTTGGGAGAGCTGTACAGATCAGAAAGATTTTTGTCTGCTTATACTGGTTGGATCCCCCGGAGTGCCTAGCCCAGGGCCTGCCTAAACCACAGAGGGACATGCTCAGCGACCATGCCCTGGAAAAGTTCCCTATATCCGTGAGCTGAGACCAGCCACTTCCTTTGAGCTCTTCCTTTGTGGCTGCTCCCAGCTGGATTGACTTCCTGGGTACTGCTGCTGAGTCAGGAGCTTTTTCCCCTGGAAGACAGAGGGGTGGGACAGCCAGTGTCTTGTCCTTCCTTTGTTCTACAAGCACTGTCCCAGGAACACCCTGCTGACGCAGTCAGTGCAGCAGGACATGGGTCCACGGTCATAGCAGCTAATCTTATTTAATGTCACCCCAATAAATTTAATAAAAAAATATAAAAGAATTATGCTGGGACAATAGGCAAATACTAGGACTGTCTGGAAAACTAGGGATGTACAGGTCATCCCACTTATGTAGGAATCAGCAAGCAGTTGGGTTTGTTCACAGTAAAGGCAGTTAGGGCTGGGTTATGAAGGGCCTTGTCTTAAAGTAAGGGAATGACATAATCAGGCCACCAGTGGAAATTAGACTGACGGAGTGGGACTGGTGGCAGTAAGGTGTGCCTACAGTCTGGGGGAACTAGAGAGAGAGGTGAGGACTGACTCGGAAGCTAGGGGTAAGAAGCCATTTGGAGATGGGTAAAGAATGAAGTGAGCAATACATGTGGGCCTAGAAACATGTTTGGGAGAGCTGTACAGATCAGAAAGATTTTTGTCTGCTTATACTGGTTGGATCCCCCGGAGTGCCTAGCCCAGGGCCTGCCTAAACCACAGAGGGACATGCTCAGCGACCATGCCCTGGAAAAGTTCCCTATATCCGTGAGCTGAGACCAGCCACTTCCTTTGAGCTCTTCCTTTGTGGCTGCTCCCAGCTGGATTGACTTCCTGGGTACTGCTGCTGAGTCAGGAGCTTTTTCCCCTGGAAGACAGAGGGGTGGGACAGCCAGTGTCTTGTCCTTCCTTTGTTCTACAAGCACTGTCCCAGGAACACCCTGCTGACGCAGTCAGTGCAGCAGGACATGGGTCCACGGTCATAGCAGCAGTGATAACAACATCCAGGGGTTTTGCGAGTATGTCAGCAACCCTATATGGCAGCAATGCAGATACTACCAACAGCCACATGTTATGTTGGAGAAGCTGAAGCACAGAGAGCTCAGTAACTGGCCCAAGGCCACACAGTGAACCCGGGTGGAGGCAAGATCAGACTTCAGGCAGCCTGATCCTACACACCATCCGGGTTCAGGGCAGTGCTCTGTGTGCTTCAGGACTGCCATGTGGCTGAGAGGGAGCCCAACTGGGGCCCCAGCTCTGCCACTACTCCTGCTGTGACTTTTCTGGGACTTTATGTCTTCATCAGGGGATAAGGATATTTACTTTACAGGGTTGCTGGAGGGGGGGGGGGGATTAAATGAAAGAGCCATTTTTCCTAAAGCATGTTTTACCAAATACTAGTTCCATAGGAGCTGAGTAGGTATATTTTGTGAGACAAATAAAAGGAGTGGTGGTGGTTCTTCAAATTTGGGAAATACAGAGGTAAACTTAACAGGCTTCTTCACTATAAGACTTCTTAAAGGCTTGATTATTGCACTATGCATTAGAAATCTCCAAGAAAAGAAGAGAGTATGTATGTGCCCACAGAAAGCTTTTACAAGGAGCACTTGAGGGTTTAGTGGTCCACCAAAAAAACTCTGAAAAAGACCACAATAATGTACATAGGCTGCCTGGCACAGAGGAAGCCATCAATCAGTGGTATCTGTAGTTGTCACTGCTTATATTATTGCTTCAGTTACTGCGGGCAGAGCAGAGCCCGTCAGCAGGGCTGGGAGCTGGCAAGGCTCACCTGGCGGACGGCCCCCACCATCTCAGCCCGGCTGGAGAGGCGGGCAGCCAGGCGGTGCAGGACAGCGATGTCCTCCAGCAGCTTCTGGTAGGTCTCCCGGTGCTCACAGTGGTGCCAGAGTGAAGCTGAAGACTGAGGAGTGAGAAGGAAATCACCCGGGGTCCTCACAGGATGAGCTCTGGTCCCCATCCTGCCTGAGAGGAGGGGCCTCTACAGGGCCGGGGCTATAGCTTCCTCTGGGGTCTGGAGATGCCCCATGTGGACACTCTATACTTGGCTGGCCTAAGAGAAGGGAATCACATCTGGGTCTCTGGTTCCCAAGCAGCTCCCTTTGTCATCCCAGCTCACCCAGCCCCCTCCTGAGAAGATAGCAAGCGTTCAGTGGCCTTACCCAGAGCCCTGAGGTCACCAGTCCTTCAGGATCTCTGCCTCAGCTCCTCTCAGCATTCTGTCTGGCTCAGGACCTTGGCCTGATTTCTCATTTCAGGAAACTACTTGGTGACTAAGAAAAGCAGGGTGCCCAGCATGGCCCTTGAAGATAGTCCTAACTCCAACGATTCCCAGTCAGGCTCCACAATTACCATAATGGAAGCTTTGAAGTTTTCCAGTTCCTTCTCAGTGTCCTCTTCTGTCAGGTTGCGTTCCCTTTCCGCCTGGTTAATTCTAGATTCCAGGGTGTAGCTGTCATTTCTAAAGGCCAAGGACAGTTGTACAAACACGTTCTGTTGGGAACAAGAGTGTGGGAGAGGTGCTAGGAGGAGTTATTGCAGGGAACGCGGGCGGCTGCAGGTGTGTTTCTCGCATGAGCATTTGACATCAGCTCCTGGACCAGTCACCAAAGTAACAGTGCACACGTGGAACTCTCCCTTACGGCCAACTGCACAAAGAATGGTGAGCTAGTACCCCGAGGTCCATGCTAGGTCCTTCCCAGGACCAGAGACCAAATGCATTTTACTGAGGAATAGTAAGAGAATAACGCCTTACTTTTCCCTGAACTTCAAGAAAATAACATCCTGTATTTGGGTTTAGATAAACTTGGGCCAACACAGCTGATTGTGTAAGCAGTTTGGATTCACGCTAGGATTTATTACATGTGGGTTTTGGAGGTTTCGCATGAAACCACTGTAAAGATAATTTGAGATGTAAGCCTTGTTGACTTAAAGCAAACTTCAACCAGCATCTTCCAAATCCTCCCCTGAAAGCAGCTATGAGCTGCCAGGAGATGGAGTAAGGCCAGGTATGATTCTGTCAGGAGAAACTTTCTGGAACAAATATTCCGTGCCAAAAACGCAGCCTGCATGAATGAACTTTGAAAGGTGTACTGATCAGACATGGAATTCCTGGAGTAACAGGAAACTACTGGGGAGGAGAAGTAGACAGATGGACTACACAGGAAGGAAGCAATGGCTTTCGTTTTACAGCTTTCATTGCCCGGCCTGAGGCAAGTGGTAGCAGATTTATACCATTGGGGTGAGAGAACTCCGCCTGAGCTTCTGAAGTTCATGTAACAAGGTCCACAGTGAGCAGAAATCTCCAGACAGAGGACTGAAGGCCCTGAACTTACCCCATGATGACGATGATGGCAATATTGAAGCTACTCCTCATTGAGCATCTACTATATGCCAGCAATGCCATGAGTTTTATGCACCTCATTTACTCCCACAAAACCCTCTCTGTGGGAACTGTTATATCCTCATATGGATAAAGAGACTAAGACCAGAGAGGTCATTAACTTGTTCAAAGTGAGACAGAGTAGCAGAGCCAGGCTTCAACCACAGACTGATTCCAAAGCCTGTGCTGCTTTCGCCTTGCTGAGCACTGATTGTGTCAGCATCCACCTGAGGCCAGGAGCTGGCCCTTGTAAACCTCTTCACCAGTGTCAGTGGGTGGGGTTCTCAGTCAAGTTTATCAATAATGCTCAATGTTAGATTCTCCATTCCTGGGTTAGCCCCTCAACAAGAGTATGAATAAAACCCAGTCAAGCCCAAGCTTCATAATTTCACAAAGCACTGGAGTTACTTACCTCAACTTCCTTTTCAGTGAGCGGAGGGGCACTGTGGAAAAGAAAAAACATGTAAATGAACTTTATCCAATTTATGTTTGAACAACCAACAGACCATGGGTTTCCAGAAACGGAGTAAGCAGAGTTAATAAGACAAGAAAGATTCAGAGTACACTTTGTGTGAGCTCTGTAATCTGAGAGATATTCTATGAGACATTGACTCCTCCAGAGGAAGTGTGGTGGAAAATACTAGATCCTGGGGGCAGTCCTCCATCAGTGCCTCTACTAGTCATGACTTTGGACAGGTTCTTTTAATCTCTCTCTGTTTGCTCATCTGTCAAATGGGAATACTATATTTATCTTACAGGCGTCTTCTAAAGAATATATGTATGTATATACATGTGTGTGTTCACATATATGATATACACAGGTGTATTTATATATACATGTATTGCGTGTGTACACATATGTATATACATGACATCCAGACTCAGGAGGCACTCAGATGTTAGTTATCACAACGTATTCACAGGCTGGTTTTGAAGATTTACTAAGAAAGTGCATGTTCTACATACTTTATAGACTGTACACAATAGTTTTTCGGGACTACCCAGTCCACAAAGCTTGACCTTCCTCCTGTCTCTGAGGATTATGACAAGGGTGCAAATGAGACAAAGAATAAAAGGTAGGAAAGAGTGGCCAGAGCTCTCCTTCACAGCTGGACTCAGAGATCCAGCAAGCCGTGTCGTTCTGAGAGGTTCCTTGTCATCGTGTGTGGTTCCCACAGCAAGCAGTCCTCTTATCTGCACGCTCACTGTGTTGCTGCTGTCACCACTCTTACTGGTAACTAAAGCTAGCCCTGTTCTGAAACCCAGACAATGTAAATAATGCACAGGCCCTTTCCTGTGCTGGGGTGGGAGGACTCGGAGAGGGCCTATCAGCGTCATAGGACATGGCAACAGAGTGTGCCATTGATAAGACTCTCAGGAAACACAGCTTCCTCCCTTTGACAGGTGTGGGGGGACCCCAAGAGCAAAGGTAAGGGTCAGCTGTCTCTGCAAGAGCTGGTTCTCACCCCGACAAGGAACTGTGAGAGCCTTCCTGTCAGGATGAGGCAATAAGACCCCATGGCCAGCAAGTCAGCAGAGTGCAGAGCATGGGATAAACAACTGCAAAGATGGTTAATGCTTACAATTCTTGTCACAACCCCACCCATCAGGCCCTTTTTGCTGTGGGCCAGCCAACATAATCTTCTAGAGCAGTGATGGCGAACCTATGACATGCATGTCAGAGGTGACACGCGAACTCATTTTTTTGGTTGATTTTTCTTTGTTAAATGGCATTTAAATATATAAAATAAATATCAAAAATATAAGTCTTTGTTTTACTATGGTTGCAAATATCAAAAAATTTCTATATGTGACACGGCACCAGAGTTAAGTTAGGGTTTTGCAAAATGCTGACACTTTTACTATGGTTGCAAATATCAGAAAATTTCTATATGTGACATGGCACCAGAGTTAAGTTAGGGTTTTTCAAAATGCTGACACGCTGAGCTCAAAAGGTTCGCCATCACTGTTCTAGAGCATGTACATATTGCTTAAATGATTTATCAAAACTCATTAAGCTTGCTTTTGACTCCTAGCTTTGGCTTTGTGTGAAATTTGCATATTTTTATCACACATTGGTCAAACTTATTTTTCTATTTTGATGACTCATTTTCTGCTAGAACACACTTTAAAAAAAATGTACAAAGCCCTGAGGACTCCGAGAGGTGTGATTTAGTTAAAGTAGTCACATGACAGACATAGCCAGCTCCTGATGCAGAGAGCTATGACTTGTGAACTGGCATAGGCAAGTAGGGGGCAAGAAACGGGCCTCCAAAAAGACAGGCTTGCAGGGGACATACAAGGAGACCATTCTGGATGGCACTGCCTGCCTCAGAATTCAAACTCCCTTAATAGGCCTTAGAATAAAATCAAGGCCTTCTCTGAACCAGCCCCTACCACACTCTCCTCTTCCCACTCTCCAGCCACATTGACCAATCTGCTCCTCAAACACACTTACTCAATGGCCCCAGGGCCTTTACAGTTACTGTTCTTTCCTTTTTTTTTCACTCTCTTTTGTAACAACTTTATTGAAATATAACTCACTTACTATAAAATATACAATTCAGTTGTATTTAGTATATCACAGAATTTTACAACCATCATTACAGTCAATTTTAGAACATTTTCATCATCCAAAAAAGAAACCCTGTACCCAATAATTAACAGTCACTCTCCATCTTTCCAAACCCCCACCCCCAGCCCCAAGCAACCACTAATCTGCTTTTTTTCTCTATGGATCTCCATATTCTGAATATTTCTTATAAATGGAACCAACATGTGGTCTTCTGTGACTGGCTTCTTTCACTTGGCATAATGTTTTCAAGGTTCATCCATGTTGTAGCATATATCAGTATTTTATTTTTGTGTCTGAATAATATTCCAATGTATGAATATATTAAATTTTGTTTACCTATTCATCAGTTGATGGACATTTGAGTTGTTTCTACTTTTTGGCTATTATGAAAATGCTGCTAGTAAACATTTATGTACAAATTTTTGTGTGGACATATATTTTCATTTCTCTTTGTGATATACCTAGGAATGGAATTGCTGGGCCATATGGTAACTATGTTTAAGTTTTTGAAGAACTGCCAAACTGTTATTCCAAAGTGGCTATGCCATTTTACTGAGGATTCCAAGTCCTCCACATTGACATTGTTCATCTTTTTTAGTATAACCATTCTAGTGGATGTAAAATGGTATTTCATTGTCTTTTTTATTTGCATTTTCCTAATGACTAAAAATGTTGAGCATCTTTTCATATGCTTATTAACTCCTCATATATATTCTTTGAAGAAATGCCTACTTAAATCCTTTGTTCATTTAAAAAAAAATTAGATGTCTTTTTATTGAATGACTAGAGGCCCGGTGCACGAAATTCGTGCATGGGTAGGGTCCCTAGGCCTGGCGAGCAATCAGGGCTGATCGGGGCCTTCCGGCTGCTGGCCAGGGCTTTCCTTCATTCTGTGCCATCCCCTGGTGGTCAGTGCATGTCTTAGTGAACGTTTGAACACCCGGTCAAACTCCCGAGGGTACACTTCGCATATTAGCCTTTCATATATATATATATATATGAGTTCTTTATATATTCTAGAAACAAGTCCTTATCTGATACATAATTTGCAAATATTTTCTTCCATTTTCTGGGTTGTCCTCTCACTTTGTTGATAGTATTTTTTGCATCACAAAAGTTTGGTGAAATACTATTCACCTATTTTTTTTCTCTTGTTGCTTGTGCTTTTGGAGTCATAGCTAAAAAAGACATAGACTAACTAACCCAAGGTCACAAAGATTTGCTCTTATATATTTTCTTTTAATACTTTAAAGCATTGGCTCTTATATTTAGGCCTGTGATCCATTTTGAATTAATTTTTGTGTATTATGTGAGGTAGGGTCCAATTTTACTCTTTTGTATGTGGCTATCCAGTCATCCAAGAATGATTTGTTGAAATTACTATGCTTTTTGTCTGGAAATTTTTTCCCTGAAATATTTGCATGGGTAACTTTTTTTGTCATTTGTATGTCTCAACTTAATTATTCCTTTATCATAGAGGCCTTCTTTGACCCTCTACCCAATGCTCCATTTTCATGTCATTCTCTATATGTGCCTATTTTGTGGTCTTCCTAACAGCTTTGCTATCTGAAATCACTCATTTTGTTATTTGAATATTTTTTGTCTCCCCACCCAGATTGTAAGTGCCATGAGAACAGAGACTGTGTCTTCTTGTTCTCCATTTTAATGGAACATAATGGGCACTCTATGAATATTGGTTGATTAAATGCCTGTTTATTGCTCCTGCTGGTGTTTGACCCTGGGATACCTTGCCCTGTGACATCTCCACTTTGCACTGTTAATACCCAACCACTGACCATGTTTCTAGTTTGGGTTCTAGACCTGGTTTTCCTACTGAATCCATTCAGTTTGCTGACCCTATGAGCTCCTTCTTGGTAAGGATCAATCCAAAATTATGTAGTTCATATAGAACATGAAACAAACTCCTTTTGCATATTAAACTCAAGTGTAATTTTCCATATTTCTGCTGGGGAAAGGAATCTTGAAGCTCTGGCTTCCTTCTTCTGGATGACAGCTTACATGACAGTTTGTCCATATCTCCCAAACCCTGAACCAGAGCTACAGAGTTCTAGGCCCAACCAAGGGGCCAATTTGGAAACAGCCTCTACTGAAGCCAGAAGCAGGGAAGCTGATTTAGTGGTTGGAGCAGGGAAGTTGGGGATGGGCAACATGGCTATTGACACAATGCATGAGAGACACTGACCTCAATCTGACAGCCTGAACTGTATGCTTCATAAGCTGATCTTCTTCATGGACCATGAAAACCCAGTTTGGTGGCTAGTAGTTGTTAACATTCTCAAGAATGGTAGGATTGCTGAGTCTCTCTTTTCTGGGGAAGCTGGGGAAATTTAATTTGCTGGAGGAATGCCCTAATCATACTATCTTCAACTTCACAGAGGAAAAAGAAGCCAGTAGCACTCTTACTCCTTGCAGACTGACAAGCACTAGTGATTGTTTTGGTACTTTTGACAGGCCCCTGGTATAGCTGGAAAGGCAGACCAGTCCACCCTGAATTCAATTCCTGACTCCGTCATCTGCCAGCACGTTGCTTTGCTTCTCTGTTCTCTCACTGACGATGAACAAAATAAAAATCTTCCTTTTCTGCCTCCCTGGGTTGTCACAAACACCAAAAGACGCATAGCATGTAAACTTGTGCTCTGTAACCTGCAGTGCACTTGGGTGCTTCTCCTTCGGCTTCCTGTCTCTGGACACCCCTTCTGTGCCTTTCCACCAGGTGAACTGGCCTAACTCACACCCTCCTCCAGCTGTGAATTCAGCCTGCTTCCAACTCGTTTCTAGCTCTTTTCTTGGTGTTGGTTTAGTTGCTAGGTCCCTCTGAGTATTGCCTTGGTGATTCTGTTTTAGGTAATTACAGTGTGGAATTTGAACACATAACACCCGATGGGCAAAATTAGTTTTTCTTTCATACTTACCCCTAAATCGGGAACCTCTGTTATGTCTGGTAGCTCCTCCCAATGGCCGTTGTTCCCAACAGTTTAGTCCCCAGGTTGCTGGGCTTGGTGGGAAGCCTCATTTGCAGGCACTCTCCTAATCCCTATTGCTTAGTGGTACCCTATTTTCTCTCCTTTATACTCTAAACTATTCACTTTTCAACCCAGGGCCTGCTATGTGCTGATAAAATGCTAAGTCCTGACTCACACACCATCTCATTTAGCTACCAACGACAGATCCCTGTTGTATAGGTGAGGAGGCTGAGGCTTGGGAAGTGAAGCCACTTTCTCCCCATGTGTGGAAGAGCCTGGTAGGTTTTTCAAGCATCCTTCTTCGTGTGGTTCCAAATGTTCTACATCTTTATCTATGCAGATATCAGACCTAGAATCTCTCGGTTATTTTGTGCACTTGGGGGTGGGGGGTGGGGTCTTTCAGCCTGGCCTGCGCCCTCTCGCAGTCCAGGACGCCTTGCTCCTTACCACCCGCCTACAGCAGAGGCAGGAGAGGCTCCTGCCACTGCCACTGCACTCACCAGCCTTGAGCCCAGCTTCTGGCTGAGCGGTGCTCCCCCCATGGGAGCACACTGACTACCAGGGGGCAGCTCCTGCATTGAGGGTCTGCCCCCTGGTGGTCAGTGTGCATCATAGTGACTGGTCATTCCATCGTTCGGTCGATTTTCATATTAGGGTTGTTTTATATAGGATGGTCGAGCTGGGATTAAAACATGTCTCCTGGCCCAAAGCCCACCACCTCTGCTGCCATGAGCCTCTTGGTGACCCTTGTGCCTAAGAACCCCACCTGGCCCTTTACTCTTCTTTTTGTTTTAGATTTGAACCATTAGACTCTGACCCATCTGGGGTCCAAGATCAAGGCTGGTACACTTTTGTGTCTCATCTAGAATCTAACATGGGCTGCATGATACAGGTCTTCTGCAACCCACTCCCTGATTTTACCTTCCAGGGAGAGACTTGTGGACCCGCAGTTTGCGCAGCAGCACGTCGGAAATATTGGGCATGACATCCAAGCCACTCTTGGACTCATCTTCCTCAATAGCTGGAGAGAGTTCAGAAGGGAGCCCTAAAAGAAAAAAAGTGCTTAACTTATAAAATGTCTGTTTGTAAT
Organism: Myotis brandtii; assembly: GCF_000412655.1. Lineage (NCBI taxonomy): Eukaryota > Metazoa > Chordata > Mammalia > Chiroptera > Vespertilionidae > Myotis > Myotis brandtii. The sequence goes on from NW_005366171.1 coordinate 2,948,360, forward strand.
CGCAGTAGTACTGCTGCAATTTGCTTCAATGGATAGAAAGAGCTTTAACATTTATAAGAACCTATGCAGATTGAAGGGACCCGGGTTTGATTCCAGTCAAGGGCACATGCCTAGGTTGCTGCTCGATCCCCAGTGGGGGGTGTGCAAGACGCAGCCGATCAATGATTCTGATGTTTCTATTTATCTCTCCCTCTCCTTCCTCTCTGAAATCAATAAAAATATTTTTTTAAAACGAACCTAATTATATTCCAGGGACTTCATAATTATTATTTTATCCTTATAATAACTCAATAAGACAGAACTTAATTTTCTCAATTTACAGGTAGGTAAACCAAAACTCAGCAAGTTTAAGAATTTGTTTAAGGTCACAGAACTAGTAAATGGCATAGGAAGACTTCAAACCAATTCTGTCTGCTCCAAATTCTATGTTCTTCCTATGCTTTCCAAAATTCCAAGCAGGCTCTTATGTTTGGAGTCAAAGGTTTGTTTCTGGCAAATGGAAGCTGTTTGGCTATTTGGCATAATGTTGGCATAATGTTTGCCTCTCTTTAGCAGGTTTTTCAAGAGGCCTGTTGCCGAATTGTTCTTCCTCAAATGAATTCAACAGTTTAGTCATCTGTGGTCTACCTCAAAATCAGCATCTGGTTCCATATCCCCATAGGCAGGAATAGAAATAGGATTTTTCCAAGGTAAATCTAAGGTCATTAGGTTTTTTAAAATATCTCAGAAATAAATGCCTCATAGTCAACAAAATGAATGAGCAGGCGTTTGTTATTTCCTAAAACTATCCAGGGTCTTGCTCTGAAGGCAGACAGAATAAATGAAATATTTTCTTTCCATAAATCTTTCTCCTGTTTGAAGACAGGTCTTTTACCTCTCCCAAAGTTTTCCTTCTCCAGGCGCTAGCCCCATTTTCCCAACTGCTCCTTGTGGCCCACTGTGGCCCATGGCCTCTAGACATGATCCCCTGCCTGCACGCATTCTGGTTGTTGCTGTCCTCGAGGCCCAGATGTGCTCTTACATGCTCCTAGTTCAGGAGGACATTGGCACATGTCCCTGACATTCACATTTGTTATTCACACAGCATAGACTTGGCGTGCCTTACTGTGGACCCACAATGCATTTAGGATTAAAAGCCTCAAATCTCTCTTACTTGAGCCAAAACAAGTATCTTCATCCCAAACCATGGTTACTTTCCATTTGCAAGCAGGAGTTTATAGTTTTGTTTTACCATTTCACGTGCATTTTGACCCAAAGGATTTCCAACCTGCTCAATCATTTTCCAGAATTGTAGGCCAGTCCAGAGATCAGGACTATAAGGCACAGCTGTGGTAGCCATGCAAATGGAGCTGAGATTGGGAGTCATGTGAACTAGAAGCCTCACCAAGGGAGACCATGCAGAGAAGAGGGGGTGTAGTTTGGCTCAGAAGGTAAAGAATGCTTAAAATACTTTGAGCTTTCTGCCCAATCACGTGGCTCAATGGTTGAGCGTCAACCTATGAACCAGGCAGTCACAGTTAGATTCTTGGTCAGGGCACATGCCTGAGTTGCGGGCTCGATCCCCAAGTGGGGAACATGCAGGAGGCAGCTGATCAGTGAATCTCTATCATTGATGTTTCTATCCCTCTCTCCTTTCCTCTCTCTGAAATCAATTTAACAAAAAACAGATTAAAAAAATACTTTAAGCTTTCCAATAACAGAATGGTGTTCATGAGTTTCCTGGTACTCAAGGTATCCTGGCAAAGTCTGGAGGGCCATTTGTCAGAAACAGGACAGTCAGTGTCCTTCTTTGAATATATGATTGGGCTAGACATTCTCTTAGCTGCCTGTCACCTCTTGGTTCTGTCCTGGCATTTACTGTTCTCTGACATTTCATGTGACAGATGGCAAATCCTGTGTTGCTTCTGGCCTCACTCTGCCAATACCCAGCCGAGAGATAATTAAACAATGATCTCCTGAGAAATCTGTATGATTGATTGAACCATACCAAGGTCTAATAATCAAGTGAAAGACATACCAGGGACTTTTGCCAAGAAAAGTGCCCTAGGTTGAGCACCCCCCACTAAAATGGCTGTCTAAAGAGGGACCCTAGAACTGGCAGATCCCCAAACCAGCCAACCTCTTCCTAAACTCAACCAAATTAACTTAACAATAATGACAAATTTTTAAATCAGCCAAAAATATACCCACCACTCTCAAATACAGAAAAAGGCAATGTCTATCAACATAATGGCTGGAGAAAGACAAAAACTTATTAGAAATAAAAGTAGAGCTCCCACGCTTGAAAACCCTCAAAGACTCAGTACTGAGAGGAAGATGTGAGGGTGCAATACCACAGAGTGAGAGGGAGGCAGACTGAGGAGGCGAGCAGGCAGCCTGCAGAGGAGATTCAGAACATTTTTCTAGAGCAGAAAGGTCCCCATCCCACCATAGCAGAAATCTCACCAGAGAAAACCTGCCTTGCTGCTGTTTGCTTTTCTTGACAAGTAGGAGAGGAAAGGAAAGACAGAAAGAAAAGACAGCACAGTAGTCTACTGGAGCTAATTATGTAGAACAATATGGAGGGATGTACCAGAAAGAAAAATGAAGAGAAAATAAAGAAAACACGCTTCTCTGATAGAGTGAGACACATGGAAAGCCCTCCAACTGAAGCTGTTCTCCCACCCTCCCACCGAACTCCTTGGAATTTGTCTCTTTTCCTTCCTTTACCTGACAAGATAGTTGGAAATAGTTGGTTCACATCTGGGAAATAAATACCTAAGTAGATTGTTTCTATGATTCTACCCTGAATTGGTGAAATAACACATAATCCACTACTCCCCATCTAAAGAAATAAGATAAGCCCCCACTTTGGTGTAATAAACCAAGTATTGGGACTATGAACAAAGTTAGAAAAAGAGCAGAAACCAATCCCACAAGCACCACTACACACAGCTCCCTCTGAACTTCCCCTTTCCCCACTATCCAAGCAATAGCAAAGCAGACACAGAACACCCAGTCCCCTACTAAATGCTGCAGGGAGGACAGAGGTCTCAGGTGAGGTGGAAGAGGCAGTGAAAATTGACCTGCATAATATATCTGGGTGAAGAGAAAATACAGGTAGAAATGCCCATGTAAAAAGGACATGAAATAAAAACAAATGGCTTGGCAACTATTTCAAAATACTCTATAGTCAAAATAGGAAGGAAGGTATAAAGGAAAGGAGAAAGGAAACATGCAGGAGACAGATGTCAGGATAAAAACAGAGGCAACAACACAGCAAAAATGCACTTTTGTGCAAAATGTATACCACAAATTCTTTGACTCGTGGAAAAATTAGAACCTGGCAAAAATGAAAATAGGAAATCAGAGATGAGATGAGAGATCACAGAAAGATAGAAGATTACAATTTAAGGAAATGAATTGAAGACCAACAGAACTAAGCAAGAAATTATAAAAAGATAGAACTAACCAATGTGTGGAAAATATGAAAGAATAAAACAGATAGAGCCTCAAACTAAATTAGTGAGGAGGATGGGAGAGACTGAAATGAGCACAAGGAATGTAAAGAAGGGAAGATTAAAGTATATGGAGATAGAATAATGGACTTGCACTTGAGACATCGATGAGAAATTTAGGGATTGTGGAGTCTCTGAAGTAGTGAACAAAACAAAAGAAAGAACATATCCAAAGATAGAAAGAAGAAAAATTTTCCCCAATTGAGATAAAAGCTGAACTTGCAGGTTGCATATTATATATGTATAAAATGCTACTCTAACACCCTCACAGGAGAATAAGCCATCTACAGGGAGAGGTGAGGACTGAGGTGCTGGAAATCAGCTGGTCCCAGACTTCTCTATAACACTGAATACAGTATAGCATTTACAAAGTTCTGAAGAAAAGAATGACCCCAAATTTATAACCATCCAGGCTGTCCTTTAAGAATTAAAGACAACATTTTCTAACATGCTATAATTGAGAGAACATAGCACCTCTGAGCCCTTCTAGGAAAACTATTGAAGAATGAAATCCAGCTAAACAAGAGATAAGTCAAAATCATAAAATTGGGAATGAGCAGCCATAGTAAAGGGATTAGTGATGAGCATTAAGTCCTTTTACATATCAGTTTAAGGCTTAAACAACTATGGAAATTATGGTTGCAGAATGAAATGTAAAGGTGATAAACTTAATATAAAAATAATTGTCATTTGTATATGTGGAAGTGAGAAGGTGGGAAGAAATAATAAAGGTGGGAAGAAATGCTGCCATTTTATCTTTTCCTGTGGGAAGTCATTAATCCAAATTTGAAACATGTGATGTAAAAAATAGTACCTCAATGACTCCAAACCCTAATGCATTTCATAATATATATTTTAAACTCTTAAAAACTAATCTCTTTTTTTTCTGGAGGAAGCAATTACCAAAATTCACAAGTCCTACAGTTTTAATTTACTTTAATTGAAATTCAGTTAAATTTGAATACCTTGTCTTTTTTAAAAAGTATTTCTAGCAATCTAACATAATCTCTCTCCATCCTCCCTTCCTCCTCCTGTATTTATGGGGAAAGGAACATTTGGTGTAAGCTGTTTTTACTTTCTTGTTTGTATTTTTCACTATTAGTTGAATTTTAAAATAATGAACATGAGGTATTTTTAACAAAAGCAGTAAAGTTATTTTTAAAATATCTGTCTATACTAGCTCATTCCAATGAAAACATTTGTTTCTGGCAATCTCAGGAACTTGGAAAAGTAACTTTTGGGGATTGTAGTTAAAGGTGCTCTGAGCTCCAGGATCACCCCCAAATGGCCAAAGCTACTAGTTGGGGTAAACTTTCTTCAGATCAGTCTTCTCAGGGAGCCTTTTCCTTGCCTAAGACTGAGAGCTCAGAGCCCAGACTGGGGTGTCTGGAAGGACTGCCTGTTTAATGCATGTCTCTGCCTCAGCCCACACCTCTATCAACATCCAGGTCCAGAAACCCACCCACTTCCTAGGCATTGCCACCTGGATCAGGTTAATAAAAGCCATTTGAACTGCTACCATTTATTGAACATCAACTATGCATTAGGCACACTTCCTCTTTCTTCCTTACAACAGCTTTGCAAAGTAAATATTGCTAAGTTCATTTTCTGGGGAAACTACAAGCTAGGAAACTGAGGCTCAGCTAAGTTAAGTAGATTCCCCAGGGTCCCAACTTGTTAGCTGAGAGCTAGGACAAAAAACCAGGTCTGTCAGATTGTGGCATCCCTATGGACATTCAACATGTCCAAACCCAAACTCACTGTCTTTATTCTCAAGGGAGCGTCTCGGAGCTCCCAATCCTGATTAATGACCCCATCACCCCCTCAGCATCCAGACAGATGTCTGGTGGTCTTCCTGGTCTCCCTCTCCACCTCATCTCCTTACCAAGTCCTGCCAAGCCGACCTCCAAATAGCTCTCAAACCTGTCCTCACAACCCTACCTGTCCATCTCAACCTACAGTCTCATCACCTCTCACCAGGCTGTTTTCATACCCTCTTACCTAGTCTCGCTGCCTTCAGACTCTTCTTTTATAGGCCAGGTTTCATAATGTGTCCAAAATTATCCTTAAACTCAATTTTTATCCTGATGCTTCCTTGCCTGCAGACTTCTCTGGCTTTACAAGAGGTCCTGAATAAAGTTCACACTCATTAATTGCTCCTCAAAGCCTTCACTCTCCCTGATCCCCACCCACTCTCCACCCTTGCTGTCCATCTCTCTGGGACACATGGCCCATACTTGACTCAAATGGATTTCTTCTGTTCCTGGAACATGCCAAGCACTAGAAGAGGCCTGCGTTCCTTTGCTCCTGCTATTCCCTCTGCCGTCTCTTCCTTGTCTCAAAGCTCTCCTCCTGGAAACCTGTCCTGACTTACTGCCACTACTGAGCTAATGGCTTCTTCCTCCATGTTTTTACCTCCGTGTACAGCAACACCTTGCTCTCCAAGGCTGGTAGGGAACAAGATGGATCTCAGAGATCAAATTATCAGATAAATGAATTTGACTCTTATAAACACCAAATTTTAAAAATGAAAATTAACCATGGAAGGTGTTCAGTAAATGCATCCGGCGTCCTATTTTCTCTAATTTTTAGAGTCTGTGTGGTTAAGAGCTTTAGCTTCACCACTTGCCACCTGCATAGCCTTGGGCAAGTTTCTTGTTCTCACGATACCTCAGTTTGCTCAGATATAAAATGGGCATGACAGTACCTACTTCACTCAGCTCATATAATGTTTTTATGTGATACTGGTCTTTATTCTAACAGAATCCTGACACATATTTTAATTCCTACCATGAAGGTTGTGAAACTTTAAAGAAATCAAAGATTTTAAAAAAAAAAGGTTGTGGAACTCTATCTTTCCAGCTAAGTGGGATGCTGTACTCTATGCTCCACAGTGTTTAGGACATTGCTGGAGACGTGGTGGGCAACCACGTGTGTGTTGATTGATATCTGCAGAGTTCTGACTTCTTTTCCCTGCATTCTAAAAGCCCTGTAAAAGAGCTGCATTCCTTCTGTATCCAGGACAAATGAGTTTGGGAGGCCTCCCTGAGAGCTGGAGAGGCTGCCCTTTAACAGGCTCTAAATACAGCAGTGCATATGAGCTCATGGGGTAAACACGAGTCTCTTATGATAGTTTGCTGTTCCTTTGGGAGATGGGGAAGATCCTTATCAGAACATTCCAGAGTCTTACGAACTTTGGCTCTCCTTTAGTTTCTGAGGAACGTGGGTAGGAGAGGGGGTGGCTTTTGCATGTGGTCTCTCCAGTTCTCTTCACAGGGACCACTTGTAGGATGTTTGAGTCTCATAGGACGTAGGATCATTTGGAGGTCATTTCAAGCCAAAGATGTAAGACTGAGCCAGTTCCAGGGCTGACCACTGGGGATGCAGAGATGAAAAGGACTCAGGCCCTGCCACCACGGAGAGGGCCTTGTCCCAGCTGTCGTAATCAGGTCCCTTGGCTATCTCAGTAGCCTCCCATCTCTTCCCTCTGTCTGCACTCCTCAGTCCTTTCCCAGCTCAATCTACTGGCCACACGCCAGAGAAATCGCTGAAGTGCTAATCCAGTTCAGCTCTTCTTAGGACGAGCATTAGAATCCATAGTAGGACCTACAACACCCTCTGTGGTTAACCCTCTCCAGCATCTTGGGATCTTCAACAACTCATTCCTCCTCCTTAGGCTCAGCACATGCTGTTGCCTCTACCTGGAATGCCCTTGCCCCTCCCATTCAGTCTTTATGTATCTACTCAAATGTCACTTTTCTAGGAAGGACTTTTCTAGCATCTCCAGATCCTTCTTCCTAATAAAATCTATCACAGTATGAAATGGAATGTTTGTTTCTCTAATCTCTGTCCCCCTAGATAACAAGAACTCTTCTTATTCCAGGACCACAAGGGTTTATTTCTATGTAGAGAAAAGTATTCATTGATATATTAAATGACAAAATTACATTATTCTTTCAATACATATCCAAAGCAACTTGATAAAATTTAACACAAATCTTCAAACTTGCAAGAGAAGAATGTTTCCTTAAAATAAAAAATAAAAACATAAACTATAAGAAATATATAGGATATAAATATATAAAATAAAATGGGAGAGTGCATTTGTTTAATAGTCAGACACAACATGATCCTTGAAAGAAAAACACAAAAACAATTCAATCATAAACAGAAACCAGGGCAGTGTTCTCCTTATCACCATTATCACATTAGAGAATGTTACACAGTAATAAAACATGTATAGATACAGAAGAAAAATACACATACATTTCACACAATCACACATCAAAGACAAATAGTGAATTTGATACAAATACAAAGATTGAATCAGAAAAAGAATGGCATTCTGCAAGGTGGTCACGAGTCTTTGGATTTAGATACATCTGGGTTCCAGTCCTGGCTTCGGCGATTACTGACCATGTGAACATGTCCTCCCTGAGCCTCAATATCCTCCTTTGTAAAATGGGTATAATAAGGCCCACCTCCCAGAGTTGTTGTGAGCATTATGTGAAACATTGCCAAATGCTTACCACAGTACCTGGGACCTAGTAATCACTCTAATAATAGTAATTATGCTCTTTAATCACTATAGTAATCACCCTCTCCCATTTGATAATAATATTATATAAGAAATATGTATAATAACCAAGCAGCATTCATCTATGCCACTATCAACTAGAAAACTCTAATGAAAAAAGAGTCTTCTTCATAAATAATAAAAAATATCAATCATGTACAACATGCCCCAATAAGAGAGATGGGAGACCTATATTTTAGAGAAAAAGAAAGGAATACCTAAATTAATAGAGGGATAAACCATGTTTCTAAGTGAGAACTAAATGTTTGCAAATTAAATAATTTAATAATCTATAAGCTGCAACAAACAAAACTTGGACAGTTCTGAATCCAATGTGCAGCTTTTGAGCACTCACAATTAAAATGTATAAAATGGTATAAATTTCACTTAAAGAATTTGGTAACTAGGAGGCAAACTGGAAAGGACCTGGAATCCTTGAATCTTGGGTCATCTAATCCAACAAGGAGTGGAGACCCACACAGGATGAGGAAAATATTTAAAGACTTTGTTAGTATGTGTCTGGACTGGGGACACCAACTCAAATCTCCTGGCTTCTTGTCCAGTTGTTTTCCACTAATTTAACTGAGTCTTTGCATCTAGGATATAATGAATATTCTGAAAAAGAAAAGCAATGAGGGAGAAGTAACCCCACTGCACACTAGAACATGTGACAAGGCAGCAGTAATTAAAATAATGCAGTTCTGGTCAGAATAAAACAGAATCTAAGGTTCAGAGCTAGTCTTTGGAATATATAAAAAAAAGAATGTAGCAGGTTTGGCTCAGTGGATAGAGTGTAGGCCTGTGGACTGAAGGGTCCCGGGTTCGATTCCAGTCAAGGCCACATGCCCAGGTTGTGGGCTCAGTCCCCAGTAGGGGGCATGTAGGAGGCAGCCTATCAATGATTCTCTCTCATCATTGGTGTTTCTATCTCTTTCTCCCTCTCCCTTTCCCTGTGAAATCAATAAAAATATTTTTGAAAAAGAATGTAGTATATACTTATCTAAGCCACAATATAGTAAGAAATAAAATTATTAAAATATGATTGAGGTAACAGGGTCTTAAATCTTCAAATACCTATGTTAAAATAAATTTCAGAGATATTAGCAAAAAAATATAAATAGATCAAACTATAGACAAACTAGTAGAAAATAGACTTACTGTCCCAATTAAAGAGAATTAATCGTTTTATAATGATTTAAATGAAATAATGGAAGACTTCTCAAAGGAAAAGATAGGCAAAAAAGATTTTATAAAAACTTTGATTTCTCTAAAATAATACAAAACTTGTTTAAAAGCAAAAAAAAATGATAGAATGAAAAATAGAAAGATACAGCCAACAACTGGTTATTATATAGAGAGTTTATATACATTACCAACAAAAACAAACAAACCAACAACAACAAAAAACACCCAAGATCCAAATCGTAATTCACCCAATAAGGGGGAGAGGGGGGAAGGAAATAAATATTTAAAAATTTAAAGTTTGAGCTTGCTTGCTAGCAAATTAATCGAAGTAATAATGAAGTAGCATTTCACACTGATACTAATAATACATTATAGTTGTTATTATTATTATCTGGTTCTCACTATATTCTGGCCAATAAGGAGAAAAAGCAAAGCAAAGTCTAGTACTGTTTGTTCTCAGGAGAAGGGCTCCTCACTCAGCCCTTGCAGGAAGCTTTAAACTTTGGAGACAATTCAGTAAATGCAAATGTTTCTACACTTTGACCCACTGACTCTCAAGCATGAGAATTTATCTCAAGGGGGTAAATTAAAGGAAGAAAAAAATAAACTACACGTACAAAGCTGTTTAGAGTAGGGTTCTTCATCATAGTTAACTATAAACATCTGAAATCCCTAACAATAGATACAGCAACACAAAAGGATAGTGTGTACCCATTAAATGATAAATATGAGAACGAGTCAAAATACATGAAATTAGTTATGAAATAACTTTTAAAAGTAGGAATAGGAAGTTATATCTACCATCAAATTAATTGTGAAGAAAATTAAAAATATGTGTAAATACTGGGGAAAAATAGAAATTGTTGCTTTTTCAGAATTTATGGGGTTATGGTGGAATTTTAAGATAAATATTTTCCTAGTGTTTTGAATCTGCTTTAATAAATTAAAAATTAAAAATAGAGCAGTATATAATAATCTTCCCATATTTCCTCTAAAGATGGTTAATTTTTTCTAAAATTGGTACTTTAAAAAATTGTTGGCTTGGAGTGGTACACATACAATAAATATACAGATGATGTATTATACAATTATACACTTGAAACCTATATAATTTTATTAACCAATGTCACCCCCAATAAATTCAATAAAAAGGAAAATAATACAAAAATGAATAAATAAGAATAAAAAATAAAACATTGTTGGAAATTTTACTACTTGGAATCTTCTGTTAATGTTGAATAGGTAAGTGTTAGTTACTATATTTCAGACCAGGGTCTTCCAACATGATTGGTGGCACCCTGGACATGCCCATATGACAATCCTTAAGCAGAAGGCTTCTATGCTGAGACTGACTACAGGTAGCATGAGATATGAGATATCAGGAGAGGTGAGCCAGGGATGGGGGGTCAGGGGAAAAGACCCAAGGTCTCATTTTTCAGAAGATGAGTCTGGCAGGATGGCTGGGTGGGGACTTGCAGTCACTAGGAGGGAAGGGCTGGGGCTTGAACTTTGTGGTGACAGCAGATTCGAAAGCAAGAGATGACTCTGATATCTTGAAAAGAGGAACTGTTCTATTTGTGTGGCTTCCGGGTGTGAGAGGAAAAGAAAAAGGAAGCGTCAAAAGTTCAGACCTGGGTCACCCTTCCAGGCCCACTTGGTGCTAATAAGCCTCAAGGAAGACTAGCAGGGTCTCTAGAAGGAGGGTTGGTTGGAAGGAGACACGTTTAGAGGTTCTCTGAGTGGGCAGGAAATATGATCTGATTAATTTATTCATCTGCAAATATTTACCGAGGGGCTGCTCTGTGTTCGGTCCACACTCACCACTGGGACAGACAAAGGCTCTGACACGAAGTCTAGTGTTTACACTTTGATCTGACAAAAATGAGACCAGCTGTGGCCTGAGGAGTGCCTCTGCTGGGCCCCACCTACCTTTTTCCTGCTCCGCCGCTTCACTAAGTTCTGGAAGCTTGAGCCCCACTAAGTTCTGATTTCTCATCAGGATGTGCTCCTTTTTAGAAAAAGCAAAAGACAGCATTTCAGATGAGGACATCAGACTGGACTCTTTTCTCAGTTGTCAATGGCTCTGTGGCCACTCAATGTGGGAGACACCAGGGGCAGCCTCCAAAGTGGGTGGACAATCATGACCAGGTGGCATCTGAGGGGACCAGGAAGCCAGCCCTTCTCCCAGCCCACAAGGGTGCCTGAAACCCACAGTGGCACCACATTCCTTGAGTGAAGAACTATTGCATGTTAAACTAGCCTGTGGGCCTCCTGGTGAATGAGCTGCCAGCCACCCTGTGGCTGAGGCTGGAGAACAACAGAAGCAGAGCCCAGAGCTCTGGGGAAGGCAGGGTCCCTGGAAGGGTATGTGGCTGCCCCTGGAAACCATCTTTGGTGAGCTCCTGGCTGTGCTCTGAGCAGCTGGAGCTTCCTGCCCTATTGTCTAGGGCTAGGCAGTGAGCTCCCACTCCCAGGAGTTGTGGCCTGCCCCCATTCATTCTCAGTGGCTTGAGTTACTAAACTCTCCACATGTCCTGCCTGGGGCCTCAGAAGGCAGAGCCGGGGGAGAGATGAGGATTCTGACCACAGTATGTAGCATAGGTCAGCTCACACCTGCTCCAAGTCCATCGGCACCAGATCAGTGCCCCCAAGTGGAAATGCCTGACCCAGCTCCTCACCCCTGTGGCTGGCGCTATTAAGAGGTTTCAGTGCCCGTGTGACAGAGGCCACTTGAATGGTTTGCCCCCTGGATAAAGCAGGAAAGGATGGAGCTTATGGCCCAAACAGGAGTCACAGGATGGAGCCTTTTACCTGTTTTCTTAGCAAACCAGAAGCCCACAGCCAATCAGCTCTCAGCACACTGGATTGGGATGGGGGTACTCAGCTGCCAGAGCAGAGGTTAGTGGGATGGGGCCCCAAGGTTCTTTGTGGCTTTCTTTGCTGCGGAGAAAAGCTTGCAGGGGTATTGGGCAGGGATGGCCTATTGCCTGGGCCTGCCTTCTCTTCATTGCCAGAGGTCCATGAAGGCAAATACCTGGCTATCTGGCCCCCTTGGTGCCACCTTCCCCAGAGATCTGGGACTATGGCCCATCACAGCAGACCTTCCAGCCTGTGCTGACACACTAGTGTGAAATGTTAACATCAGCAGCCAGGCCCCAGCATCCCCTGAGCCTACAACTCAGCATCATGGCAGGTTTCTGAATAGGACAGTGGTCAGCACTAGAGTGTGTCCTGCTAGCACAGAAACCTCCTCACTTGTGCTTGACTGCTGCCGGGTGCCTCTGTTCCTTCTCTGTCCCACGCCCCTCTGTAGAGGAGCCAGGAGAGTCTTGTCCAGCTCAGGTGGTGGGGGTGCCAGGTCCTGCCCTATGGAGTCCTGGTTGGCTGGCCTGTGGCCTGGGTTGGCCCTCTGGGGAAGTGGGGATTGGATAGACTCCTTTGTTCTGTTGACCTCTTCTGTCCCTCACATCCCGGTCTCTCTCTGCTCCATATCTGGACACCCCCACTCACCCATGCATAGGGTGGCAGCCCCATGAAAGACCACTGTGCCTGGTTTGATGGCCAGTAAACGTTGGGGGACATCATGGATGCTGGAAAAAATTCACCAAGGAGGGGAGCAGCCCCTCATAGCCATTATTATACTTAGGGATGGATTTGAGGCCCTTTGTTAAGAGACATCAGGAAGGAAAGCTTAGGGCCATGATAAAGGAAAAGATATTTCATCCTTGCCTAACCCAGTCCTAGGCATGACAAGCCACTCCATCAAGGGCTTCCTGTTTATGAGCCACCAGCTCCAGCTGGAGGGGGAAACAAGCCCAGGACTGAGGGCCCATGTACCTCTGCACACCACCTCCCCCTGAATGTGGTGTTGTGTGTCAACTGTGTCCCACACTGACCTCACCCGAGCAAGTGGGGTAAAAGCACCTGAAACTGGTGTTTATGAAGATGCTGTTCAGTGGACCTGATTTATCAGGGTGGGGAAGTTTAGGGCCCCATGAGGCCCATGTGCAGGCCAGAACTGCCCTGCCCCAGGGCCCAGCTCAGCCCACAGAGGTCTTCCTCCCAGGGGGGACCTGGAGTGCACACCCGACCCAGCTGCCCCCAGTAACCCACCTCACGGAGCTTGGTCAGTTTCTGCATCCGCACGGGCTGCACTTGTATCTGTAAGTCTTTGAGTCCAGGCACCTTGGCCAGCTTGCTGCTAGCTTTGCCCGCAAAACGCTTCTCTTCCTCTGCTAGGGGCAGCTTGGCAAGCACTTGCTGCAGCCGGGGGCCAGGTTCTTCGGGGCCACTGTCCCAGGAGACGCCCCGAAGCAGGGGCGGCCGGGAAGGAGGGGGCCGAAGCTCGGTTTTGGAGCCAACCTTGGACCCTCCTGGCTCTCCAGCGGTGCCTTTTCCCTGGGGGCCCGGGGAAGCTGCCCCTCCAGAGCCCTGGGCCGGACTTCTGGGCAGAGGGTTGCCCTCCCTGGCTGTCTTCAGGAGCGGCTTGTCCAGCTCATTCTCAGCAGGGCCAGGCTGAGGGCTGTTCAGGGCCATTTTCCCGACACTGCCTAAGCCAGAAGCTGGGCCCTTGGGTGTGGCCTCAGGGCACTGGAGGGGATCAAAGTTTTCCTTTTGTTCTATTGCAATCTCTTTGGACTTCTCAACTGTGGGAGTGCGAGGAGTCAGCCTGCCCTGAGACACTTTCCTCTGGTCATTTTGCTTCCGGTCAGCTAGCCCTTTGGGGATATTCTGAAAGAGACAAGGTAGAACGGGGACCCTGGAGGCAGGTTGGGGAGCAGACATGTGGGACCACAGATCCTGCTAAGGGACATGTGTGAGCATATGTGTAGGGTGTGAAATAGGTGGAAGTCTGCGCCAGTGAAGAGGACCCACAGACAAGCCTAAGGTTTGTAAAACACCCAGGACCAGGGACCTGCCATTCAAAACCTGCCAAGAACTCCCGAAGGCTAGGAGCCCGAGAGAAGAGTGGAACCGAGGGCAGCTCGGGGCAATCACATGTTTTGGCCTTAACTCAGTTGCCCCAGATCCTAGTCCTGGCTCTGCCTGGCAAAGCCCTTAACTTTTAGGGGCTTAGATTTCCCATCAGGTTTGTGAACCCTCTGAAATTATATGCAAATACATATGCGTGTTTGTGTGTGTGCTGTATGTATTTTGGGGGAAGAGAATCCACAGTTTTTAACAATTTCTCAGAGAGTTCCATAATCCAGAAGAGGTTATGAATATTTAGATGAGGTGATTCTTGCAAAGGTGATAGATATCTCACTGCTCAGAGGTTCACTGTCCTTTCATTTCCCATGGGAAGCTTGCTCTGTGAGGAGCATGTGGCTCTGTGTCTGGTCTTTGCGTGGCTGTTTACATGCGGCTGAAGCTCCCCCAGAGGACTCTAACCCAGACCCTGTTCTAGATGAGACTGTAGTATATGCTGCCCTCAACACCCTCTCCATCACTTTCCTCTGAGCAGGTGTGAGGAAAAGATGAGGTTTCCCTGCTGCCCCAAGAATTCCAACCAGGGCCTGGAGCCTTCCTGCAGTTTCACTAGAGCAAGTGCCTTGCCTGGCTCCTGCTGGGCCCCGAGGTCCCCCTGGTCTCTGGCCAGCAGCCTGGCTGGGGGTGCAGGGCTATAGGCAGGACCACCATGGAGGTCACCCCACAGAATCCTGCCTTCTCACCCCCCTCCACCACCACCTCAGATTTCCTGTCACAATGGGGCAGAGCAACCTTCTTGCTTCCCCAGCCTTGAATGTCCACTCATGTGCACCCACTCATAGCTGCCTGGGGCCAGCCTAGGCTGCTTGGACACTGTATCTCCCGCACCCAAATTGGGCAAAGCTCAAACTCACAGGCTCGCCAAGGTGATGTGAAGAGACTTCGGCCTCATCCCCCTTCTGCTGGAGAAATTAAACACGAGTCAATCAGTAATGTGAAGGGACCATATCTCCTCTTTGAATACCCCAATGAGGGGTATTTCTAGCAGTGGCGTAGGTGCCTCCCCCACCCAGCACCCTCACTTCAGTGGGTTGCGAAGGGCCTCTTGGGGTTAAGGAGTAAGAGGAGAGACAAGTTGGCATAGAAAGCCCAAATGGGGCCCCTGTTACCTGTGCTGGTGCTCCGGGCAGAGGGGGCTGTGGGCCACTGCATGCATCCAAACCTGGAATGGTCCAGACACTGCTGAGAGCTGTCCAGCACCCCACACCTCAGCTGTTCCTTTAGCGAAGGAACATCCTCCCTTATCTCCCCCAGACCTGGGAGCCAGTAACGCCACCATTTGTTGAATGCCTCTTACATGCCAGGTTCTGTGCTGAATCCTCATTTAGTCATCACAGAAACCACACAAGGCAAATGAGGCGGAGGGAGGTCAAGGTCACACAGGACATGTCAGTACTGGGATCTGAACCCAGGCAGCCTGGCCTGAGCCTGAGCTGGCCCCACAGCTCTGACATGGGCAGGCTGTTCTCCCTGGCACCCTCCCTTCCCCTGCTGGTCTGAAGGTGTGGCCCAGAACACAGCCTAATGAAAGACAAGAAACCAAAAAGCAAAGAGTGGCTCAAATAGAGACCTTTCCAAATAAGCGCTGAAATGAACTCTCTCTCTGACTTCTCTCTAGGCAAAGAATGCAAGCCATAGCCCCCCCTCCCACAACCTACCTCATCCTGGGCTAGACCTGTCTCCCCACATTAGCTCAAAACCCCAGCATAACATATATCTCCCACCTCTGAGGCAGCCCAGCCAGGCCCAGCTGGGAGCCCCTGGAGAGGGGGCCAAACAGAGGGTCTACCTGGGAAGCCTGCAAAATGGTAGACCTTGTGGTCAGGCCAAGGGAGGGGCTGAGCTGCTACCCAAAGGGAGAAACAGGGCAGGAACTGCCAAGGGGGCTGGACCTCACCAGGCAGCGTGGGGATGGTGAGTGAGTTGCTCCGCGAGGATGTAGGAGAAGCTCTGGGGCTGAGATTTGGGGAAACAGCTGTTGAGACAGACACAAATTGGCCAGTTTTAGTGAAGGTTTAGGACTTCCGCTTAACACATACATGCTTTCAGGTACTTCTGACCTCTGGGAACTGGGTCTGCCTCATTGAGATCAGCCCAGTGCCTTCCTGCTGCCAGCCCAACAGAGGGGGCACTGGGTCACCTTCAGGGGTGAGGATTGGGGTCACACTGCTCAGCCTGCCTGGCCTGACCTGATCTCAAAGCACCTTCTAGAAACAGAGGACCTGCCATTGCTTGGCAGATATAACTCCAAAAACTGTACCTCCCAGACTTGACAGGATGGCCCTGATTTCAGAGGCTCCCCTTGCCTTCTAAGTACATTCAGACTTGTCTAAAATTTGCCCCAACTCTATGTTCAGGAAAAAGAGTGATTTTAGCCAAAGGTGTAGCAGGGTGGACTTCAGACCCAGGAAAACCTTCCTTCTAATCCAGAAATTCCATGAAGACACCGAAGACCACGTTCCCCTTCCCTTCCCCACAGTGCCTCGGATCCTTCCCAGGGCCCCCAGCTGGAAATCAGGGAGAGGGAGCCCAGTGCTGGCCATTCCAGACCTTTGCTGGGGAGGTGCCCATAGAGCAGGACCGCCTGGGGAAGGTGGGGAAGTCATGCAGACTCTGTCCATGCAGGGTGACCCAGGAGTCTGCACACACGGGCTTCACACACAGGATTTCTCTCCATGCAAGATTCAGAGCTGGGGAAGCTCCCGTTAAGTTCATGGGTATCATATGGACTGACATCCTCATAGAAACAGGAAGCTACAGTGGTCACACACAGGCCCCCAAAACAAAAAGCAGAGTTTTCTGGGCTAGAGTTGGGTCAATATTTTGGAGCTTCTGAAATGGGGCCTCACCGGAACCTCTCCATAAGGCTCAGTCCTCCTGGGCCTAGAGGCCGGGGGCAGGCAAGTCAAAGCAGGGCTTCCAGTGCGGCCAGGCTTGGCTATCCCACTCCCATCCCTCCTTAGAGGGGCTCAGGGCAGCCCATGTGCATCCTACCTGACGGAGAGTCTCCGGGGCTGCTCCTGGACTTCCTCCCACGTCGGGTCAGGAATCGCTCACTCACCAACTTGGCTTCCTCCAGCAGCGCCAGGTTTTTCTTCTTGTCCTCCTCTGAGATGCTGATGTCTGGCAGCTGGTCATTTACCAGGTCAATGATATGCCCCGCAGGGTCTGCAGAGGGAGGGTGAGCACAGGGTGAGAGTCCCTGCTACTCCATGCCCCAGCCCAGGGATGCTGCCCAGAGCAGACTTGGCCAGCCAAACCTCGCCTGGGCCCAGTGCTGAGCTATGGAGAGGGCTGCGTGGGGTCACACAGGGCTTCCTCAGCAGGTTTGGCCCCTGTGGCTTCTAGCCTGTGGCTGAGACAGGTCCTCTGTCACAAATGGTCATGAAGCCACCTAGGTTCCCAGTACTATCCTAATCTCCGCTGTTAGGGAAGGCCAGCAGGAGCCCCAACTCTGTGCTATCTGCCCTGCTAGCATGTTCTTCTTTCAGGTCTATGTTTCTTCAACAAGCTAGTGAGCTCAAGGTGTGTGGATACAGGGAGCACTCAGAAGATCATGGGCCAAAAACACAATCGCATGGCCACCTTCTCTCCCTTCTTTCCTCCACTCACACTGTTTACCTCCATTCTTGTTCAAAACTGTTTCTTCTCTGGGTGAATGACATGGGAGTCACTCCACATTCCTCCCTCTTCCTCAGTCCCCCCACGTCCAACCAACTGGTCATCAAGTCCTGATCATCATTTATGCTGTATGGGTACCTATCTCTGGAATGTGCCTCTCATCTCCATTCTTGCTCATGAGCTTTTACCTGCACAGTTATAGCAGACATTTCATACCCCCCTACCCCCACCTCCAGGCTGTCACCTCCATCTCATCCTCCAGTGCCTATCACGGTGATCTTGCTAAGAGCCATATCCGACCATGCCATGCTCCTGCCTCACCTCATCAGGATTCCTCATGGAATGATGTCCAATGCCAAACTGGGCCCAGCCACTTTTGCTGACCCCATGTATGCCTCCTGAGGCCACTCCCACTGTGACTCTCCAGCCTCCATTCCCCCTTCTGTTCGTAGCTTCCCAATCTGCATTGAGTGAATTCCCTCTTCATCTCAATTACGTTAGTCAGGAAAGAGCTAATCCTACCTCCCACCTCACCTCAAGTGCCAGGAGTGGGACTGTGTACCATCCTCAGCCAGTCAGTGAATTCAATACCCCAGCCACAGTGATTAGTGCAGGGATAGCATGGGAGGGTGCTACTAGCACAGCTACAGGCTAGAAGCCACAGGGGCCAAACCTGCTGAAGAAGCCCTGTCTGACCCCACGCAGCCCTCTCCATAGCTCACCCAGCATTATTCAATCCTGGGAATTGAATAATGGGGAAGAGGAACTCTCTTTCCAATGATGGGAAGTAAGCCTGGAGTTGTTGGTAGCCATTTCCCAAAAAGAGAGCGGACTTGAGAGATGGGATGGGACAATTATTAATGATCCAACTTGAGCATCTGGATTCAGTGCTACCTGAAACCACAAACCCTGGCTTTTATTCATTTTCATTTTCTTTGGTTTAAGCTAGTTTGAGTTGGGTTTCTATCACATGAAAGCCCTGACTGATACACACAGCTGAACACTCAGTTGGCCTGTTATGCCTTCTGCTCCCCACCATGTTGCTTCTTCTACCTAGAAAGCAACACCTTCCCTCCCTCTTGTCTATCTCTCCAACTTGCTAAGGTGTAACTCAAATACTCTCTCCTCTGAAATACCTACCCAAACTTCCCTCCTCAGGGGGAATCGGGCTTCTTCCTGCCCCCGTTTCCTTAACACTTCTATAAAGGGCCTTACAATACAGTGTCCTGATTATATCTGTTCACTTCTCAGTCTCTTCATAGACTCTGAGCAATATGAAGGCAGGGACCGAGTCTGCATCAAAACTGTGCTCTGATGGTCCAGCGTAGGCTCTGAGGGACCATTTGGTGTAGCCTTGCATTCAGGCGCATGCCTACCTGAGGAGCAGAGACTGTCCTCCCTGAGCCCTGAAACTGAGCCTCACACAGATGTTCTATATCTCTTTAACTTCCTCTCCTTCCTCTTCACACCCTGGTCTTGTCTTTTTACCAAAAGATACTGAGATGACACATCATACTTCTTTTGGGCACCAACACTGAGCGGCTGATTGACTTTGTCCTATGGGGCTCATAGCAGAGAGGGCAGGTCAAACTACCAGGCCTCAATCTTCCTACTCAAACATACCTTAGCTGGACCCCTATCTCTGGTTGCAGAAGTAAGGTAAGTTGGCCTAGCCCTTACCCACAGAAGTCAGCGGAGCAGTGGAAACCTTCAAGTGTCGGTGAGAAAGCCTCCGGTGGGGACTGTGAGCTCTGAAAGAATGGAGCCACCTTGTTAAGAAAATTGGTCCACAGCTTGGAAACAGGCAAACAGATGCCTGTATCTTTTTTCAAAGTCATATGAGTGCATCATCTTACAGGCTTTCTAAGTTTGGGAACTTGTTAGAAATGCAAATTCTCAGGCTCTACCCTAGACCTACTGGATCAGAAACTCTGGGGGTGAGGCCCAGCCACCTGCGATCGACCAGGCTCCCCAGGGCACTCTTCTGCATGCTGAAGTTTGCAAACCACTGCCCTAATGATATGTAACTTGGACTACTTGCTGTGCATTAGGGCTCAGACTGAATGGACATCTAACTCATAGAAAACTCAAAATATAAATAATTGTAGAGATGCATATGATTTATGCTAAGGAGAAAAGATAAAAATAGGATTTCATTGTCCAGTAGAGCATTAACCTGTTTCATATTTAACTTACCAGCTTTATTCCAGTGTTCTTTTCCTCCTTCCTCTGAACTAGCATTGTTACCCTGATGGGTCCCACATTCATGAGTTAAATATATCTTTGACATGTGCTCACTATGTATTTGTATGAGAATTATCTGTGTAACATTTTGTGAATAGTACTTAGACAATCTCATTCTAGCTAGATTAATGTATGGACTAGTGCTGTGTAAAACCAAGGCAGTGGCATCCCTGTGCATGTGAGCCAATGTCCCTTCCAAGAGATCATCCTCCACCCAGGACCCACCCTGCCAGGGGAAGGATTCTACAGTCAGAGACTCACATCCTTCAGGTCTGTTTGCAAACATCTGGGCAGTTATACAGGAAACTCCTATGCTGTGATTCGTGCTTTTTAAAAAGGATAGCAGGGTGAAAAGAGCCAAATCCAGGAGAAGAAAAATAATTTGGGGAGGGGAGAAGATAATGGAAAAATCCCAATCTCACTCTCACATTTTGAAAACCTGCATGACTGTATTTTCATCAATAAAATGATTCAAGAAAGAAGGAAAGATTTATAAAAATATAGCTCTCTAGTCCCTGTGTGCTAGGAAATGTTGTTCTTCACAGCACAAAGATCAGACACCTGGGATGTACCTGTTGGCCAGGTTTTTGTCAGTTTCTCCTTCCGGTGAACTGGCATCCCCAGTCAGGACGATCGTGGGTGGACTGCAAGATATTCCTGTGGTGGGAGAGCCCTGGTGGTTTAGAATGAAAACACAGGTGGAGTTAGGCTTGGGAGGAAGCTTCCAGGAGCTGGAGCTGGAGCCTGTATTCTAGCATCAGGATTCTCAGAGCCTCTTGATAAGGGGACAAATGCAGTGTATTTGGATTATTCAAAGAGGAGGAAAAATACATATATATTTTTTTCTCCTTCATTCCCCAGCAGGCATTCACCTGAGCTAACAAGGTCCATCTTTCATGCACTAAGATTAGGGAACCTCTAAGCCATCCCTAGTGACACTCTAGGAAATCCCTGACAATCTAGGGAAATGTGGCAGAGTGCTCAGGCTGTGGTCAGCCTCGTTGGGGGAAAATGGAGGTCAGGAGAAGAGGTGGCGGCACCCACACATTCCTGATATTCAGTGACAATCCTACATTTGGGTAAATGTGCTTAAAACCTCCTTCACCCATGCCATCTTTTTTTCTTTTTAAACCACTTTATTAAGGTACAATCAATGTACAAAAATCTGTACATATTTAATGTATACAAATTGATGAGTTTAGAGAGTACACACCTGTGAAGTCTTTACCACAATCTGTGACATAAACCTATTCATCACTTCCAAAAGTTTCCTCTTGCCTTTTATTTATGATGATCATGATGAGAAGAACACTTATAAGATCTACCCCCTTAGGAAAGTTTTAGATATGAATACAGTATTGTTACTTCCAGCCACCTGGATCTCTAGGACTCACTCATCTTGCACAACTCCCATATCATCTTGATGGAGCTTCTTTCCTATACAGCCTCATGGGTGACCGCTGTCATAGGAATGTCAACCAAAACACTGACTGTGCTTATATGTGTGAGGTTCCTTCCCTGGGTGGAGTTTATTTTGGTCATGAAAGTTTGAGCTCTGAATATATTCATATTTATCATGTTTAGAATTTTTTTTATATGAATCCTTTGGTGAACAAAAAAGTGTACTTTGGCTAAAATATCATGTTTATTCTAGTTATATCATAAGGTTTTGGCCATCCCTTGGAAAGGGACTTTTACAAATTCCCAACATGCTTTGGTGCAGACAAGATAGATCTATGTAAAGGGGCAGGAGGGGCCAATCATTAATTTCTGCATGTTGTGTTCTGAAAAAGAAAAAATCATAGTGGTGGTGATGTGGTTATACTATACTAGAGGCCCAGTGCACGAAATTTGTGCACTGGGGAAGGGGGGGTCCCTCAGCCTGGATTGCAAGAGGGCACAGGCCAGGCCGAGGGACCCCACTAGTGCACAATTGGGGCCAGGGAGGGATGCGGGAAGTTGGCCAGCTGGGGAGGGACCACGGGAGGGCTCCAGGGCATGTCCGGTCCATTTCGCTCAGTCCCAATTGGCCGGACCCCAGCAGCAAGCTAACCTACTGGTTGGAGCATCTGCCCCCTGATAGTCAGTGCACATCATGGCGACTGGTTGACCAATTGAATGTCTTCCCCCTGCTGGTCAGTGCACATCATAGCGAGTGGTTGAGCGGCCTTAGCATATCATTAGCATGTTACCCTTTGATTGGTTGAATGGCTGACTGGACAACTGGACACTTAGCATATTAAGCTTTTATTATATAGGATACCAATGTCCAAGAGCTGCTAAGTAAGTTAAATATAGTTTGTTTTATTTTATTGACTCACTACCTATTTTGTAAAACCATTTGAAGTAACCAACAATAAAATATAAGATAAACAAAACATGAGACTATAAAAATGAGGGAATTATTTGGTAAATATAAACGTCCCTAGCAGATGAAGAGAAATGCATGCTCCTTCTAACCGTCCAGGGTTTGACTCTGAAGTTCAACAATTTAACCTGAAACCTAATGAAGCTGTGATCCATGTGGTCCAGGCTTTAAGAAGGAAGCTTTTAAGAATTGCTCAGCAGACAACAAAACAATGCAAAAGGAACTTGTCTTCACTCTCACCTCTCAAAGGACATGAAAGGGGAACGAATCTTAACTCCCATCCTTGCCTGTCCCCTCTACTTTGACTCTTCACTTGCTTACCGTCCCCACCCAAATCCTTTCTCTTCCTCCCCCCTCTGCTTACTCATGCTCCACCCAATTATTTATTGAACAGATTGTCTTGATTCTTCTTTTTATGATTGACTCACAAAAGTTTTTGGGTATAAGACCAGGGTCAATCTGTAAACACTCACATCATTATGCTTCATTCTGTCCATCTAGCAAACATTGACTGAATGCCTAATATGTGCCGGGGGTCTATGGTAGGGCCTGGGAAGACAAAGGTAAACCAGGCGGGCCTCTGAAATGCTTCCCAGTTAGTGAAATGCGATGGAAAATGGGGTGGAATTATCCTTCCCCAACCCCCAACTCCAGGTAGCTCCCAGGGCCTGGTGCCCTCTGTGTTGACACCTGTGAGATAAATGGCCTGGAAGCCGTGGGGGGCTGCTGTCTGGTGAAAGTTTGCTCTCTCTTCTGGTTGAAGGTCACTTGCAACAAAGCTCTCACTCAGAGGAGGGTTGGGGCAGAGGTGCCCACACGGAAAGACAGAAACAAACCATGGGTGGCAAGTGCCAAGCATGTAACCACACAATTTTAAGCTGCTTAAAAGCCAGGAGGCACAAGCAATCGGAGAGAAATCCTTTATCCCTGATGGAATGTCCTGGAACGCTCCCCACTCTCTCCTTCCAATGTGTACAAAGTAATAAAATCAACGTGTTCTTTCCCTAATTAGCTCACGGAATGGTTGAGCAAATTCTGTACAATTTCTAGTTTTTTTTTCCAGAACTGTTTTGAGGGGAACATTCAGTCTTTTGTGGGCTGTGCTTCACCCTGGCACATCACTGGGGAGACAGTGATCCAGGAGAGAGTGTGGGAAGAATCAAGGGCCCTCTGGGGTGAATTCTGCCAGGTGTTAATATGGTGTAAAGACCCATCCGGGCTCTCACTCTGAGCTACATGACCTGAAGAAAGCTTGCAGGGCAGTGTGTTCAAATACAGACCGCAAGCAAATTCCTGGTTCTAGGACTGCAAGGGCCTGGGCCTTGGGAGCCACACTAATTCATGATACAGTTTCTCATGTACTAGCTGTGTGAACTTGAGCAAGTTCCCTTGACTCCCTGTGCCTTGGTTACCTCATCTGTAAAATAATTATGTCACAGGGTAGTTACAAGAACCAAACAGGTTGATACAGCAGTAGGATTGCCAGATAAGATACAGGATGCCCAATATTCAAATAAACACTGAATAATTTCTTAGTGTAAGTATGCCCCAAATATTGCATGGACATAACTGTATTTTCATTTGTTAAATCTGGCAGGGGCAGGTCCAGGTGGAAAGCTTATGGAGACACCTGGCCCCTAGTAAATGCCCAACGAGTGTCAGGTGTTACTCTGTTATTGCTATTTTTGGAACTGACTTCATTATTTTGGAATTGGGTTTTGAAGAGATTGTCCTTCTTGGTTTTGGGTCTGAACAACCATCTGGAGTTAAATTAAGGGGACCAGCCTGTCTGGTGGAGCCACAGAGCATCTTCCCCAGGCACCTGACCACATGGCCTGCGTAATCAATGACTCCCAGAGAGGAAGCCCACCTCCAAGGCCACATCCCCCTTTCTCACCATCTACTTCTCAGACCAAAGACAGATGTCCTTTGTGGGTTTTAGACACAGGAAGCAAAGGAACAAATGTGAGTAGAGGGAAGTGACACTCTCAGACCTGCTGTGTGCCAGGCCCTGTCTCAGACGCTTCCCGGGTGCCTTCACATTCAGTTCTACCAGCAATTCTGTGAATGAACCTCAGAATACCCACCTACAACTTGGGGCTGATAATACCTCCCAACCTCATAGAATCGCAAAAAGGAAATGAGAAGAGAAAGTGAAGGACCTGAGCATGAAGTAGGTGATTGGTACATTTCTTTTCTCTCCTTACTCTATCCTCTTCCCGCCCCCCTTAAACAGACTTGTTCAGGGCTGGGCAGGTAGTAAATGGTGGAAGGGACTAAACACTAGGCCTGTTGGCTTTCCCACAACACAAGCTACTCTTACAGTCATCTCCAGGTCTTTGGCCTCACCTCCCTGTTCCTGGTATCCACAGGTCTCCAACAATCCTTTCTTATTCTTCCAAGCTGCACCCTCCCTCATAAGCCCTTTCTTCCTGGCAGCCCTCAAAGCGCAAGGCTGAACACACAGCTGAGTAAGGATAGCAGGGGCACCCCTCACCCTTCCAGGAACCCAGCCTCCCCCTGGGTCCATTTCCCTCCCCTGGAGTCAGCCGAGTACTAGGGGGCTGGGCTATCCCACAAGCTCACCCACCCTATAATAAGCCAGCAGGTCATATTTTGTTCTCCTTAAATAAACTTATAGAAACATTTAAATATTTATTTCACTCATAACTTCCCAGGAATGCACCACAGTTTCCTAACTGCCTGGGTGCAGGGATAAATATAGGCCAGTGTCATAGACGGGAATATTATTATCTTCCTTCCCCCAATGTCACGTGACTAGGCCTGGGCTAGGAAGCTCTAAGCAATAGCCCTAGCCCCAGCCCAGGGGGAGTGGGGAGTTTAGCTCCTGCACTTGGACCCTGGCAGAGTGAAGGACCCTGCCAAAGGCAGTGTGGGTAGTGAGTCAGGAGGCCTCGACTGGAATCCCACCTGGGTGACTGTGGACAGGTTACTTAACTTCTCTGAGTTTCATCTTCTCAAACATTGTGTGGAGCTAATAATCCCCATTTTCTAGGCTTGTTTTAAGGATTTGATGAGCTAAAGCAATAATAATAATGATGGTGAGGGCGGGTGGAGGGTGGACACTGTGGTGGCTGCATCCCCAGGTCCCTCACAGCCTGGAGGGCAAACAGGGACTGCCTCTGGAAGAGGGGCTCTGGCCGCAAAGAGGAATTAGTGCTCTTGTGACAAGATAGAAAGACACTCTGGGGACTTGTGAGAACATGATTATTTCAGAGGCAAATCCTAAGAGCACGGGAGAGAGCGGAAGTGCCTCTGTTGAGGTCTGCTGGATGTGGGCTCCTTCCTGCCGAGCACTGGGAACCCGGGTCTTTGAAGGCTCCCGGGTGCCCGCCATGTAGATTCTCTCTTCCTCATGCACCCTCGTCCTGCCATGTTTCTGGCAGGCCCTCTTTCCTGCCATTGCCCACTCTATTCTTAAAGGTCAGGGGCCAATAATCACCAGATTATCCTGCCTTTTTCATCACTCCTTTGGCCCTCATGCCATCGGACTTCAGGAATATAGACATGCACACAATGTTTATTAGTCTTACTCAATGGAGAGTATACCACCCAGCCAGCCAGTCATTCATCCATCTTCATCTTCTATCCTCTCCTCCTCCCTCCATGTCTTCCTCCCTTCAGTCCAGAGATTTAATCATCCAGCCTGACAATTATCCACCCAGCCTGTCTCACAGCCAGCCAGCCAGCCTCCTCCCACAAGCCACCACCGCAGCTGCAGCCTGTGCTGAGAACTGGAGAAACACTCAGGAAAGACACAGCCCCTGACCCTTCCTAACTCACATAAGTCTGACAGAGGAATCAGAGAAACAAAAAATGACAAGCTACTCCAAGGAAAAATCATTGTAATATGCATTCCTGACCACTGTAACTTCCAACATTTCTAAAACACCGTCTGCTTTGTCCTAGGCACAGCTCCTGCTGTGTGACCAGGCCCACTAGAAGCCATCCTGGTGGAACTGACCTTTTGACCCTTTCCAAGCTTCTTTTCCACAGAGAACAGAGCACAAGCACCTGCTGTCCAGGGCACTGGCTTTACTGCTGGGTGGGGCCAGGAAGGAAGCAGAGCTGGCAGGAACACCTCAGCAGAAACTTGGGTTTCAGTCTCCACTCAACATAACACAACTATGTGACATTTGACAATTACATAACCTCTGAGACTTCATTCCCTCTTCTATAAAATTGAGATAATAATAATATCTACCTTGGAGGGATGAGCACATAGCAAGTGCCCAATAGATGTCTCCGATATCTCATACACCAGATCCTAATGCTTTCCTGATTATTTATTTTATTTTTTTAATAATATTTTTATTGATTTCAGAGAGGAAGAAGAGGGAGAGAGAGAGATAGAAACATCAACGATGAGTGAGAATCTTCGATCAGCTGCCTCCTGCATAACCCCCACTGGGAATCAAGCCCGAAACCCGGGAATTTGCCCTTGACCAGAATCGAACCCGGGACCCTTCAGTCTGCAGGCCGACACTCTGTCCACTGAGCCAAACCAGCTAGGGCTCCTGATCATTTATTTAAAGATATCTCATAGAGAATCTTAATAGAGGCTGTTCTTGCAAAGGGTGTGATGAGACAAGTGGAAATGAGTTCAGGGAGGATGAGTTCAAAATCCTCAGTTGGAGCTTTCAAGGGAACGCCTGGTTCCTAGTGACTGGAGTGTGCTTACCCACCATGTTTTTCTCATCTGTAAACGGGATAGTAATCACACGTACCTCCTAGAGCTGTGAAGTTACTGAGTATAGAGTTCTCAGAGCAGTGTCTGTCACGTGGGAAGCATGGCATGAGAGTCCTTAGTCGGTGAGCTGGGGAGGCGTCCCTGCTCTGCACATCCTTACCAGGTCCCATGTACATGTTTTACATGTAATAGCTATTTTGTCTTCACCTCCTTCCTGACAGAGAGAATCAGTTCTTTGGGTCCTTTTTGCCCCATGAGGGAACACACATTTTCCAAGGGGTCTCCAGGGAGGTGACCTTCCCTGTTCAGAAAACAAGCTCAGGGCACAGCCTCACAGAGTGCACTGGCAGGAGACTTCAGTTCTTTGTGGGTTTTGATTACAGCTTCTGATGAGGCTCCTAATGGATGTGTGTGTGTGTGTGTGTGTTATGTTCATGTGTATGTGTGACAGTCTCTCTGTATGTGAGCGTGTCTTTGCGTGTATGTGTGAGAGTCTTTGTGTGTGTGTCTATGTTTATGTGTGTGTCTGAGAGTCTCTGTGTGTGAGTGTATGTGTGTCTATGTTCGTGTGTATGTGTGTGAGTCTGTATGTGAGTGTATGTGTGTGTGCAGAAAGAAAAACAGGATCTAGGTCTACTGCTTTATTGTTTTTGTGTGGGAAGGCCTCAGCTAGTGCTCGTGTCAGTGATGGGAAATGGGGGCTGGGACCTGAGGAACCAGAAGTAGGGCTGGACCCCAGGGAGTTGTAAACTCAGAAGGATGCTCCATTCTTTGCCTGCTTCACAGAGTGGGAATTCACACGCTACCAGGAGTTGCAGCCGAGCCCTCCTGACCAGCCCTACTTCCCTGGCTGTCTGATTTCCCCTGCTCCCAGGGACTCAGGCCCCCACCCTGGAGGCTCCAGCCTAGTTCATAGGCCTGACCTGCCCCTGAGGCTAGGGTTGCCTGACAAGGCTTGTCTGATGGGTACAATAGAGGGAGATGCTCTTCATGGACAATGACTGTGGGCTTCTGGAAAACTCAGGGAGGCCCAATGCCTGCCATAAGGGCAGAGAATAAAATAATACTGAAACTGATGTGGCCTTCAGTCTGAAGTGTAACCTGCCCTGGCACTGTTATCCCTCAGGCCAAAGAAGACACTCAAAGGCTGGCTGAACAGACAGAGTCTGGGAGCCAGCCACTAACAGTTGCCCTGGGGGGGAATGAGGAACTGGAGACACAGAAATTTTAACAGACTCACACAAGGTCTCTTGACCAGGATGTGGAAGAGCAGTGACTCCAGCCCAGCTTCCAGGGGCAGGAGCCTGAGTCCCTGGGAGCAGGAAAACCAGGCAGCAGTGACTCCAGAGTCCACATTCTTAAATCCTGTGCTCATGGTCCTCCCTTGTAAGACCTGAGCATCCTGGCTCTGGCTCACCTGAATGGCAAGGCACAAACAGTCTCTCTATTTTCTTGACTTTTCAAAAGCACAGAGATAGAATCGTGGCATTTGAAGGACCTTTAGAGACCACCCCTCATGTTACAGAAGTCTGCTTTTAGCTCAGGATCATAGGGAGAGTGAGCTGTGGGGGCCCGGAATCTGGAGCTTCAGCTATTCAACTAGGGTTCTCTGTCCCTCAACTATGTTGTGGGCTCCTGGAGCCCATCCCCTGCTTGACCACCCCTAAAAACTCACCCTCACCTCTGACCCAATGCAGCTGCACCCGGGTGTGGTTTGAAGCCATGAAGGTCAGAATGGCCAGCAAGCTTCTGTGCTGTCTGGTTTTGTGCTCCTGAGAGGTGTGAAGAATCTTTTAGAGAAGTTAGGAAACAAGATGAACTGAACTCAATGTAAAAGGATCGCCTCACTGAGGGTGGAATTGCATCTTTGCCCATCTTTTATTATTATTATTTTTAGGAATACTTGTATTCTTGGGGAGCACAGCATGGCAGCTGTTTGCGGGAGCTGCCCAGGATTCCAGAGCTAGGTTTTGCATCAAAATCTGGCTTACAGGCACTACCATTGTTAGTGAAGTGGGAGCAGTCAGGAATAGCCAAGGCAAAGAGTCCAGGGCTGAGGAGTAGGGAGGCTATGGGGACAGAGCCTTGGAAAATAGTGACCTGAAGACGGAAAATAGTCACATTTGACTACAGATGGGAATATTTTGTTCTTGGTAGTCATTCCTTTCTTTAATCTCCAAGTTTTCAGTAGGTGAACACATTTTATGGTTGGTTAAACCTTATAGTCCTCTGTTGGCAACGCTTTGGGGGAATTGTCCACATTTGGTAGGAACTGCAGTAGGAGAGGGGCAGAGCACTGAGTTTGGGGAAGGCCAGCGGTCACCGCAGAGGAGCAGTCTGGAGCCACTGAGAGTAAATGAAGAGCAGAGCCCCCATGGTCCAAGACATTCCTGGGAGGGGGGCTCAATAAAACCCGGAGCTGGCTGCCTTCAGCCAAAGACATGGGGGCTTGGCCCACTATCACTTAGAAATTCAAGAATTCCCAAGGCTGCCAAGTTCTGCAACAGCATGAGCTTGGGACATGGAGATACAAGAGGCCAATCTTTCCTAAGTATTTATTATCTAAGTTCCCAGAGTTATGATGTGTAAGAAAACAAATGTCATCTTAACATGAAAACATTCACTAAGAATCTTCCCACTTGTCAAATGAATGCTCACTCGTACATTCTTCCCTCACTTAGCAAGTGTCTATCCCTTCTGGCTGAGGGCAGTTGGGATGACTGTCAGATATAACAGGATCATACGAGTTCAGTGCAAAGTCAAAGAAAACAAGGTTGGAGAACTTCACATGCAAGGTCTTGGATCAATGAGGAGCAGATGGAGCTGGATTAGTTAACAAATGAAGAACAAAATTATGGAGAGGTGGCGAGATAGGTTCTTCACGAGGGGATGATTTGAATATTGAAGGACTGAAAGAGGTCCTTGGGAAGACAAATGAAGATCTCAAACATGAAACAAACGATCTCCAAATGAAGGCTGTTCAGTAAAATGTGAAGGAAGTGGCAGCAAGTGAATAGGTCGTCTTCTTGGTATAAAAGTAAATATACCCACACCAGAATCAACACACTTGATTAATTCTTTGTTCATTCTAAAAAGTGACATATAATCTATACTTCGTAGTACATATAGCTCAAGATAACTTGCTTTCATTCTTTCATTTGTGCAATGCAATCTCAAATTAACTTATTTTTATAATTTCCTTTTTTTATAATATACTTTTGCTGAAAATCTTGTTCACTATTTATATGAAAATTTGATCTTCATTTTAAGTGACACTTGCTGGTGTTCATGACCCTGCCATGATGAGGTTCTCCTCCAAATCCTCCTCCATTCTAAGAGGGAGCCTACAGGGTTAAGATGGTTTTACGTCCCAGGAAGCCTCAGACACAGCCTAGGAGGCTCCAGTCTCAGGGCATGTGAGGACCTCGAGCAATTCAAAGGAACTTGGTGTGTCTATTCCTCAGTGTGGACACTGCACACCTTCCCCAGCCTCCCAGTGCAGCCTTCACGGGCTGTCGGCAAACCCTCTGGCCAGACCAGACACTATGGCCTCAGCCCAGGGCGTTTGGCTTGGCCCTGTCCAGGCTAGCTGCAGGCAGGGAGGGGGCACTTACTTGGCCGGTGGGGCTCTGAGCTGCCTGTGGCTCTCCGGGGGGCTCCTCGTCCTCGGGAATGTGGGGCATGGCAGCCTTCTGGCAGGACTGGCCGCGGGTGCCCGGAACCTCTGCTGTGTCAGCCCCAAAGATGCTCCAAGAGGCCTGGGCTCCGCAGGCTGAGGAGATGCCAAAAGGACAAGTCAAATCCACTCCCATCCCTGAGCCAAGCCGGGTTCCGTTTCCGGGGGTCATGAGCCACAGAGAGAGCCTGCCTCATTTTGCGTCAACACCAGAAGTGGGAATAGAGGGCCTTTGGAATTGCATTTCCTCCTGTTCACTAGCTCTGTTTACAATGTCAGAGGTGGCCTTAGAGATTTTGCATCTAATTTGGTCCTTTCAGTAAACACAGCTATCCTGGGAGGGAGAAAAGTGCTTCAGCCTCCTCAAAGCCATAACTAATGGACGACACTCCATAGGGATCGCTCTACTTATCTACCATTTATTGAGCACCTACTGGGTGCCAGGCACTATCCTAGGGGCATTATCAACATTGCCTAATTTAAACCTCACAATGACCACTAATACAGGCATCAATATTCACATTTCATAGATGAAAAAACTGCTTCAGAGAGTGGCAGCCATTTGGTTCTCATAAAGAACCAAGCATTTAAATCCAGATCTTCCTGATTTTGAGGCCAGGGCTCTCTCCACTACACCACACAGCCTTCCTTGGCTGAGTGGGGGAAGAGGAAGGCATGGTGTTTCCTGACTTCCTGCCCCATGGCTCGCCTCACACCCTTTAGCAGCCCTTCTAACCCTCAGTGGGGGGCTCTGTCACTTGTAAACAGACTTCATTGGGCCTGTCAGCCCTGCTAAAGCCATGATTCTGGAGGCCTGGTCTGGGTGGATCTCATGTGCCTTGTGCAGTGTTCGCCGCAGAAACCTTGGGTTGCCTCCCCCAAACCAGGCTTACCCCCTCCCCATGGTGTAGCAGCCTTGAGGTCCTGCTGGATTGATGCCAATTAGCATAATCCCATCCATCTTGCCACAGTGATTGGCTCAGGGACAGACAATAGATTTAGCTTAAGCCAATGAGCATGTGGCAGTGTATGGGGGCCCAGATGTTTTCTCTTGCCCTGGGTGGTAGAGTGTGCAGATGTGAGGCTGGCGCTGCTGATGCCATTTTGCTTCCATGAGGAAGGACAGACTGAAGATAAAACTGACACATAAGAGCCGGGGGCAGAGCCAACAGACCTGCAGAGAAATGGATCTGGAGCCCTGATCAAAACTGACCTGCAGGCTGAACTCTTTCTAAACTAGCCAGTTACACAAACAATTTTTTTAGTGTTTAAGTCAATTCAGGTTGGGTTTACTTGTAACTGCTAACATGTAACTCCTATACTGTCGCTTGTAACCACTAACCGCTCTTTCAAGTTTCTTGCCGGTCAAGGGGCCTAGGACCATGATCTCTCCAACAGACCTGAACCAATGGGTCTGGCTCCTCTGCTTCCTCCTGGAAAAGGAGACCAGTGATGCCGGGCTCCACTGGAGAGACAGGATAGCAAGGTAGAAAGAGCATAGGCTTTGAAACCAGATTCCTGGGTTCGAGACCCCCCTCTGCCACTCAGTGGCTGTGTGGCCTTGAACGTTGGTTTCACCTCTGAGCCTCGGTTTCCTAGTCAGGGAAACAGAGATGAGAATGCCTCCCACATAGGACTGTTCCAAGAATGAAATGAGGTAGAGTACCCAGCATGCAGTAGTGCTCACAGAGGCCATGTAGCTGCAGGAGGTCTGCAGCCCAGGAGCCTTGGCCAGAGTCCAGAGACTCTGCCTGGCCTCTTCCCACCTCTAAACTCCTTCAGGTCCCTTTCCCCTAGTGGAGTGTGGACACCTTCATGGACATGCAGAGCCAACAACCAGCCTGGTTCTACAATTTCAGAGGTTCCCTGCTCTGCTGGATGGCAGATGAAAACCACCAGACACTGGGTTATCTTTAGATCCTGTCCTCAGCCACAGTCAGGGGGCTGCTGGACACACATGCAGAGAACAAAGGACATTCTCGTTTACTGAGCACCTACTATGTCCTGGGTCTTATGCAAGGTACAGACTGCTGGAGGCTGCAGGCGGAAGAAGCAGAAAGCCCTGCCACCTCCCATAATACGAGGTACTGCCCATGCCCACACCTGACACATGTACCTCGGACTGAGCTCCCAGATGCAGGCAAGAGGTCTGATTCCTCATGGGTAACCAGAAGATTTAGCCAAAATTTTTTGTTGCTTTGTATTTAAAGTCTAGAGAACTTCCACCCTTGGGTTGGTTGATGTGACTATCATCTTGACTTGTCATTCTCTGCAGTGGAAAGGTAGTCCCATTCATCTCTGAAACAGTGTGGGTGACCCCTACTGGACAGCTCAAGAAATCTCATCTCAAGTAGACTGAACTGAGCATTCATTCATTCATTCATTCACTCAACACAAGCACTGACTTTACATCCACTCTACCAAGCCCTGTGCTAGGTGCTGGTGACATAAAGATGATAAAGATGTGGTCTTGGCCTAGAGGAGGTGAGACAGGAAGGGAGAATCCATGCTG
This sequence comes from Myotis brandtii, assembly GCF_000412655.1. Lineage (NCBI taxonomy): Eukaryota > Metazoa > Chordata > Mammalia > Chiroptera > Vespertilionidae > Myotis > Myotis brandtii. The sequence goes on from NW_005366171.1 coordinate 2,981,739, forward strand.
GACAGATAGAACCTGGCTCTCGAGAATGAGAGCTATGTGGCCAGGTCATGCTGTCTCCATCCTAAATGGTAACTATGGGACTAAATTGAGCTTTGTAGTTGCCCAAGGGTGAGCTCTGTGATTAATTTCTATCATCTTTACTCAGACTTCAGCAGCAGCAATATCAGTGGTGCTGGTAGCAAGGTAGCAAGAGTACCCACAAACCCCAATTCTATCAGGGAAGTTGGCTGCACCTCCCAAGAAACCACTTAAAATGATACGTGATGTATGCGCAGGTCCAGGTCCAGGCTGTCTTAATAGGAGTATGATTTCCAAAACATGGGAAACGACAGTCCCATTTTTTTCTTTATGTCTTAATCTGCACAAAGCATATTGTGCTCTGCATGCTGTGAAGGATCAGATAAATTGGTAATGTTCAAAAAAGGGAAGCAGGATGTAGGGAGACAAGAAGTCGTGTTTAAAGTACTAAAGATCTTTAGGAAAAGAGAAGGTACAGGGAGAAATCAGTCTCTTCTCAGATATTTGAAAGCCATTTGTGTAGTCCTATTGTTCCCAAAGGACAGGTTCATGAACAATGACTGAATGGCCAGATCAAAGCCAGGGAAAGCTTTCTAGTGGCTGGAACCATCTGAAGGTGCAATGGACTGTTCCTTAAGGTAGTAAGCTCCCTGTTCCGGGGAGAGTTTCAGCAAAGGCTGTGACAAGGGTCACAGGATTCCTACCCACTTCAGGGGTCTTTTCCAACCCTGGATGCCCCTAAAATCCTGTACTCTTTCTAGTCCCGATAAACCACAGATTTGACATTCCCATCCTATACTCCTTAAGACATATCTTAATTCAGTTCCTGGGTCAGAAAGCAAAGTAAAACAGAAACGAAGTAAGTCAGACAAGCCCTGAAAGGTGTCAGCTGCGGCAGGATAAAGCAGTGTAGAGGCTGGCTAGGTCCCACGCTTGACAAATCGGAACCCCGGGCTCCTCAAGGGGCGTCCCAGCAACCACGCCTGCCCAGGCCATTCCCACGCTGCTCCTGCCCCTTTGTTTTCTCTCCCTCCCATTATTATAAACTTGCTGCTTAAAATAGCAAGGTAACAGCAGAGTCCCGCCCCCAGGGTGACATCTGGGTTCTGCGGGAGTTCGTGGGCACTCGGACCTCACATCCATCACAGGAAAGTTTAGAATACAATCTCCAGGAAGTGGTGATCTAGAGCACCAACCCATAAAAGGGAAAAATATTTAGTCATGTTTGGTCTCCAGCCGCTCCTTCTTTAATGCATTTTCAAGGCCCTTCTTGCTGCCTCTCAGGCCTGGTCAGTAAAGGGTTAGGTGAGTCATTAGCCAATCAGCTCTTTGGATGCTACTCATTCTGCCCCCAGCCAGTGTTTAAGTTTAACCTGGCCCACTTTACAGGAAGGAAAACTGAGGTGCAGAGAAGGGAAGCAACTTCACTGGGTCCAGTTAGCTTTGTATCTGCTGCAAATTATCTACAAGCCTCTGTTGGTAAAAAATATCCTATCATTTGTGTAACTGGAAAGGCCAACAGTTTCTGAACCATATTTAAATATGTTATCTGCCCATGGACATCCCATGAGAGAAAGCAAACTAACATATTTTTTTATTCATTCACTCATCAGGCATTTCTAGGTTGCCTACTGAGTATCTGATAATAAGAGTATGATTTCAACTGCATTTCAAGTGCTATGTTATTTAACCCCTTTGTGATGGGTTTTATTGTTTCCGTTTTGTATATGAAGGAACTGAGAAACAGAGAGGTGCAGCAACTTGCTCAAGATCACACAGCTAATAAGTGGCAGGCCAATGATTATAACCCAGGAGAGTCTGATTCCAAGGCCTGTTATCTTCCCCTCTTCTACTCCACCCCCTCCACCAGGAGTTCTGCTGGACTATAGCAGCAGGACCCAGTATGAGCACCTGCCCCGCGAGAACTGGAGTGTGCATTCCCCGTGGGGCTAAGGATAGGTGATGGGGCAGGGAAAGAAGCAGCAGGTGGTCAAGCCAGAAGTCTTATGAGGGCAAAACAGAGGGCCCACAGTTTGAGGTTGTATGACCCACATTGTGGGGGTGCAAACCCACCTCTTCATTTATCTGTCTGGCTGTCCACCCATTTACCTATTCTCCTGACTTTTCCATTTACACAACTGTCCGTTAGTTTTCCATCCAACCTTTCACCCCAGGAAGTCCCATGCCTGTGGCATCAACAGCACAAGCTCTGCCCCTGGGAATAGCCTCTGCAGGACCCTGGGGGCTGTGGGGAGAGGACAAAGGGCAGGAGAGGGCTGCTCTGACAGAGGGGCTCTACAGGCAGAGATGTGCCCATCTACAGCTGAAGGAACCCTCCATTCTGCACACTTCAGCTGGGGGTTGGGCTGCCTATTTCCCAGCAAGCATTGGGCCATCGTCAGGAGTCATGATTTAGCAAGGGCCAGTACAGAGACCACCCCTTCAGTGCTCTCGGCAACCCTGTGAGGTGGGTACCGTGAGCACTATTATTATTAACAGGATGATTAGTCCCATTTTACAGAAGAGGAAACAGAGGCCCGAACACTTGCCCAGGAGAGGCTGTGTGGAAAGTCAGAGCAGGTCTGTCTGCTTCCCCAGCTCCTTGTAGGGCCAAGCCCACCTGCTCATGGGTGGTATTCTTGACAAGCAGTGGCCTCTCACAATGGCCCCAAGGATGCCTCTCCCAGAGCCTTGCAGTCAGCCCAGAAGACACTACACCCTCTCTGAAACCACCGTGGCCAGGAGCACAGCCCACAAGCCGAGCGTCTCTCCTGTTCTCTCATGAATCTCTGGGTGTCCGGGGAAGAGCCAAGGCCCTTCTGGTAAACAACAGGTTAACCCAGACTCGACTGACCTTTTTGGAATGACTCAGAATTCTCAGAAGGGAGTTTTTTTGTTCTTCCAGCTTTGAATTTTTGCTTTCATTTTAGCAACACAAAGAATTTGAAAGAGATTAGGTTGCTATTAATATCACTGGTCTATGTCTAGATGAAGAATTGGATGGAGTGGATTGTTTGGAGTGGCTGCACACACATCTCTCAGTCCCTCTGCAGCCTCGGGGATGACGGTGGGCCAGTGGAGATGGGTCAGTCCTGCCCCTGCTCCCATCGCACAGGTCCAGACAGAGGCAAGGGCTTGACCAAAGCCACGCCTGTGGATGAGGGGCAGTCAGGAAACCCCGGGCCCAGGGTCTAGTTTAGTAAATGATCCGTGAATGTGTCCATGCTGTGAAAGCAGGAGTCCTTGGGCAAAGCCTTCCAGTTCTCCTTCCTCTCATGGTCATTCTCATGGGAAAGAGAGAGTGCTCCCTGCTCCCTGTGCTCACCCCAGGGCCATCCTGAATAGATTTGGAGACTCTCCTGGGGCATCAAATATCAGTTCAAAGTGCTGAGAGGCACCTCTGTGGGTCCCCGGGCCTGGCCAACTGCAAAGCTGGGTCCTGTACCCCTACGAGGCAGTCCGAATAGGGGTCCACCTCAGGATGGCCCCATCCCGCTTCCTAAAGTCAGGATGCTTCGAGGGGGCTTTGGAACTTGGAAGAAGGGGTTCTAATTCTCCCTCTGCCTCTTCCTTGCTGGATCCGTCTTTCCCAGCCTCAGTTTACTCACCTGTAAAATGGAGGTAATAGTACCTGTCTTTTAGGGTTGTTGTCAGGATTAAATTAGGAAATACATGCAAGGTGCCAGCTTGCACTCAGTGAGTTCCATTCCCACTCTCTGAGCGGGGCGGCTGAGTTCTTTTAGCCACAGCATCATCAAGACCCAACCAGGAGACATGGTCCAGGCCTGGCCAGGGCTTCTCCTCTGTGCTGACAAGTAGATAAAAGACCACCAGGCATGACTGGAACTAAGATCGCCAGGGGCCATGCATCTGGTGATGCTGACATCCTCTCCGCTGCTGGGCAGCAGTGGCTGCAGGTGGTGGGCTTAGCGAGAGAGGATACAGTGGTCAGTCCCAGGTCTGTGCTGTGGTTCGTCCTGGTGGAGCAAGGGTGGGGTGCAGAAGGGCAGAAGGAGAAAGGGGAGCAGGAGGGAACAGAGGGACTTCCCTAATGACTTCTCATCCTCCACACAGCCCCTCTGATCCAGGAGCTGGGAGCACTGGGGCTGCGGCCTGAGGGTGCTTCGGTGAGGCTGGCCTTGAGCATGCCCCGCCCCCTGGAGTCTGCACCCTCCTGCCATGCTCCCCAGCCCCGAGGATCTCTTGCAGGCTCTGTTGGCTGGGAGTGCCTTCCTCCCTGATTCAGAACCCGTTCTAGCCCTGGAAGTGAGCCAGCATCTTCTCAGCAGGGCCAGGGCCACATTTAGGAGGGGAGGCCGGCCAGCTCCCAGAGGAAGAGGTCAGGAGTTAGTATGGTGCTCAGTGGGGGAGGGAGGGGGGAGGCATAGGGGGGCAAAGGGAAGAGGGAGAGATGACACATTTAAAATAGTAACACCCCACCCCCGCTGCCTTGCCCTGCCCCTCACACAAACCGCGAGACCATTCTGTACTCTCTGCCTTGGAAAGGGTTGTAGCAGCAGGAGGTAGAAAGGGAATGTATCTCTGCCTTATATGTCACCAAGGAAAGTGCTCAGACACAAAAAACAGATTTGGGGGGAAACATCTTAAGTAGTGGAAACTCCACCCCCACCCCCCCAAGACTAGTAAAATATTATAGGGCAAGGGAGAGACAGAAGAGGTGGAGCAGAAGCTGTGAGAGGCCACTCTGGCAAGCCCCTGAGAAAAGGGCCTGAGCCTGCTTCCCTGGGGAGAAGGTAAAGATCCCTAAGAGGACGAAATGGCTATTTGGTATGTTGCGATAGATAAGGCCTTTGGACAGCCTGTTTCTTGCACCCCGGGGCAGGGGTGCGGGGAGTGAATAGCACAGTAATCTCTGTGCACCCAGGAGCAGAGTTGTCAGAATGGAAGGTGCTTTAAGAAGCTGATTCAGAGGTTACCCTCCGACCAAGGACTGGCAGAAAGTATGATAGACTTCTTGTCAAATGCCAGCCAGGACAGATGACATTGGGCACCAGGGTACCCCTCACCCCAACTCCCTGACACTCTGACCTTAAATGCCACAATGGAGGAAGAGGAGGATTGGAGAGACCCTGAAATGCCTGGGACCCAGGTTCAACGCGTCCTGAAAAATGGTCAAGCCAAGGCCAGACTTCCATCCACCCCACCCGGGCTCCAGCCGTGACCGGAAATAAGCCGGAACATCTCCCCAGGTTTCCTCTCCAGCTCCTTCACTTCAGCAATTCTTTTTTCAAAATAAGTCCACTTGAAAAAAATTTTGCTTCTTAGAAACATGTGCAATTGCTCAATCGGAGGTGGTTCAAAGGCACCGGGAACAGCAGAACCTATCTGAGCTGCCCATTCAGCTCCCAGCAGAAATAGATCTCATCCGGATCTCATCCGGTTCTCTTTGTTCCAGGCTGCCCAGCAGCCTCCTTTCTGAGTCACTCACTCCAGGGTGCCATGAGTCATCTTCCTGGGGTCAAGGACCACACGGTGTTCCTGGGTCTGCCTGGCTGGCCAGGGCTCCGAGGGGCCATCAGAAAGAGTGGGGGACTGAGGACTGCCTCCTGCGTCCTGGAGCTGGCTCTGCCCTCCCTTGCGTGTGACCTCGGGGGTCCCCCGGCCTGGCCCTTCCAACGTGCGTTTGTTTGGAGCCTCTCCAGTGATGTGCAGGAGCCTGTGCGCAACAGCCCATGAGAGCCAAATGTAAAATTGTCAACACTATTGTGAGCTGGTCGTTAAACACAAACATCACTAAAAATTAAATTACAAGTAAGTTACATTAAATGCGAAGGAAATAAATACCCCAAATAACCATGCTCTGATTATTCGGCTACATTTTACTATTGTCTGTGCTCTTGAGGTGATTTGTTTCTAATGGGTCTGTGGTGGAAACACTAGGTAATGATGTGCTACTGTGCACCTCTTCCCCACTCCGTGTTCAGTGATGTGGGGTTAATGCCTTGCAATGAGTCGTGATGGGAGTACTTATACAGTGGGAACCAGCAAATGCTACATATCAAGGCCTTTCTTCCCTCAGAGAGCTGGCTGTTAAGCACTTACTACCACAACACGGAGCCTCTCCTCCTCACCCCTACCAGGGCGCAGAAGGAATGCAGATGACTTTAATCTTAACCCACGACAGTATAGTTATAGAGATTTGATTGCCAACTGCCTTTGGATAACTCTTCCTGTGTGTACAATGGGCCCCTCCCACTCACCAAGTCCCAGACAGAAACCACCATTTCTCCCAGCTCCCCAGCTCTGCCCTCCCGAAAGCTCACTCTTCCTGGGCCCTCATGAATGACACCCAAGCTAAAAACCTGGAAGTCATTACCCTCCCTCTCATCACCCTTGCCTCCCTCAGTTACACTGAGTCCTGTCAATCCTAGTCAGAAAGTCTTTGATCACCTCCCACTTCCCACTTCCCATGGCCACACCCCGGCCATGACTGCCCCTCTGTGTTATTGCAACAGCCTCATTGGTCTCCTCACCTCTGGTCTGGGCCTTCCAACCACCCTCCACAAGACACCAGAGCAGTCTCTCTAAAACATAATTTGGATCCTTTTTTCCCTTCTTAAAATCTTTGAGGACTCATGTTTTTCCATGGAACAAGTTCTAAGTCAAGACCCTCGCCCTTCTCTCTGGCCTCATCTCCTATCTCAGCCTTGATACCCTTATGCTTCCACCACAATGGACCAACAACCAACCTCCAAACATGCCCTGCTTTTTCACACTCTTTGCACATATCTTTTTGCCTATGCCTGGGCCCCCTTCCTTCCCCTTTCTATAACTGATGAACTCCTACTCCGCCAAGAACCTGTTCAAAATATCCCCTTCCTCATAAACCCTTTCCACCTCTTCACCCCAGGAAAAGTTACTTCCTTCCTGTTTCCTATGGCTGCTCTAACACATTATCACAAATTTGGTGTCTTAAAAGAACATAAATTTATTACCTTTCAATTCAGGGGGTTGGGATTCCAAAATCAGTCTCAGTGGGGTAAAACCAGAGTATCAGCAGGGCTGTGTTCCCTCTGCAGGCTCTAGGAGAGAATCCATTTCCTGGCTTTTCCAGATTCTAGAGGCTGCCTACATTCCTTGGCTGGTGGCCCTTTCTCCGTCATCCAAGCCAGTGGTGTAGTATCTTTTCTCCTCTCTGACCTCTGCTTCCATCCTCACATTTCCTTCTAGTCTGGCTTTGACCAGCCTGCCTCCTCCTTGTAAGCACTCTTGGGATTACATTGGGCCATTGCAGATAATCTCTCAATCCAAGGATCCTTACTTTAATCACATTTGCAATGCTCCTTTCTCTATTTAAGGTAACACGCACAGGTTCAAGGGACTCGGCCCTAGACATCTTGGCAGGGGGCAGGAGGGTTATTCAGTTCATCACACTTCTCTACTCTCCCAGAGCACTTTGCACAGACCTCAGTTCAGCTAGAATTTGAGTACCTCGACAGCAGGGACTATACTTTTATTCATATTTTTATAACTTTTTAAATATTTTTTTAATTTATCTAGTACTGTGCCATGCTTTCTACATACATAATCTCATTTAATCATTGTAGTGCCCTGGACAACAGCAATGAGAGCTGGTATTAATTGAGTAGGGACTGTCTGCCAGGAAAGTGTAAACTCTTATTGTGCTTCATCTCCCTGAATTCTAACAGTAGTCCTAAGCAGTGGGTACCATTTTTACCCACACTTTACAGAAGAGGAAACAAAGTCAGGTAACTTGCTGATGATCATATTTATTAGACAGTGGAGACAAGATAAATGACAAAAATAAAATAGGTTGTCATGTGAAGAATCAGAGATTATGAATGAGAGAGGAACCTTTAAGATCCTCCAGTCCAGAGTCCTCATTTTAACCTTTTATCTTCTCTGAATCCATGTATAGTGCCCTTTTATTAAAAATACTGCTAAATACTACAAAATAAAAATCATGTCCTAGACTGTGGGCTCCTTGAAGTCAAGGGCAGTATATATTCACCTCTCAGGGTTTCTTGAATAGATGGATGGATGAATGAAAATGTGTCGTACACTCGGTGATACAGAAGGGTTAAGAGAGCAAACCCTGGTTGTTGAGGAAGCCTTGGGAAGTCCAGTGACTCCTCCAGGGCTGATTTCACTTGTGGCCCATAATGGCCTTGGAGTCCCTCGTGTGAGAAGTGGGGTAGAATTGGCTCCGTTTTCCTCTTACTGACATGACATGAACACACATCAACTTAGCAGCTGCCTGTGCAGGTGAAGGGCCTTGCTCCCCCGCCTCCCCATTTCTACTGAGCTTCCCCAGGTTAACAGCTGAGCTTTTCTCTGGATGAGGTAACTGGGCTTCCTGTCTTCCCTGACATACATGTGCAGACTTTTCACCTGGGAGTCTACCAACTAAAACCTCACAAAGGGCAGGGACTCCTCTGCCACCTTCATGCTTCTGGGTGACCATCCAGGAGTACTTTGCAAAGTGACTTTTAGAATTAACTTATCAGTAGGCTTCCAGCTTTAACCTAAACCCAGCAGGAAGCCACAGAGCTGTCGCCTGGCCCTTCTGCCTCCACATGAAAAGCTAGCCAATGCATTCCCTGAACGGCTGGTGGCGTGTGCTCAAACATGCCATCATCCTCACGTCTGCTGCCATGGCACTCCTGCAACCACCTGCTTCCCGACAAGTAGAGCTATGAGGGTTTGCAAGGTGGTCATAGCTTCCCTTCCCAAACTTCTGCTCTGACGAGGGGACTCTGATATTGGGGGTCCTGGCCACCTGGCACCTAGGATCACCCATGTCTGTGAGGCAGGCTTCTGGGGACTGTTGTCCCTTATTTCAGGGAGAAGACCAGAGGAACCAAGCCAGCTTGATGGGCCTCAGTGGGCACGGGCAACAGCCAGTCCTGTCCACACTGCACATGCAGAGTCTCTCAGAAGCCAACAGTGGGACCAAGTCTGAGCCAACAACCCCTTCCTTGGATCTTCTGGCCTCTGCACCTGAAGATGTCCATTCCTTAGGATGGGCGTGAGGATGGGGAAAGACAACCTGCTTTTTGTCCAGGACATGAGATCTGTCCAGGGCCAGCTAGACCGCCAGGAGCAGCCTGTCTGAAAAGCCAGGATCAGCCCTCTATCACCTCGGGAACTTTATTCCAAAGAAAAAGAAAATTTCTTCCTTGACTCAGCAACAGCCCTATCCCCCACAAAATAAAAATAAATAAAAAATAAATGAACATCCAGTTCCCATGTGCCTTTCTTTGTCATTCCTTCCTCTCCTTCTCTCCCCTCCCTTCCCAGCTTTGTTCTGGGAGTGACCATCAAGGCCTAGATGCAGGACCTGGTTTGGGCAAGTCAGAGGAAAATTTGGCCTCCACAATGCCTGCCTAAATCCTTCACTCATTCAAGAGGTGCTTCTGAGTGCCTCCTCAGTGTCAGGTGCTCTGGTAGGTTGGGGCTCTGCAGTGTGTCCTTCAGGGCTGCCTCCCCAGAAAGCCTTCCTGGCAACCCGGCAGCTAGGATCTTTCCAACGTACTGTGAGCTCTCTGGTCTATGATGGCACCGCACAGCTGCCCCCATCTGCCATGCGGTGGTTTCTGTTTCCTGCACATTAATCACATTTGCCAAGCCTGAGAGCAGAGAGCTTTCTTCCGTGCCCCAGCTGTGGGAACACTGCACAGGTCCAGAGCAATTGCTCAATGCCCGGTGCACCCCTTCTTTTGCCAGAAAGGACTCCAGGAATCAAACCTCGCTTTCCTGTGTACATACCCAGCACAGCATGTACATATCAGCTCTTGAATCCTCTCAGCTCTGAGAGGAAAGTCTTACAGCTCCTTTTTTACAGGCGAGGAAATCGAGCCTCAGAGAGGTGTAGTGACTTGCTTTGGGTCACATAGTCAGGATTAAAACCTGGGTCCCCTGGGCACAAAAATGGGGTCTCAACCCTTCTCAAGAAAGGGCTCATTCCCATTCTTCTCCCACCTCAGTAGAGAAAGAACAGAGCATTGGGAGATGTTCCCTGGCGGGGATTTTGACTGTACCAGGTCACAGCCCTGCCTTCGGGCCAGCAAGGACAACTCCAGTTGAGGCACAGAACTGGAAACCGTCCTCGGCATCCCCAGGGGAGACAGGAAGCAGCTGCCTCATCTAAGACAAACAGAAGACGGCTCTTCCCTGCTGGGATGGAGTGCCCCCACCCCAAGTCCCACCCACTGTTTATCTCCACTCTGGGAGACCCCGTTCTTAGAAGCTATGGAACTAGGCCCAATAACCTGGCACTGGGCTGCAGGGCAGAGTCTGGCCTAATATGCGCTTCAGGAGGCCAAAGAAGGATTGCAGCAGGCTCAGCGATGGGGCTTCTGGGGAGGGAAGAGCAGACTGTGCACCAACCACCTGTGTAGGGATGAGATCCTTCACCACTTGGGCCTCAGTCTCCCTAGTACAGGGTTGGGCTAAGTTTCCAGCCCATGCCCCACTTTCTGCCCCATGAGTTTGGGGTCCTCGTTGCCTATTGAGAGCAGACATGCAGTCAGTAGCGAGAGGTCTGACTGGCAACACCCTCCCACCCCCTGCTAGAAGCAGCCTTTGGACATCTTTGCATCACATCCCTCCAATCACAATGATTGGTTCAAGGGTGAGCATGTGACCTGCCCAGAACCCATAAGACATAATAAGACTTTACTGAGCATTCTGGGAAAGAGATTCTTTTTTTTAATTATTGTCTTAAAGTTTTACATATGTCTCCTTTCCCCCCAATTGACACCCTCCCCCCACCTCCAGCCATTCCCATCCCGGGCATCTTGAAAGCTTGGCCTCTTTCAAAGTCTAGTCTCTGCTTGCATCCTGGGGGTGAGATTAGTGATGTGTGTGCCAATGACTGAGCAATGGAACTCTTCACTGAAGCACACTCTGGAGGGATACTCTTTGAAACACAGTGCAGAGCAGTTCAGTGGGAAAAGAGATATACCACCTTGTGAATGTTTGAGTGAGGGTTATTGAAAATTCTGGGTCAAAGTCCAGAGAGAACTGGTTTCCTGCTAACCCATGAAACGTGATTTCTTTCTCAGAGCATGTGATGTGTTCGTGTAATATTTCCCATGCTCTGATAAACTGTCTCAGCAATGTCAACCCCCTCATTTGTACTGAGGGCTTGGGGCTCACGTTCCCAATGTCAGAAAACTCTGCAGACTCTGAAACTTAGGTTGTTTGAGGGTCAAATTATGTTGATCATTATATCCCACATATGAGTGAGATCATGTGATATTTATCTTTCTCCGACTAGCTTATTTCACTTAGCAAAATGCTCTCCAGTTCCATCCATGCTGTCGCAAATGGTAACAGTTCGGGAAGGAGATTCTTACTCTTTGTTGCAGGTCTTGAATATAAGAGGGTGAAAACAGAATCCTTCTTGTGATGGTGAAGAACTTGTCTAAGAAAGGAATCGCTGGGAAAGAGAGTACAGCAAAGAGCCAGAAAGAAACTATGTCCTGAGCCTGTCATCTAAGGCCCTGATCAAGCTATGCCTGATATTCCTGGCCTTTTATGTTTCAAGAAACAATTAATACTCCTCTTTGCTTTAAAGTGGCTTGTGTTGGCTTTTTTTGGCTCTTGCAGTAAAGCGTTCCAACTGGTACAAACAGCCTCAACACCAAAGGCTTCTCTGCTGCCTACTTGAGAGTTTTAATTAGAAAACTCGGATCTAGAGCAAATGAGCTTGCCCTGAGTTATTCCCTAGTGAAACTTATCAACATGCCCCTTTCCTCAAAACCTGCCCCTTCTTCTGCCTTCCCTGACCCTATTGCTGGGCCCAGCTTCCTCCCAGAAACCACAGCCCAAACCTCTGAATCCCCCACCCTCACAATGCCTATCCCCCAGCATCCCCCCTACTACACACACATTTAAAACAGGCCCCAGAGGAGGGACTAAGTTTGACCAGCTTCCATGTTCCTGTCTAAAAACATAATCCAGTGAACATAAAGACAACTTTGTGGCGTCAGATTTCAACCTTTAAATGATGCCATTGGCTCCTGCCCGATAACCTCCAGGGACCCACTCCACCTACTCCTTAGCTCAGAGTTGGATGGGCTCTGACCCTCCCTGGAGAGTAGACCCCAAGACTCGAGCATTGAGAGCCTGTGTGAACAGGCTTGACCTGCTGCCCTGGACTCCAGTTTGCAGGACAAGGAAGAAGCACAAACTTGCCCACCAAAGCCGATGGAGGGGGAAGAGCAGTTGTGGATCTTGTCTTTTTTTTTTTTACCAAAAATTCTGAGCTGAACTGCATTTGCAATTTGGTCAACTCAAAAGATGCTCCTTGAATAGAGGCTATGGCGACAAGAAGCCAAGCAAAAGTAAACAGAGTAGTTCCCTTGGTATCTCAATCTCTGCAAATAGCTGCAGGCTTTGAGTCTGTAGACACCACTTGAGAACAGGCTTTGGTAAACAGTGATGTGAAATGACCGGGGAGGGTAGGGGTTGAGAGGGGGAAAGCAGGAGCTTGGGAATAGCTCTCCCAACGGCAAACTTTGGTGGCCTAGACACATGAATTTCATTGTATTGCTACTTAAACAGGCATGTGCTGCTGCTTAATGATATGAGACAGGAAGTAACCACAGAGGACTTCTCCCCAGAGGAGCTGTCATCTTTTCACAATGAAAAGACAGGGAGCACATGGAACAATTGCACAGCATCAGCAGAAGAGCACCGATACTTGTTGCACCAGGCTCTCTACCTGGCCCTTTCCATCCTTGATGTTATTCATTCCTTACATGGTACTATTGTTCCCATTTTACAGAAGAGAAAACTAACACTCAGGAAAGATAAGTACTTTGTTCAACACACCAGGGTGAGGCTTCTAGGGCAATACAGAACCCAGCAACAGTGGCACCAACCACCAGCACCGCCACCTCCACGTCACAAAAGAAAGGACCAGGAGAGGGTTTTCTGGCTAAGGATTCACCAACTCATCCTGGAGAAGGTGTTATCCTTAACATCAAATTCACAAATGTTCTGCCTGTTCAATTGTAGTTTGCTATTTGTATAATATCTTCCTTAAGTTAACTGTTTGGTGAACAACATGAAGTTCAACCAGTGTTTAAGCCGAGTCATTCTTAAGAAGCTCCTGGAAATTTTCACCTGCATTTCCAGATGAGAGAAACAGATAACTAACCAGAAAATAGACCCCTGGGAGGGTGGGTTCTTCTGATGAAGTCATCCACCTTCCAAGTGGAAGTGGCCTTCCTAATACAAGACTTTGGTTCTATTCCTTCCTTGAGTAAAACCCTTCAGTGGCACTCAATGCACTCATTTCCAAACCTGAGAAAGCAAACTAGAATCATCTGAGGTGTTTGATAAAATGCACACTCCTGGGCCCATCCCATATCTACTGAATCCAAATATTTGGGGAAAGGGTGCAGGAATGTGTAGGGTTGGCAGTCCCTCTGTGGAGTCTGGTGAGGCACATTGAGAACACCAGAACTGGGAACCCGGGTCCACAGAGTTCTGGTTCATTGGCATGATGGCATGTTCTGCTCTGAGCTTACCAACCTCTCCTGTTTCTTCTACAGACTACCACCATGGTATCCCACACCCCAGCATCACCTCATGCCCCAGTTTCCAGAATATTCCACATACTTTCAAGCCTCCCTGGCACTCTTTATGCCTCAAAGACTCATCTCTCCCATCTTCCTCCATTCTTGGGATCTGAGGTCTTCCCTGCAGCTATGTTCTGAGCCCGTTCTCCCTCCTAGGGAGATCAGCTCACTACCTCCCCGACCCCGGCACCTGAACTTTGCAGTTGAAACACTTCTCCCTGATGGAGAGGAGAGGAAAAGCCCCTTCTAGGAAATTCTCTTTTCCCATTATCCGAGAGGACATAAATGGTAGGTCTGACAACCTTCATGGTCCTTACATGGGCAATTTGTATACTCATTTTTTAAAATGTTTTTATTGATTTCAGAGAGAGAAAGGGAGGGAGAGATGGAAACATCAATGATGAGAGAGAATCATTGGTCAGCTGCCTCCTGAACACCCCCTACTGGGGATCGAGCCCACAACCTGGGCATGTACCCTGACCGGGAATCAAACCATGACCTTCTGGTTCATAGATCAAAGCTCAACCACTGAGCCACTCCAGCCAGGCAATATACTCATTTTTAATAAATGAACTAACATTAATAGTCTTACTCTGTAAATATATATATATTTACTTTGACTTTCCATGAGCTAGCATTTCCTGAGCAAAGCTCCTTTTGGGAAGAGAACTAGGATTTCAAAGCAGTGAGGCCTTTCTTTGTAGGCTGATTATGAAACCACTCTGTGACCTTGGGGCAGTCATGCCTTTCTGTGGGCCCCGCTTTCAGTTTCTGCACAATGACTTTCAAACTTTTGACTCCCTGGAGTTCTAGCCAGAGGGATGGCCTCCCGAGGCTCTGGGAGGAAAGCAGTAGCCTGACTACAGACAGCTTAGTTGAGCTTCTCTTCTCTGCCATGCCTCTGTGCCACAGCAACACACTGCCCTGCCTTCCCCTCCCCAGCAAACACAGCAATGCATCCCTACTGCCCTTTCTTGAGGCTTACAGAGGAGACTTTAGCTCTGAAGCAGATCCTTGGGAGATAAGAAAATGCCACTGATGTGGTTGGAAAAATCTGAGCTGGATGAAGTGGAAACACAGAGCTCTCCCTTGAGGCCAGAAGAGAAGTGCATGGATGGAGGCCAAAGTCCATTCCTTCCTTGAGCCTCTGGGAGCCAGCAGCCCCCCCCCCCCTTTCAGAATGCAATACCCCCTTGCCTTTCACCCTCCTTGCAGACACCCCCAGGGGCATAACTGCTGAGCCTGCAGGATCCTCGATATCTGGGGGCAAATCAGTCTTACTGTGGATTGTACTGGTTTTTATTGATTGCCTTATAGGTGATTTATAACTGCCTGCTTCCTTAAGAAATAGTTTGTGGCCAGATGTCAGTAAAAACACTCAGAGGGCAAGAGAGTTAAAAATAAAGCACTGAAAAAAGGGAGCAGAGACTACACAGAAAAGAGAAAGACAACTCCAGCCAAGGTGGGATGGCTCCTCAGTCAGGCGACCTCAAGGGAAATCTTGATTTTCATTTTCTACTGACATAGCTCATTAGGATCAGCAGCAGCTTGCTTTTGGCTACTGTAAAAATTACAGAGCATGACTATTATATCTTGAGCTAACTCACCAAAATGGACCCGCCACTCCAAAGAGAACACAATTAGAGTGAGCTTTTGCATTGAAGAACTTTAAGGTTCACAGGAGTCTTTGCATTTAATTTCAAATATCACTTCACAGAAGGACTTCTCGTGTGAGTACATCACCATACTGTTTAACAGCAGGCCCTGGGATTACCTTTGTCTTTTTAAAGCAGGCAATATAGAGGTTCTAGGTGTGATGTGCATGTCTGAGTCTGGTAGCTGGTCATCAACCCTCCTTGATGTGGCGATAGAGTAAACCTGATCAAATGAGCTCCAGGAACATGCAGAACCACACATGAGGATCCTTTAGCCCAGGGATGATTAGCAGTGCCTTTTAATTCTGACTATAGGTCACTCTCATTTGGTTGTCATGGTGAATGAGTTAGTTAACAAATTCTGGCTTTACTAGTTACAACTCACCAGAGATCATAATCTTTCAGAGGAAAACCAAGAAGGGTATTGCTGTGGGCTGAACTGTGTCCTCCCCAAATTCCTATATTGGAGGCCCTAGCTCCTGGCACCTCCGAATGTGACAGTATGTGGAGTTAGGGCCTTTAAAGAGGTGTAAGTTGCCCTAACCGGTTTGGCTCAGTGGATAGAGCGTCGGCCTGTGGACCAAAGGGTCCCGGGTTCGATTCCAGTCAAGGGCATGTACCTTGGTTGCAGGCACATCCCCAGTAGGGGGTGTGCAGGAGGCAGCTGATTGATGTTTCTCGCTCATCGATGTTTCTAACTCTCTATCCCTCTCCCTTCCTCTCTGTAAAAAATCAATAAAATATATTTTTTTAAAAAGAGGTGTAAGTTAAAATGAAGCTGTTAGTGTGGGCCCCAATTTAATCTGACTGGTGTCCCTATAAGAAGAGGAAATTTGGATACACAGACACCAGGGATATGTGTGCACAGAGAAAAGGCTGTGTAAGGACATAATAAAAAGGTGGCCATCTGCAAGCCAAGGAGAGACACCACAGGAGACACCTGATTGATTACCTGCCAGGGTTCTCAACCTGTGGGTCGCCTAAGACCATCAGAAAACACATATATAATTACATATTGTTTTTGTGATTAATCACTATGCTTTGATTATGTTCAATTTGTAACAATGAAATTGGGGGTCACCACAACATGAGGAACTGTATTAAAGGGTCACGGCGTTAGGAAGGTTGAGAACCACTGTGCTAACACCTTGATCTTGGACTTCTCTAGAACGGTGAGAAAATACATTTCTGTTGTTTAAGCCATCCAGTCTGTGGTATTTTGTTACGATAGTCCTAGCAAACTAACACAGCTGTTGATGGAATTCTTAGTCATATCAGGTTTAAGTTCAAATCTGTTTCAAACATCTAATCTTTTGAATTAGGATCCATGAATTTTGGGAAATAACTACTTTAATATTCCTTTTCTAGGCCAATCACAAAGTTCCTTCTAATAAAATAAAAATCATCTGAACTAAGCCCCAAGATTCTAGTTTTTTAAAAATAGAACTATCTCTATTTGCAGATGGCATGATCTTGTATATAGAAAATCCTGGAGACTACACTAAAAAGCTATTAGAATTATAAATGAGTTTAGCAAGGTTGCAGTATACAAGACTGATATACAAAAATCATTATGTTTCTATACACTAGCAAAGAACAACCTGAAATTAAGAAAGCAATTCCATTTACAATAGCATAAAAAATCACAAGTACTTAGGAATGTACTCAACAAAAGAAACGCACACTGAAAATGACAAGATATTGTTGAAAAACATTTAAAAAGACCTAAGTAGAGAGAATATCATCACATTTTCTAGATCAGAAGATTTAATATTGTTAATATGGAAATACTCCCCAAATTGACCTACAGGTTCAACACAATCCCTTTCAAAATCCTAGCTACCTTTTGCAAAAATTGACAAGCAGATCCTAAATTTCATAAAGACATTCAAGAGATCAAGAATAACCAAAACAATCTGGAAAAGAGAAGGGAAAGGGTGTTGATTTACACATCTCAATTTCAAAATTTAATATAAAACTATAGTGAGACAGTCTGATACTGGGTACTATACAAGGGTAGACATAGATCCATGGAAAAGAATTGAGAGTCCATAATATAACCCTTACATTTATAATCAATTGATTTAGATAATTCAATGAGGAAAAAATAATCTTTTTAATAAATAGTTCTGGAAAACTGGACATAACATGTAAAAGAATAAAGTTGAACCCCTTTCTTATACCAAACACAAAAATTAACTCAAAATGAGTCAAACACCTAAATGGAAGAGCTAAAACTATTAAAACTTTAGATGAAGACATAGGAGTATATCTTTGTGTCCTTGGGTAGGCAATTCCTTCTTAAAACACCAAAAGCATAGGCAACGATAGGAAAAATACACAAATTCAACTTCATCAAAATTAAAAATGTTTGCACTTCCAATGATAACACTGAGAAAGTAAAAACACAACCCATTGGAGAAAATATTTGCAAATAATATCTCTAATAAGGGGCTTGTATCCATAATATATAAAGAACTCTCACAAATCAGTAATAAAAAGACAAACAACAATTTAAAGTGGGCAAAATATTTGAGTAGACATTTCTCCAAAGAAAATATACAATGGCCAATAAACACATGAAAAGATGCTCAACATTATTAACCATCAGGGAAATACAAATCAAAACAACAATGAGATACTACTTTACACCTATTAGAATGGCTAAAATAAAAAGCAGAGAAGAACAAGTATTGGCAAAGATGTGGAGAGACTGGACCCCTTACTCATTGCTGGTAGAAATGTAAAATGACACAGCCACTTTGGAAAATGAATTGACAGTTCTTCAAAAGAGGTTAAAGATAGATTTGCCATATGATCCACCAATCGTGTATACAATGTTCATGACAGCCTTATTCATAATAGCCAAAAGGTGGAAACAAACTAAATGTTTTTTTATAAATACCTTATAATTTTATTTATCAATTATATCTTAATAAAGCTGGAAAAAAGAAAGATTAATAGTTTTAACTAATTTTTCAATAGTTTTTTTAGAGGTAGATCACATCTAACAGATGAATAAAAAGTGGTCTATCCATACAATGGAATATTATTCAGCCATAAAAAGGAATGAAGTATGAATATATGCTAAAATATGGATGAACCTTGAAAACTTTAGGCAAAGTGAAAAAGTCCATCAAAAAAGACCATATAATTTATGATTGCGTTTATATGAAACGTCTGGAATAGAGCAATATAGAGGCAGAAAGTAGATCAGTGATTCCTTAGGGAGGGACGGGGAAAGTGAGAAGTGACTATTAATAGGTACAGGGTTTCTTTTGGGTGATAAAAATATTCTGGAATTAAATAGTGAAGATGGCTGCACACTTCTCTGAATATATTAAAAACCACTGAATTGTACATTTGAAATGAGTTCATTGTATGGTATGTGAATTATATCTTATAAAATGTTTAAAAACAAAACTTCTAAAGAAGAAAAAGAAGAGAAGGAGGGAGGGAGTGAGGGGAAAACTAGCTTTTGTCCTTAGTACATTGTGAGCAATCTGGACACAGTTTCCTCAAAGATAAAAGATGGAAATTAAGCTGGATGATTTCTAAGTTTCCTCCCATTTCATGTATGTGTCATTTAAGAAAAGAGTTTGAGGAAGAGGTGGAGTACATGTGAAAGTGTCTAGGATGAGGTTACGTGGTGAGAACTGAAAGAGAAGACAACAAATAGAGTAAAAGAAATAGAAAGACGTGCAGGGACAAGGGACATGAGCTCAGAGAGACAGACACATAGAGACATGGTAACAAGACTCTGCCCGAAAGAAGGAGAAACTCACTGAGATGCATATGCACATCACTGGTCCATTTTTCCATGTAGCAAATATTTACTGAGTACCTACAAAGTGCCGAGCTCTGTGTACGGTAGTAAATCAACTGGGCCAGGCTGAGCTCAGTGATAAGAGACCCGGGCTGCAGTTGCTCAAGACTACACAGGGAACGTGCATGCACAAGTATACACGCAACCCACATTCACAATGCACCACACTCAACATGCAACATTCCCAAAAGTCCAATCATTTTTGCAGGGTGCACCGTTTCTCATCCCAGGCAGTTAAAATTCTCCTAACAAAGACATTCAAATATATGTTGTGTTTTTACAAGTATGGGCATGAATGGGAATGACACCTTTTATTCTTCCCCTGAAGTCTCTATGACACAAAGCAGAAGAGCAGGATTCATTCCTAGTCTGGAAATGCCTTGTCCTCTTTTCCTCTTTCTTCATCAGTGAGGAATGGGTTTGGAAACAGAGAACACGGCCTGTTACAAGCACACAACTTTCAGCTGGGAAGTTCCCAGAACACATTCTGTCCCTCTCTCCTCTCATCCCACTAAGGGCATGTGATGCCCGTATTCACTGTCTCATGGCCTCCCTACTGCTGGCAGGCATGTGAGAGGGACTCAGTTCAGCAGGAAAACTGACCCGCTTCCCTGCAGTGCCTGCTCTCTGAGAGGTCAACCACCTCTGAGAAGGGAAGGCCAAGGAAGTTTCTGGATGTCTGCTCTGATCCCTTTACTCCAGACTCAGCCAGAGCCCAAGCGGCACAATTTGCTGAAATAGCCTTCGGTCACATCCTAAGATGGGGTCCATCCCCTTCCATTAGTAGGAAGGCTGTTTGGAGGAGTTGGTGTTGGATGCTGTGTGCCCCCACATAACTAGGAAATGCACAGCAGAGCCTGAGGGTAGAGGAGGGACACTGGCCTGCAGATCTGGACAGGCTGAACCAGATCTGTGCTGGGAAATGGCCCTCAGGCCCCTGAAGCCCTCCCCAGCTGCCTACCATTTGGAGCAGTAGTGAATTAATGTGGTCCAAGCTACAAAAATAGTAGTCAGAGCATCTAAACTTATCTTCCATCCTGGGCCCGGCCAGTCCCCTAGGAATGTCAGCATTTCTAAAACATCTCTATTCACCCAGAGCGCCTTGTGTCAGACCCCAGTTTGGGTCTGGGCAACCATTAAACTCTCTTGTTCCTTCCACGCCTGCCCAGTCCTCTCAACTCTGCATCACTCACTCTGCACCCTAAACAGGAAATGCTCAAGATTTATGCTTGCTGCAACCAAGCCAAAGGCCTTTAACCTGGCGCATGGTTCCAAAGGGCAGAGAGGGCCCCTTGGAGAAGTGGCCTGGGTGCTCTCTGTCGTTAGTTGTGAATTAATTGCTAAACACGAGAACTGGGAAGCACAGTCACCTGGCGAGGCTTGAGCTCTGGCTTGCTGCGATGCCAAAAGAAGCCATTCTCACAGCAGTTTGTCTTTCTCTGACAAATTTATTCTGGGTTCTCAGGGAATTTTGCCGTCATGAAGACTGGTCACTCCAGGCATGCCTCTGGCCTCTGTACATCCTGTGCTCTATGCATGGAATGCCCTGTATTCCCTCTGCCCTGCCTGACAAATGCCCCATTACCCTCTCCCTCGATGTCTTACTAAGGGCAGGGATGCTGTGGTGTTCACGAAGTTTGTCTGCAGTGAATGCCTCCAAATGACCTCCAGGTTACACCCCATATCTATCACCCCTGATCAACCAGGATTCCCAGCTGCTCGCCCATGGGACGGAGATGCTACAGGCCATGAGCATCTCCCCTGCCTCCTGAAGACTGACTTCTGATCGTCTAACAATTCCTGGTCAGGATCTCTAACCACTGCATGGGCTGTGTGATTGCAATGCAGTCTGAGTGTCCCTCAGCTTGAAGATCGTGCACTTTAGTTCTCATTTTCTGAGCTGTGACCCTCTGCAGGGGCTCCGTCTGCCTCCCTCAGAGATACCATGCAGCTCAGAACAGAGCAAGTGCTTGAGGGGTGGGGAGTGAGGACAGGCTCCTCTACGGCCTCAGTTTCCTCCCCTGAAAAACGGAGATAATCGTTTCTATCTCAGGGTGGTTGCGAGGATGGAATGAGATGCATAAACTACTTGGCAGAGTTGGTGCTTTGAGGGGACATCTGCAGTTTTTGCCCCTTTGGCACCCAGTTGCCCCTCTTCTAGTAACAGCAGCATCCTAATTGTCCCTGTGGTTGGAGGGGGCGTTGGCCCCTCTGTAGGAGTGGGCCTGTCACACAGCCCTGGCTGGTCAGAGCACTCCATGCCCCTGGCCCTGGTGATTAACTGAGGCATAGTCTTGATACTGGGAGTTCTGAAAGGATAGATGTAAACTTGGAACTGAAAGTACCACGATGTCACCACAAGAATGTGTCACCTGCGAAGAGAGATCCAATACCCAGGATCGTTGAACAATAGAGGGAATGAGCCCCGTGGCTCCAGCCATAACTGAACCAGCCCTAGACTTCTCAAGTATGTGTTCCAGGAAATGCTGGTTATTGTCTAATCAAATTTGAATGTTTTTGTCCCAAGCAAATAAGAATCTTAGGTAATGCAAAGCTCAACAGATTTGGCCAACTTCCCCCTTGCCGCTGACATTGCTCTGGGAGCACATCCGTGATCCTTGCCATCTCCTAGTCCCCAGTCTCTCTCCCTTTAGTCCATCTTCCACCAGGCTGACCGTTCTCAAACACAGGTTTAGTCATCTTACTCCCCATCTTAGAAGACTCCTTGACTCCTGCTGCCTGGAAACTGAGTTCCCACTTCCTCAGCTCCACCTTCAAAGCACTCCGCAATCGGACCCCAGTTCCCTCTTTTTTTCTCTTTTTTAAATTGAGATATAATTGACATAAAACATTAGTTTTTGATGTACGGCTATTGATTTGTTAGTTAACATCCATCATCATATATAGTTACAAAAAATTTTTTTCTTGTGATGGGAACATTTAAGATTTACCCTCTTAGCCATCCACCCTAATTCCCTTTTGAGCTTATCTCTCAGGACCCTCTTCCATGGCACCGCGAATACTGTGCAAGATTCCTATCAACCCATTCCCACTCGGAAACGCTCCCCCACTCTCCCACCTGTGCTTCTTGCAGGAAACCCTTCCACACCTAAACTGCCTGCCAAAATCCCACCTACGCCCTTCACCAAGACAGAATAAATGTCTCACGTCCCTGAATTTACCCCCTTGTTATATATAGTCCCTTCACTCTGTCCTTCCGTGGGAATAATGTACCATATAGACATTTCGAGGGCAGAGAGCATGTCTGACTCAATTGTGAATCCCCTTGAGGGCCTTGCAGAAGGTTTGCCAACATAGGCCCTTGGTCAGTTTGCTGACACAAGACCTCAGCTTTCAGCGACAAACTCTGAATCCCCTGACCCTCTCCTCAACCACACTCTAGGAGAGTGGATCCTGACCTTTGGGTCGCATTTCCTCTTCATCAGAAAACTTTTTCCAAAAATTATGGTAAAATACACGTAACATGAAATTCATCATTTTAACCATTTTAAAGAGTGCAGTTCAGTGGCATTAAATGCATTCACAATGTTATGCACCTAATACCACTACTATCTAGTTCCAGAGCTTTCCCATCACCCCAAAGGGAAACCTCATACACATTCGGCAGTTACTTCCCATTCCTCCCTTCCCCTACCCACAAGGTCCCGAAAATCACCAGTCTGCTTTCTGTCTCCATGGATTTTCTTATTCTGGACATTTCATATAAATGGAATCATACAACATGTGGTCTTTGTGTCTGGCTTCTTTCACGTAGCATAATGTTTTCAAGATTCATCTGTGTTGTAGCATGTATACATACTTCATTCCTTCCTATGACTGAATAATATCCCCTTGCATGGATATGACACATTTTGTTTATCCATTCATCTGTTGATGGACATGTTGGGTTGTTTCCACCTTTTGACTCTTGTGAATAGTGCTGTTATAAACATACTTGTACAAGTTTCTGTTTGAACACCTGTTTTCAGTTCTTTTGGGTACATACATACCTAGGAGAGGAATGACTGGGTCAGAAGTTAATTCTGTGGTTACCAGGAACCTCTTACACTTGCCATCTCCGATCCTCACCAGCATCCTGGGTCTGCTTGGCTGACGTCATCACTGGCTTTGTAGAAGGAACCTGTTTATCTTGATATTGTCTCCTGATGGCAAACCCTAAAGGGTGTTCCTAGTTTTTTTTATATCAACTTCTGGCTGTTTAGTGTTTTCCATTGTCTAAGCTATTTCAGATCCTCTATGTAATTTGTTCCTCACAGCAGTATTATAAGGTAGATAGTATTATGTCTGTTTTTCAGATGAGGAGGCAGAGAGTCAGTAAGGTGAAGTAACTTGACAAGGTCATAGCCATTAGGGCCCAGCTGAGACGGACTCCCAGCCCAGGCCCTTTCCACACCACCATGGTGGCCCTCTCTCCAATTTGCCTCTCTGTCCAAGGTCTTTAAAAAAAAATAACCTCCTGAAATTTATTCTCAGATTCACATTTGCTTAGAATTCCTCTTGCTAGGTGATTAGTCAATGCTGACACAGACTTCCACACACACTCTGCCAGGGATCTCATTTATAATCAAAACGTTTTCCTAGGGCAGATTCTGCCTGTACTTTTGCCTTTTCTGGGTCTTATGTGAACTGGAATCCTGGGTTAATGCCCCTTTTTTAATATGTTTTTTAACTGATTTTAGAGAGAAAGTAGGGAAGGGAGAAAGAAACATCAATGAGAGAAAAATATCCATTGACTGCCTCCTGCAAGTCCCCTACTGGGGATGGAGCCTGCAACCCTGGGGAATGTGTCCTGACAGGGAATCAAACCAGTGACCTCTAGGCAAACAGGATGCTCAACCAACTAAGCCACACTGGCCAGGTCAATGCTCCTTTTTGATGAATCTACATCTGAGTGTGGCCCACAAGCTGAACCTCAGCTCTTGAAATTTCCACCCTATTCTTTTGTAAACCCAAGTTCAACCAGAGAGCGCCTCCTTTCCCTTCTCAGGGGGACACTATATCTTGGACTGGGGAGTCCCTGTACCTCTTTGGAGCAGAGAAGAGGCACAATGACCTCAGTGGAATTGGGTATGACACAATGGAATTGGGCCCAGCCTGCTGCTTAAAACCTCGAACCCTAGCACTTCCTACTTCCACATGGAAGGCATGGGAGACTAAAAATAAGGCAAGCAAACTAGACAACAGATAACAACGACAAAACTCAAAATTCATCAAAGGCATACCATGTCCCTGACACTTTGGGCATATTCATTCCCTCAATCCCCCACCTACGGTATACTATGGTGAGTGCTAGCTTGCAATTAAGGAAACTGAGGCTCAGTGTGGTGCTGTGACTTTTCCAAAGTAACAGAGCTGATGGATAGCCAAGTGGGATTGGAAACCCAGGCTATCCCCACTGGCCACTGTCTGCATCCCAGGGAGATGCTTTTGAGCTGACCTGGCCCACTCAGCACCTGCCTGGGGAGTTCTGCAAGCAGTGAGGGCTTTCCAGATGCCACATAATCCACCTGCTTCCTCTCAAACAAGTGTGTCCCTAGCCAGCTTTTCCCAAAGCCTGTTCTCTGCCACCCTTGTTCTCAGCGATGTTGTTAGGAGCTGTGAAAATGCAGGCTTCCATGTTTCAATACATTTGGGGATATTAGTATGAGACAGGCTTCTGTCCTGCAAGCCTTTAATAAGAAAATATCTCCAAGAGGGCTAGAAAGTAGTACAGAATGTTTCTCAAACTTATTTGACCAGGGAATGGTTTTTCAAGGTCTCAACGTGACCTCCTCAAAGCACTAGTCAGAGACCCTCTCCGATGAGTGCGTGGCCAGAGGTGAGAGAGCAGAGTGGTTGTGCACGTGGGGTCCGGAGCCGGGCTGCCTGGGGTCCCATCCCAGCTGTGCCACGTGGTGACTGTGTGACCTTGGGCAAGCTACTCCATCTGTCTGTGCCTCAGTCTCCTCACTTGATAATCACGGATAAGAATATGCATGCAGATTATGTGACACACATCAACTCCTGAGAACAATGCTTGGCACATGTTCAGAGCTCATTCAATGTCAGCTGGCATTTTAACTCCTTCCAGAGCCTTGCTGAAGGGGATTTCCCACATCCATCAGAGACAGAGTCTGCACCTGGCACTCCCCCCATCCCCCCACCCTCCCCCCCCAGGCCACAGCACCACTTGTTCTATAAGACCTGAGAACAATGCAGGAAGACAGAGCAAAGCAGGTTAAAAGACTGCCATTGTTCCCCAGGAGTAACCCTTCCTGCTCCTGATGGCTGGGAAGGACTTCTACTTTGTTTCTTCTTCCCCACAGATGGACACCTGAGAGTCAGAGACTGAGATTCTAAATCCAACTTACTCTGCACTGGGATCTCGAGTTCCCTTCCCTATACCAGAGAACAGAACAGGCCTCTAATCTAGGAACATGGCCCAGAGAGGGGTGGGGTTAGAGCTCTAGGCAGGCAGAGAAGCTGGATGGCAAAGCTGCAGAGAGGGGACAGCACCGGTGACGGTAGTAAGTGTCCTCCCCTTTGCGAGAAGCAGGAGAGGGAGCCCATGGCCAGAGCGCTTGGGTATTAAATTGGGATCATTAACAGTAGTTGCTGCAACAGACCCAACATCTCAGTGGCATTGAAAGTACATCTTGCTGACTTATGTCTAATGCATATTGGGATGGCCACCTCCGCCCTATAGTGAGAAGTTCTATAACAGAAAACCCTAAGGGAACATATAGTCAGCATTAAGTGGGATGCCAAGAATTCCTGGATGACCCTGCTTGCCAAAGCCTTTTTCCTCTGTTGGCCAATTGATGCTCCGCTCTGCCTTGTTGCAGATAAAAGACCCTGATGGAGGGCGTGCCTTTGCTTCTGAATGAATTCTCCCAGTTTTTCTAGGACTTCCTAATGCCTAGCCCCCAGAAGGCCTCAGGCTCTGCAGGAGCTGGTATTGACCTTACTAATTCTCTGCCCGTGGCAGAGATGGTTAGCGCTTCCTGAATCTTCCTGTGCTCTCTGCAGTTCCCAGACTCGCTTGCAGTTGGTTGAGGGTGTGTGACTAGCTCTCGCCAACAGACTGTGTGTCACCTCTGGGTTGAGGCCAAGAGCCCTCTGCCTCCTGCATCCATCTCTCCCTCTGCCAAGATGGCTCTGGAGGCCAAGTGCTCATGGGAAAGCTGGAAGAACTAACTCAGAAGCTGATGCAGCCCCCTCCCGGGTCTCACCTCTGCACTAAGTGGCAGAGAAAGCATTGACTAGGGAAGAGAGAACAGCTTTGGCAGGCGGGGCCATCCAGGAATTGTTGGCATTTACATAGCCATTTCATGCCAGGTATTTCTTTCCTATAGGATTTTCTGTTATTAGACTTCTTGCTGTAATTTGGGGTATAGTGTGCCCTGTGATTCAAATATTCCCAGTAGTACATGGCCACTGTGATAGGCAGCTTGCCTCCGACTATAGCGTGAACATGAATTACCTGGGGGTCTTGCTGAGCCTCAGATGCTGACTCCGGAGGCCTGAGTCTGTGTTTCTAACAAACTCCCAGGCGGTGTGATGCTGCGGGTCCCTAGACAGTGCTCCGGATGTAAGGTGATGGGGCAGGGCTGACCTCCAGAAAGTCTGGGAGGAACAGTGCCCGGGGCCCACAAAAATGTTCTCATTTCTTTTCAAATCAGAAGACAACATGAACTATTTAGTCCAAGAAAATGTTTCCATAGATAACATTGATAAATTTATCTACACCGACAGAGTTATAAAATAAATTTCTTTAAGTACAAACATGCCTAGGGCCCCTAAAAATCCTAACATGTCCCTGGGGGGTGGGATGGGAGAGGCTATGCTACCTGCAGAGCACAGAACTGTGAAATCATGAAGGTCACACAGAAAACACAAGAGATGCCGTCTGAGGACGTGCCATGCACATGGTAGTTAGCTGCCAGACCATGTCCCTGGGTCTCCTCACTTCCCCAGAGCTTCTCCACTTAGAGAGTTCTTAGGGGTACTCAATGTCTCCTGAAGGCCCACCAGATTCTGATGCGTGTGAGGTTCATCTCTTCCAAAGGACTGGAATCCAATTGTGTCCCTGCCCCCCACTGCTCCCAGAGCTGGAGAGCCCGGTGCAGCTGGCCCTATGGTGTGAGGGGAGTGGGACCAGGCTCCAGAGGCTGCTTTTGTTAGTGACAAACACAAGACTACCGTCTCTGATCTGAGCAGCAAATGTCCAAAGCTGAGAGGCAAATGCCTTGTTAACAGGAGAGTGAATAGGCATTCCCTTCAGGAGTGAGTGTTTCTTAAAAACACAGCCTCCCATTTACTTTGGACCTGGTGCTGGTTCTGACTGCCCCTAAAGCCACTGCACGGGGCTGTTAGAGAATGAGCAATAATAGCTGAGTCTTCTAACACACCTGCAGCCCTCCCTGTCACAGACGCAGTGTCTGACACCATTATTGCTCTGGGGTGGCTTCAAACATGAGACTACGGGGGTGAATTGCTAGGCTTGCGGTTCTCAACCTGTGGGTCGCGACCCCTTTGGCGGTCGAACGACCCTTTCACAGGGGTCGCCTAAGACCATCCTGCATATCAGATATTTACATTACAATTCATAACAGTAGCAACATTACACCTGTGAAGTAGTAACAAAAATAATTTTATGGTTGGGTCACAACATGCGGAACTGTATTTAAAGGGACAGAAGGTTGAGAGCCACTGCTTTAGGGGGTAAGCAGTTCCCAGATGAGGAAACCAAGGCCTGGGAAGGAAGAAGTGATTTTGCTCAAGGGCATAACATCTAAGACTCAGAGCCAAGCCTAGATCCCCAGACCCCTGCTTATATACTGTCTTCATTTCAGCTTACAAAGTGGCAGCAGAAATGGTACTGGAAGACTTTCACTGACTTTCCTCTCCCCTTTCTTAGGAATGAGCTGCCTGCTAGGAACACACATTCATTCTGCTGTGCTTCACCTGCTCCAAGATTGAAAGGAACCTGCCTCCAGCAGAGGGCACTGGAGAGGGCCGGGGGTAAGTCCGCTTCATTCAATATTAGAAAGCCTACTTGCCTGCAGGTGTAAACCACATTCTCCAATACCAGCTTTCTGCCACAGGTGATATTAGACTGACTTCTCAACAAGCCTTAGAACTTAATCAAAGGAGGGAGGTGATGTTCACTGGGCCTCCTTACTACCCCACCAGGCACCAATGGCCAATCATCTAAAGAATAAGTCTGCCACTCTCCTTGGAGCATTAAATGGAGGTGAGAATGGGACCCAGGATTATGGGCAGTTTGAACCTCAAATCCAGTGCAGAAGTCTCCTGGATGGAATCTGTGAAGGGGGATAGACAGAGGCTAGGAACAGTCTCAGCTAACGTTTACTGGGTGCCAAGAACAGACACTGGGCTAAGGAATTTAACCCTGCAAAGTGGGCACTACTTTATCTCCGTTTTACAGGAGGGGAAGCTGAGGCTTGAGATGAGGTGTACAGCGGGTCAGCAGTGGCACTGTGCTGCCTCCAGCACGTGGGGTCCTCTCCCACGGTGACAATGTGGGGAGAGTGGTCAGTGTTGAACTCACCCCCAACATGGGGCCAATGCTCTTTTGACTACACCTGCATGAGCAAAGTCAAGGGTGTTTCTGGTTTTCTTCTCTTTCTGATGAACTAGGAACCTTGGACTCTCTGGAAACATCCTCTCTGTTACCTTGTCAGTGGCAGAACTCCCTATGGCCTCTGTGTGTCCTTTCCAGGGTGGCCACCCCGTCCCATACCTACAGCCCCACCATGAATAATGTATCTTCTCGTCCTCTGAGCCTCCTGACAGCCCACAGGTTCCTAACTTTCCCTGGTTAGCCGGGATGGCTCAGCTTCCCCACACCTGCACTCACTGGTACCCCTACACATAGAACCTGGTTTCCTCTAAGCCAGCGTTTCCTAAACTTGAGTCATCTGCACACCATCCTCATAGTTTCTGCCACGTCTGTGTGCCACTTATGCATTTATTGATTTAATATTCTTTAATTTGGCTAGCAATGAGCCCGAAAGCCAGGGTTGAAATGCCAGCTCTGTGTTGTTGAGCAAGTTACTTAATCTGTCTATGCTTCAGTTTCTCCATCTGTATAACAGGGATAATACTGGTAACTACTTTAAGGGGTTGCTATAAGGATTAAATGAAATGTTGCAGGGAAAGCATTAAAACAGTACTTAGCAGCCCGGCTGGGCTCATGAACCAGGGTCATGGTTTGATTCCTGGTCAGAGCACATGCCCAGGTTGTGGGCTCGATCCCAGTGGGGGTTGGGGGGTGCAGAAGGCAGCTGATGGATGATTCTCCCTCATCATTGATGTTTCTATCTCTCTCTCCCTCTCCCTTTCTCTCTCTCTAAAACCAATGAAAACATCTACATATATATAAAAGCCTAAGCAACCATTACGACCGCTCAACCTCTCGACCTGTCTACCGGTCGCTATGACAACGCACTGGCCACCAGGGGGCAGACATTCAACACAGGAGCTGCCCCCTGGTGGTCAGTGTGCTCCCACAGCCAACCTCCTGCGGCCGGCCAACCTCCCTCGGTCCCTCCCCCTGGCTAGCCAGCCCCATCGGCCCAATCAGGACTGGGCTAGATGGCCCTGATTGGCCCCAATCACTGGCCAGGCCAAGGAACCCACCTGTGAATGAATTCGTGCACCGGGCCTGTAGTATTTTTATAAAACAGTACCTACCACACATAAGCACTCTAAGTGTTAGCTACTCTTGTCATTACATTTATTTTAAAAGGAAATTTTATGTCTCTACTGTAAGTGGAAAAATCAGTACCACTTATACCACTAATAGAGAGGAATTGTAAAAGTGAATTAAATGAAAACAGTTACTAAATTCTAGCAATTGCCTGACAAAGGCTCTGGGCCTGAGGCTTGCTCTCATTTTGTCAAGAAGGGTGACACACAAGTATCCAAACGATGGAGAAAGCACTCCAGGCTCAGGCCAGGGGAACCCTTGTCCCGCCTGGCCTGGACTCCCGTTTCAGCACTGGGAATCCTGCGGCACCCCTCACTCCTGGGTGCCTCGGATGGAGGCTTTCTCCTTCAGCAAAGGACCGAAAAGAACTCGAAAGGGAACACCGTTCTTCTGATGTGAGTTTGCGTGCTTAGGCTGAGTCAGTATCCCACTTAGCAGCATCTTGCAGCCCACGCCATGGGCCACACTGAACAAGCCCGTCTCTGAGAGCCAAGTTTCCAAATTCCATAAACATATGGAAAGGCCATCATGAGACTGTCCCCAAAGAAACATTTGTAAATGTCTAACGAGAGGAATGATGATTAAACTGTTGCACAGCTAAAATTACATTAGACAACCATTGAAAAATCATACTTTGAAGTATCTTTAATGACATGAAAAAATGATGGTGATAGAATGTTCACTTAAAAAGCAGACTAAGATGTCCTTCATTAGGTGAGTAGATAAACAAGCTGTGGTCCAGCAGTCAATGAAATATTATTCAGTGCTAAAAAGAAATGAGCTATCAAGCCATGAAAAGACATGGAGGAACCTGAAATGCGTATTACTACATGAAAGAAGCCATTCTGGAAAGGCTACACATTATATGATTCCAATTATATGACATTTTTGAAAAGGAAAACTATGGAGGCAGTGAAATGATCAGTGCTTGCAACGTGTTAGGAGGAGATGAATAGGTGGAGCACAGAGGATTTTTAAGGCAATGAAAATGCTCTATGATGCTGTAATGGTGTGTACGTGTCATTATACATGTGTCTAAACTCATAGAAGGTACAACACCAAGGATGAACCCTATTGTAAGCTTTGGACTTTGGGTAATAATGATGCGCCAGTGTAGGTTCATCAATTGTAGCAGATGCACCACTCTTGTGGAGGGTGTTGGTAATGGGGAGGCTGTGCATGCGTGGAGGCGAGGGTATACAGGAAATCTCTGTACCTTCTATTCAATAATGTTGTGAACTTAAAGCTGTTCTAAAGAATCAAGTCTTTAAAAAAAATTTTTAAAGCTGACTGTAAGACCACATATAGTGAGACCCTAGTTTTATAATATATAGAGACATATAAAGAAACACACCATCTTATTAATAATATTTATCTCAGTGAAAGGATTTGGGAGGGATTTTTTTAAATTTCTTTGTATTTATTTCCAAATAATTTATTTCTTACTTATACCAATTTCTATATTTTCCAAGAAATTTAATAAAGAACATACATTACTTTTATTGCCAGGAAAATTCTTGAGTAAAAATTATAAATAAAAAATTCTAGGAAGAAACTAACCAGAGCTAATTACACCCATTCTTCACAAACTGGTTTTCATATCTGTGGCCGACTGGGAGCAGGGTTTTCTGTCTGCCTGACTGAGTGTCGCCTGCTTTCCGTCTCCCCTGGCGAGGGCCTCACAGAGAAAGTAGGGCTCTCCAAGGTCACTTCCCCTGTTAGGACTCTGGGTCTGAAGGCCCATCCACGGAGGGTACCCTGGGCTATCGCCTGAACTCAGAGTCTGGCCTGCAAGGTGCACAGAGCAAACACAACACTCCCTCTCCCTCTTTTCTTCATTTTTCCATCATTTGGGCTGTGACACATGATAACTGCCCCGAGAGCCAGGCTACTAACTAGAGGCAGGGTGGCAACTAACACACGAAGTGCCTACTTGGGACCGAGGTGGCCTGAGCTGGAATCCCCGCTCACACCTATCAGCTGTGTGCCCGTGGGCATGTCACTTCACCACTCTCACAGCAGTGTCCTCATCCCATCACAGGACTAAGTTAAATAGCCATTCTAGTGCAGATCCTGGCACAAGGTAGGAACTCAATTTATATTGATTTTCTCTCCTCCGTTTACATTTACTACACAAGAACTCAGTTCTCTGTCTCCCTCTCCTGACTCACAAGCTCCCCAAGGGGCAGGGACAGAGTCTGGGGACTCCCAGACCTCTCCTCCCCATCCATCCATGCCTCTGTTCCTCCTCAGTCAGTAAACAGAATCTCCCTGCTGACTGCCAAGCCACAGAGGGCGTGGCTGAGGGGCAGCCCAGTGGCTCCATGGGGCTACACAGGAGCAGTGACAGGGTAGGGAGGGGGTGGATTACTTAAGACCCCCTACTTTGCATCCTCTGAAGCCAGACTAGAAGAATCTGATCATCATGCTTACATACATTATAAACCCTCATGCTTACATGCATATGGCACTGTTTAACCAGATTACACTTTATAAGCATTATGTCCATTTCTACATAAGAAAGAAAAACAGATCCTGAGCATGGTACACTCCAAGCATCATTCTGGGTACAGGACGCACAGGGGAGAATGAGACGATCTCTACCCTCATGGGGCTCAGTCTCCATTCCTGCTGGGTATGTGGGGTACATCCATCCCCTGCATTACCAAGACTGAAAGGAAAGGGTGGGGACATTTTGGGAAGCTGAGAACTGTAAGTGTAGTTAAGCCCACCATGCATGGAATGGATCTTCCTCTCACAGACACATGCAACCCCTCACCCTGAAACTGTAAGCCCCCCCCCATCTAATTAGTTTCAAGCAGAAGGTATTACATGACCATCACTCTCCTCATCTAAGATACTAAATCCCCATCCCCCGCTCTGTGTCTGGGTGGCCTTGGGAAGTCATTTAACATCCCCTAGTACTTGCATCCTCCACTGTAAAACAAAAGTGAAAATAGAGGCCTCATAGCATTGAAGGAAAGCGCCCATGACCCCACACGTAGGAAGTTGAAGGAAGAAGCCCATGACCCCACATGTAGGAAGTTGAAGGAAGGAGCCCATGACATCACACATAAGAAGTTGAAGGAAGGAGCCCATGACATCACACATAGGAAGTTAAAGGAGAGAGCCCATGACCCCGCATGTAGGAAGTTGAAGGAAGGAGCCCATGACATCACACATAAGAAGTTGAAGGAAGGAGCCCATGACATCACACATAAGAAGTTGAAGGAAGGAGCCCATGACATCACACATAAGAAGTTGAAGGAAGGAGCCCATGACATCACACATAAGAAGTTGAAGGAAGGAGCCCATGACATCACACATAAGAAGTTGAAGGAAGGAGCCCATGACATCACACATAAGAAGTTGAAGGAAGGAGCCCATGACATCACACATAAGAAGTTGAAGGAAGGAGCCCATGACATCACACATAAGAAGTTGAAGGAAGGAGCCCATGACATCACACATAAGAAGTTGAAGGAAGGAGCCCATGACATCACACATAGGAAGTTGAAGGAAGGAGCCCATGATGACATCACTAGGAAGTTGAAGGAAGGAGCCCATGACATCACACATAGGAAGTTAAAGGAGAGAGCCCATGACCCCGCATGTAGGAAGTTGTAGGAAGGAGCTCATGACCCCGCACGTAGGAAGTTGAAGGAAGGAGCCCATAACCCCGCACATAGGAAGCCTCAGGTGCAGCGCTGGAGGAGCCGGTGCTCCCCCCATTGCCCTGCTACCAACCAGAGATGAACAGAGGGTGCTGCTTAAGAGCAGGGCCTCCAGAGATGGGCAGCCTGGGATCAGATGCCAGCTGTGTGACGTCTCTGTGCTAAAACGTCCCCATCTGCAAGATGAGGGCAGTAATAATGGTCCCTGCTTTGTGGGTTGTGGAAGTCTTGAACTACTGCAGGGGACATGCTTAGAACAGCATTTGATGCATAGTAAGAACAGCATACTTGCTTTTTTTTTACCTTCCCGAAACATGTTGATGGGGATCATTGATCATGTTGTAGCAACTGGCACATGATTACACCTCTCAGATGATCTTAGAGGGAACGCAGGAATGTCCTCCTTACCACCAAGCACACAGGAAGGCACACCAGCTGTGAACACACACACACACACACACACACACACACACACACACACACCACTGAATCGTGGACAAAACAAACATAACGATGACAACTGTTTTGTCCATTAGATCAAAACTCAGAAGACATATTCAAAGCAGAAGTGCTCGCTCCCATCTGTGATGAGGGGCTGGAGCATTGGAGTTAGAGCCACACAGACTTGGGTTAGAGCCCTAGCTCTGACCTTAGGCAAGCCACTTAACCTGAGTTGCCTCCCCATAAAAGTGTTGGGGTGAGGTTGGGGGAGTTAACTCCACCTGTGCCACCAGCCTGTCATTGCCCTCTGGTGGGGACAAGAGAACCCTTAACAGGCTCTGACTCCCTAGTGCTCCCAGCCTAACAGTTCTGGGAAGCTTTCTTCTTTTTCCTGCAGGAGACCCAGCTTAGACAAACCCATGGCCTGCTTTACTTCCCACTGAGACCCCCAAAGAGCAGCCTAAAGAGTGTTAAGACAACAGCAGCTGCAGGGCTCTGGGAGACAGGAGTGCCAGCCAGGGGTGCCAGACTCACACTGTTTACTCAGACTACGGAGCATCTCTGGGCTTGACAACTGGTTACTGGGCAGAAGGGAGCAGGCCAGCTGGGCCCCTCTGCCTCCCACTGGCCTTTCCTTTGGAGAAAGCCAGCCTCAGTGCCGTGCCATTCTCTCTAGGTATAGATTGACACTGAGCATCTAGAGGTAAGCAGGGCTTGGGGCACAGACTAGGCACACACACCCTCTAGGGAGCAGGGTTAGGGCACAGGGGAACAAAGCTGAAGATAGGAGAGTTGGGGACAGAGATAAAAACGGGCTGTGACCCAACCACAGGACAGGAGAGGCAAGAACAGAAACAGGGCAGGTGAAGGATGGAGACAGGGCTAGGCCTGCACAGGGACCAAGAGGGATGGGGGCAGTACACAAGGTGGGTGGTTGCGGGGCAGAGAGCGACACAGTAAACAGAGCCGGGCTGGTAAAGGGGGTGAGCAGGCGGTGCAGGCTCACATAATCTGGGGACACTCAATTGCCCCAAAGGGGCCCACAGGAAATCTGGGGGTGGGGATCTCCTATCAGAACCCACATTTTTACCCTAACCTGTGCGTGCTCTCCAACAGCAAGCAAACGCAGCACAATTTCGTTAAGTTAGGACTGGCAAGACTCCCTTCTTATTGAAAAATTAGGACATAAAAATAGTCAGCTGAAATGTCACCCAACAAAACCAACAACCTTGGAAAGTTAAAGTCAAGTGCCCCCCTCCCGGCACCCTGTACCTTTAAGGAGGAGAAGTTTCCCTCTGCTTCCCAGCTGAAGAGCAGGTTATTCTTGGATATAGCACGACTTACCTAAAACTGAGTTATTCCCCGTTCCTCCTCTGGCCAGCCTCTCTTCACTCTGGGGAGCTTTTACCATTTAAGGTCAATGTTACATCTGGCTCCGGAGCTCGGAGCTGAGAAGCCTCTGGCTGCGGAGCCTCAGCCGCCCGCCTCTTCCGAGGGGCTGGGACTTAGAGCCCAGAGCTCCTCCGGGAGCCCCCTGTGGCCCCCTCTGGCCTGGCTCAGGGGGCTAAGGGCAGAGGAAGCTAACCAGACTGGCCCAGGGCTCAGGGCAGGCTGGGCCTGCCAGGCAGCAACTGGCCCTGGGCCCCTCCCATGGGCACCCACACAGCACATGGCAAAACCCCTGTGCATGTCATGCCGCTGGGCACCGTCCTGGCCAGCTGGGGACCAAGGGAGCGCTGCAGATCTGCCTCCCAGCCTGAACTCCTCAGCAAGCATGGGAGCCGAGACAGGACCCTGGCCTCAAGCCAGGAGAAACTGGGAACATTTCCTGTCCCGGGGACTTGCGGGTGGGGGCCGCTCCCACCTTAAACACTTGGGATTATCAGAGAGAAGGGCCTGGGAGATTCAGCTAATCTGAGACCTGGCATCAGCCCCAGGGGCTTCGATCGCTGCACCCCTGTTCCACAGCCTTGTCATCTTAACATTGTGCAGCCTCAGTCTCCTCACCTCTAAAGTGGGAATAATAGTGATTGCACCTATCTCATAGGGTTGTAGGAGAATTAAATTAAATAATATTGGAAGGTTTAGCACAGTGCCAGCATCTCACAGGTGTCCATCAGCACAAGTTTGTTTCCTGCTCCTTCCCAGACACCGGTAAGGAAGGGCTGCCTCTCTCCTGGAAGTCCACACCCTGTCCTTACTCTTTCCTCACCACCCTTGGGTGCAGTGCCCACTCAGCCAAGATCATGGAGCCCAGGCTCCAGCCTTCTTCTGAGGTTAGAGGCAGCTCAAACCAGTTGGCGACCATTGTCTGAGCCAGTGGTCGCCAACCTTTCGGACCTCACGGACCACCGGTTGGCGACCGCTGGCTCAGACAATCCCTGGGTAGAGTTGCTAGATAAATTACAGGACACCCACTTAAATATGAATTTCAGATAACAACCCATAACTTTTTAGTATAAGTGTGTCCCAAATATTGCATGGGACATACTTATACTAAAAAAATGTTTTTTAATCTAAAATTCTAATTTAACTGCACAGCCTGTATTTTCATTTGCAAAATCTGGCAACTCTAGCCCTGGGCCATCACATGTCACCCAGAATGTATTCATAGTCATGCTAAGAGCTCGATTGGTGCTTCAAGGCCTGTGGCCTCAAGCCCTCCTGGTGATGGCTCCTGCCATGGGTCAGTCCACCCCAGTCATGATGGGCTTTCTCTACCAACCCTGGCCCACTGTGCCTCCACCCCAGCCTGTCCACAGGCATGTAATCCTGGACTCTCTCTCCTCCCTATGAGAGAAATTCCTGATGGGAATGCCATGCATGCTGTCTGTGATACCTGTAAATAATAGTATTTTTGCAGATGGGACCAAAGGAGACTGTCCTGGGCACTAATCATGCTTTTTCTCAGGTGTCTACACTGACCATATACTGAGTGTAGGCCCCCACTGGCAAAGCACACCGTGGTAACTACTAATATTGCAGGTAGAGGTCTAGAAGGAAATTACCAAACTCTTCAGATTGTTTCTCCAACTTCACTGTGCGTTAGAATCCCCAAGTGTGAAGCTGCTTGGATCCCTCTCCCAAAAATGCTAATTCCATGGATCTAAAGTGGGACCCAGGAATCTGCATTTTAATTCAGGCCCCGGGTGATGCTTATGCTATTGATCCAAGGGCTCTACTTGGCAAGTGATGCTCCAAAGACTGATCTTTGAATCCAGCAGGAGTTACCACAGAGAAAACTAGAAACAGCTCAAAATGGAACAATGGCTTTGTTTGAATGTGAGGGAGGGTGCATGCGTGTGTGTGTGTGTGTGTGTGTGTGTGTGTGTGTGTGTGTTTACAAACTGTATATTGAGCACCTGTTTTTGCCAACCACTATATTAGATGCTCTAAGTATCCTATGAAATAGAATTATTATATGTCTCCATTGCAAATAAAACTGAGCACTGGCCTGGTGGCTCAGTTGGTTGGAGCATCGTCCTATACACCAAAATGTTGCGGGTTTGGTTCCTGGTCAAAACACATACCTGGGCTGTGGGTTAAGTCCCCTGTCAGGCTTGTACAAGAGGCAACCAACTGATGTTTCTCTCTCTCTCTCTCTCTCTCTCTATCTCTCTCTCTCTCTCACAACCCCCCTCTTTTTTAAAAAAAAAATCAATAAAAACATATGCTCAGGTGAGGGTGAAAATAAATAAATATATAGACATAGACATAGACATAGACATAGACATAGACATAGACATAGATATAGATATATAGGCATATCTATATCTAAGCAACCATCCTACCGTTTGACCATTCGCCCAGTAGCTATGATGTGCAATGACCACCAGGGGCCAGACGCTCCGACCAGTAGAGGAGGGAGCCCGATTCCTCTGGAAACTGGCCGTGGGTTAGGTTGCTGCTGGGGCACTGTTGTCCCTGAATCTGCTTCAACTGCACCCCGGACCCAGAGAGGTCCCTTGGCCTGGCCTGCAGGGATCATGGCCGAAACCGGCTCTCTGACATCCCCCGAGGGTCCTGGATTGCAAGCGGGCGCAGGCCAGACCGAGGGACCCACCGGTGCATGAATCCAGTGCACCGGGCCTCTAGTAAATAAATAAAACTGAAAGTTAAAGAAGTGAAACAACTCGCCTGATGTTCCACAGCCCATAAGTGTAAACTTGAACTGTTTGGCCCCAAAGCTCTTTCCCCTGTACCACACATCCTTCCATTCAGCCAGGGTTTCTACAAACTAGGGTTCACGGATAGCCTTCAGGGGTCTCTGGGCCAACTAAAACTATCTTCAAAACACTGTGTGATTTGTGTTTTTTCTTGTGTATAGACCCATAGCTTTCACCAGACTCACAAATAGGTCACCAAATAACTTTTAAAATCACTCCATTAACACAAGCATTTCATGAAACACATCATTGGCGGGAGTGTGGAATGGAACAAGCTCTATAGAAAGCAATTTAACATCATCAAGATTGCAAGGCTGATATCCTTTGACCCAGTTCCACTTCTAAGAATTTATTCTACAAACACACTCCCACACTTGGGAGATGACAAATGAACAAGATTATTCATTGCAGCTTTATCATAAAAGCCAAAACATTGGAAACAACATAAATGTCCACCAATTGGGAGCCATAAAAGATGATGGGGCATAACCATAACAAAGGCTAAGGAAGCTCTTTGTGTACTGATATGAAAACCCTCCAAGCTATATGGTTAAGTGGAAAAAGTAAGATAACCCAATAGTATATAAATATACACAGAAATATATTTACACATACACACTCAAAAGTGCATATATGTATGTGCACACAGTTTCACTAAAATTAACACAAGAAACAAATAACATCAACACTAGTTGCCCATGGGGAGGAAATCTAGTGGAGGAAAAGAGTATACAGTGTCTATTTATACATCTAAAGTTTTGAATAATAAGAATAAATCATGTGTTTAAGTTCAAAGATAAATAATGAAACAGAACACTGTTGTGGACAGGGATTTCATTAATTCATCTTTCAGCACTGCTTCCTCCAAATGTCACAGAGGGTTGGTGTGAGCCTGACTAAAGGTTACTTGTTTTTTGTACTTTTTATTTTGGAATAATTACAGGCACATGGGAAGTTGTAAAAATAGTCCCATGTACCCTTCACCCAGCTTCTCCCCAGCGGTGACATCTTATATGGCTGTTGTACAGTATCAAAACCTGGAAGTTAGCATTGGTCCATTACTGTTAACTAGGCTACAGATCTTATTCTAAAATTATTTTTAAAATCTAGCTCCCTCACTGCTCATTCATCCAGTTAGAATGTTTACTGAGCCCCTGTAGTGGGCCAGACATCGTGTTGGAGACTTAGAAATGAAACAACTAATGTTTCATAGCCAGTAAATGTGAACTTAGGTTGTTTGGCCCTAAAGCTCTTTTCCCTTATGTGGTGGAGACACCTCAGACACATCCCTGCCCTCATGGGGTGTAGATTAGTGAAGGCGGCCCCTTTGTTCAGTGGAAATCGCGTCACAGAGGTCCGGAATCCAGCAGTGCACAGGGGGTTCTGACCACAGCTCTAAAAAAAGGAACTGTGTCCCTTGCTGTCCTGGTCATGGAGCTTCCCAGCTTGCCTGAAGCTGACTTCTAGTCCTTAAAAGAGCATGAGCAATTACTTGAGCTATATTTATCCCCATCCCTGGAGCCACACAGGGATTTGGCCTCACTCTACCCAAATCATCAGCTCATCACTCAGGCCCATCAGAGACAATCATGTGTCCTCAGCATAAAAGCAGTGGGTTGGTGGAGCCACCACAGGCCATTTGACTCAAGGCCAGAGGAGAAATGTGCAAGTCCCAGGCCAAAAGCACATCCTGGGACCAAGAGAAGCCAAGCCAGGAGACGTAGCATCCTGCAAAGGAGCACTCTCAGCTCAGGGCTGATGCTGAGATGACTGCTCCCTGCCCGATTTATGCTTAAGGGCTCTGCGGTGCCCCTTTAGTAGGCCCTGAAGACAAATCAGGGGCCAAATCAGCAGAAATTGCATCCAGGTGACAATAACAGGTGTCATTTACTGAACATGGTGCCAAACACTGTGTCCGCCACCTTATATATAAGATCTAGTTCAGTTCTCCTCAAATTCATGTGATGTAGGGTTCTCACCCCATTTCTTAGATGAGGAATCTGAGAGTTGGAGAAGTCAAGAAGCTGACCATTGTCTCAGTTTGTAAACCCACATCTTTCTGATTCTGGAGTCCTTGGAAATCAGGTTCAAGACAGCAGACTGGGAGCCTAAGTGTCTCCTTTCCCTCCCAGGATCCCATTAAAATGATAACAAAGGGCTCCTTCAGAACGAAGGAACCCTTAGCCACAAAGAGACCTGGAGGAGGCAGACATGAGTGAACACATTTCTGGAACAGGCAAGAGGATAGAGGCATGATGCCTAATGGAGCCAGGAGGAGGAGGCCCCAGCCTAGCCCTAGACAACCCACAGAGAAGGGGGCTCTGGTGCCCCAGAGAGGCCCTTCACTTGAAAAGCCAGGTGTGACAGGGACAGAAATGAGAGATGGAGCAAACATAGAGGGTCCAATTGAAAGTCTATGGACAGAAGGGGCTGAAAAGAAACTAGCTCAAATAGTTTTTGTATGCAGCACTTGGACTAAATGCCTTTAGGCTAAAGGAATAAACAAACTATAAATGAATATTGAGTAGATTTTTTTATAGACATAGGGATTAGCAATTCTGAGTGCTCCTGAAACACCCCATAGAAATGTGGCCCTCAAGATAGGAAAACATGTCAAGGATGGCCAGGTTGAGCAACTGGGCTTATAATGAAGTCATTTATGGAGGTAAAAGTGAGCTGAGGAGACAGGATAATAGGCTCAAGAATTCCACTTTGGACATGTTAAGTTCTAGATGACTATGAAACATCCCAATGGAGGTTGACACATGGGCAGTTGGAGCTCTGCAGAGAAGTGGTAACAGCTGTAATGAGAGTAGGCAGGAACTTGTGACCAAACTGCATGTGGGGAGTGGACATGAGAGATTGGGTGATTCCAAACTTTTGATCCCTGGACAAGTACAGAGAATGTGAATGCCTTAGGAAGCCAGGAGCAGCAATCCATTGGTAAAGGAAGATATGAGTTCAGTTTGAGATGCTATTGGGATACCCAGAAGATGGTTAGAAATACAGGATTGTAAGGATTGTTGTTTGAGTGAGGTCCAGACTGGTGGAATAGATTTTAGAAAGATGGGTCTCTAGAAGAGCTTTAAATTACAAGTGAAGATGGTGAACAAGCTATTGGACCTTTGAGAGAGCTGTTTAAATAGACGGATGGGATCAAAAGCCAATTTGCAGAGGTTAGTTATGGGGTTTGGTCAGGTAGGTCTTGGATGTGGTGGCAGTGAAGCTCAATTTTTCATTACTCGGCAACCATGTGCTATTATCCAACCATGAGTGTGTGGGAAGAGGGTAGAAGGATGCAGGGAAGGATGGGCTGTGATACCAGGGTGACCTTGGAAGTCCCATAAGGAGATGGAGGTCAGAGGAGGATTTCAGAGAAAGCAGTGCTGCTCTTGGAGAAGCCTGATGAGTTTCCCCCCTCTTCTGGGCTCCCCTGAACTCCGTGCTTACATGTCCCTGGTCTGCCATGGGAAGATGGGGTGGGTTGGGAAGGCTAGAAAAGCTGTAGAAGCTCAGGGGAAAGAGAGTCCTCTGGAACCTGGTCTGGTTGGGTAGGGCTTCATGGGAGAGATAGGAACTTCAGCTTGGCTTTGAGTGCAGAGTAAAACAGGGAAAGTCAAGGGAGGAAGGAGGAATTCCAGGTTGGGCTGACAACGGATGAGCAGAACCTAATGGCCAGCGGGATGGGGAAATTGTAGGATGCGTTTAGTTGCAAAGAACAGAAACCCACTCTGCTGGCTCAAGTGTAAAGGAGCTGTGTCAATGATAAATGACCCCACAGAACCCAAGGACAGGAAAGAAGCAGAGCTGGCAGGACCTGAAGCCCCTACTATGTGTATCTGTCCTAATGTCTGTATCCTTCTGTCTCCCAAAGGCCTCTCTCCTCTCTGTGCATCTGCTTTTTCCTCCTCCTCCTCTTCTCTCTACTCGTGCTTTTTCTGGACACTCATCTTGTTATGTCTCACATGGCCTCTCTGTTCCAGCTCTCTTCTCTCCTCAATCACCTGACAACTATATTGTTTCAGATTTTCAAAAGCATCTGTCCTAGCTTGTCTGTTTAAATCAGGTCTCCTAAGTCACTGGCGACCTTAGGTGCACTATCTCTCTCTGATGTAATAGTCCTAGCTGAAGCCATGAGATAAATATGGTGGCCAGCAACCTCAGATGCTGGTATCATCCAACCAGAAGTCTCTTTATTCAGGGAATTCTGACTTCCTATGGCCAGAATACTAGATCTCTTTAAATTCAACCTACAGTTGTGATGGTTCTTGTAACAACCATGTCATTTACTTGGCTCATAGAAAACCCATGGTCCACTGAGACACCCAGATCTTTATCACAGGAATTGAGCTATTCCTACCTTGCCTCCCTAAACTATCCTGAGTAACACTGTTGTCTCAGCCTGTTCTTCAAACACATGATTTCTGTGTTGGTGCCATGAAACAACAGATTGTTTATCTCACCAAAGGAAGAGTCAAACCTTTCTCAGATTCTCCCTTCTGGCTTCACATAGTTTTTCTTTTGGATGAAAAAGGAAAAGAGATGCGAAGCAGAAAAGGATTTTTGAGGTTTTCAAGTTGACATTCCACCATTAAATTAATGCTAACAAAAGCTCGATTTCACTAATCCTGAGAGGAACTTGATCTCCAGATGCACTGGACTTGCTGGTTCAATGCCTGCACCACGAGGCCTCTTCTACAGCTTGGAGTTGGGTGTTTTGGGTTGGGTTGTTTTTGGGGGTTTTTTTGGTGTTTTTTTTTTCTTAAAAGACTTTGAAGTTTCAAAGAGCATATATCACTTTTTAAAAGCAAACCCAAAAAAGTGTTATAAGCAACTTTGTTCAAGTGAAGGCTAACTGAATTAAATAGAACAGTCCCCTTTCATAATGATAAAAGAAGAAGAAAGCAGAAGGGAGAGAAAAGGAGGGCGGGAGAAGGGAAGGTGGGGGATGCATTTGTTCCTCCTCATCTCCCTGATGTGTAGCACTGGGCTGCTCCAGGGCTTAGTTCTCAGACCTAGATTCTTTCTATCCTCACTCACTCCCAAGAGGATCTGATCTGAGCTCATGATTTTAAGTATCATCTATACTCTAAAGACTCTCAAATGTTTATGTCCAGTCTGGGCCTCTCCCCCAAACTCCAAAGTCATATATCCAACTGCCTACCCAACCCCTCCTCTTTAGTGTTTCATAGACAACTCCAACTTCCCCAATACCTACTCTTCCCTCAGTCCTCTCTGTCTCAATAAATGACAAGTCCATCCTTTAAGCTGCCCAAGCATAAAACATGAGTTATTCATGATTCCCCTTTTGCTCCCCACATACCCCATAGGGAATCCATCCAAAAATTCTGTTGCTCTATCTTCAAAATATGACCAGAATTGGACTGTTTCTTATTACTTTTAGCACTCCTACCCTGGTCTAGGCTACCATAATTTCTTGCCTTGTTATCCATGCAATCGCCTCCTAACTTCTCTCCTGCCCCCACAAAGAAGGTAGAGTGATTATTTTTCATACATTATATCATATCTTACTTACTTTGCACTAGGTACCATACACAGCAATTTGTATACATCACTCATTCTCAGAACATATTTTCAAAAAATGTTTGGTCTGCATTTTCCAGCTAAGAGAATGAAACTTAGAGACATGAAATACCTTATATAAGAGCATGCAGCTTCTCTATGGAAGAGCTGGACCTGAACACCCCAAAATGCACGCTCTTTCTTTCAACTCAGTTGCTGAAGAAGAATTGTATTTTTTCCCCACAGGACATCTCTTTCTTAAAGCTGCCTGATCAAGCCAATGCAATCTAAAGTCAAGTTCATAAAGAGAGGTCTTAACAAAATTAGGTAAGTAAGGATGAAGGGGAAAAAGCAGGAAGGACACTGCTGTAGGTCAGTCTTCTTGACAGGAGTTGACCTGCCTAATTTATTTCGTCCAATCAATAACTTCATCCAACTCACAGTTTGGTATGTCGGAAAGAGGTTTTTCAACCAGGTGTCCTGGGGCCACATGAGGATAACACCAACCATATTTTCTCTCCTTTACCTCCTTGGGATTCTGGGCCTTGTATCATCATTTATTTATTTTTCACATCATTCTGGGTGCAATGTTCCACAGCC
The DNA here is from genome assembly GCF_000412655.1 of Myotis brandtii. Lineage (NCBI taxonomy): Eukaryota > Metazoa > Chordata > Mammalia > Chiroptera > Vespertilionidae > Myotis > Myotis brandtii. The sequence goes on from NW_005366171.1 coordinate 3,025,951, forward strand.
TCAGTAACTCTTTTAATTCAACAATGACAAAAAGTGCACAAATATTTGAGCACATCCTCCAAACATGGAGAAATGTCTACGCTTCAGAATTCACAAATGCCCCATTCAATCCATTTGTTTTTGTAACCTTGAACTTTCACATTTAAAATAAACCATCTACTAGACAAAAGAATTCACTTTGGATCTGGGCCTTCCTTTGTGATCTTCCTTTCTTCATCTGGATCAAAAGCAAAAGACATCTTAAAGCATCAAGGCCTGTTTGGGATTCTCCAAAAGCTAGTTTTGAGGGAGTGCTAGGGAACTTCCTTGTCTTTCCTGGGTGAGAACAATGCCCTTTTTTCCTGAATGGTAAAAGCATTCTGGGAATGGAAAACTGCAAGGCATAACCCTGGGGGTGGTGCACATGAGTGATGGGTTCCCCAAGAACAGCAAGGGCCTAAGCAAAGAGGGTACCCCTTGAGGTGCATGGCTTTAGCAGCCACCTTGGCTCTGCGTGTAAGCTGTCATCCCATGGCCCATGGGAACCCATTTGTGCTTTAAATGTGGTGTAGGAGTTGGGATAGGGATTCTAGTGAGCTAAATATGTGATGTGAACCAGAAAGTCTTTAAGAAAAGATGCTAATAAATAAGACAGTTCCAACTACAAGAAGTGAAGAAGTAAAGCTCACCAAAGTGCAGAACCAGACTTAATACCAGCTTGCAACCAAGCCTCTAAACACCAGAGAGCGCAGAGGAAAACAGGATAGGATCTCAGGAGCTATAGTCAAAAGGACTTACCAGGAAGGAAGAGGATGCAGATCTGTAGTTCAGTAGAGGAGAGCAGGAGGGGAGGGTTTTACTCTTCCAGAAGTCTGAAAACCCACCAGAGTCCTTAGGGAACATGGCATATGCTGCAGAGAATTGCCTCTGGCCAGAGCAGGGACCCAAAGACACAGCTTACTCTCCATAGCTTAATATTCATTTACTTATTGATTCAATAACCATGCATCTTTTCTGCTTCCTCCTAACTAGCTTACATGAAATGGAAGTTTTGGAATCCCCCAAATACCTATAACTTCTCTCAAAAAATAGTCCATCTTAAAAAATAGTCTATGCAATTACTTTGCAAATGATTGCTAGTATGTTTTAAACAGAGAAACAAAATGAGAACACTAATTCCTCAAAACATGAGAATGATTTGTTCCAGGAAGGAGATAGTGTGTCCTTGGTGCAGAAGTGGAGAGGAAAACTTTAAGACAGAAATGTTCAATGCTGGCTGGTGCCCTCTCTGGCTGGCAGCTGCAGGAATAGACTGAGGCTGGAGGAGGAGCTAGCACAGCCATCCACAGTACTGAGCTGGGAGACAGAGCCACAGGAGTGTTGAAGGGGCATCCTTCCCATACAGGTGTCCATCTTCTGCCATGAAGCCTCATGCTTCAGTGGCCGCTCACCACCTCCCATCACCAGGGATGGTTCCTGGTTAATTTAAGCCAATCACAGATCCCATTCTCCTTTCTAGCTATGGGCTTAGGCACGTGACCAAACCTGGACAAGGAGATGGGAAGGCAACTTCTGCTGAAGGGGTTCTGGGAAAGGTCTCCTCCCTACAAAGGAAGAGATATAGGAAGAGACCATCCCTTCTTGTTCTGCACATTGTGTGGTCTGGCTATGATGCCTGAACTGCAGCAGCCTTTTTGCTACAGGTCTGAGGCCAAGCCTGAAATAGAACTAGGAGGCAGAGCGAGGACCCTGAAGGTTGGAGCCAAACTGTCTCTGGGCTTCTAATTTTGTGAGGTAATGATTATCTTTATTGTTTAGGACACTTTGAATTGGGTTCCTATTAAATTGCATCAAAAACATTCTAATTACTAGAGGGAACTTCTTAAAACCCCCAACTCTGTGTGTGACAAAATGTGAAATCAGACAGAAAATTTTTTACTATAACAAGAGCTGCCACTAGAAATCCTTCTAGGGAGAGAACTGCTTTATTAAAAAAAAAACCCAAAAACCCTGAGAATTGTTGGGGTAGAAAGCAGAGCTTTAAAGATCTGAGTGTTAGCTGGAAAAGAGGTATCAGATGGGGGACTGCTCTGCACAGTGAAGGAGAAAGGAAACTTGTGGATACTCTGGAGGAAAATGTGACAGAAATAGGAAGGCTTTGGGGTGCATGATGTGACCCCTCTTCCTCTGCTAGGTTCACAAATACTCACTGTGAATGTCTCTCATGCACACCAGTGAAGGCTGAATTGTGCATTCAGGTTGACATTCGAATCGGGATGGCTCACACAGTTGCTACAGCCTAGAAGCAGAAGCACCAGGAGAAATTGCAGTGGGGAGTGTTCTGGACTTGCCCAGACTTTGGAATTTGGGGTTGAGAGCATTCTTTTCCAGAGATCAAATACTAAGAAGGCCTCAGATGACAGCTAGGTTACAAGGAGCAGCTTGTCACCCTGTTTGAGAAATAGGCCAAAGGCTTAATCAAGCCTCTCTATATTGCAGATCATCAGTAGAGGTGCAAAAATCCCAGATAGTGTGAAGGAAACAAAAGTAAACAACTCAATCCCATGTCCAGCATTTGAAGAATAAAATATCCCTGAGAGGTAGAGTAGCTGAAGCTAGCAAATAGATGTAGTGCCATTTCTGAAGAACCATCCATGAATAACCTAGTAAGTATGGGAGAGTGTGTTGTAGGAATTAAATAAGTAATGGATATAAATTACCTAGTGTATAATAGGTGCCTAATAAAAGCTCTTTTCTCCACTCAACCTCCTTCCTCTCTTCCCTCATTCAAAATAATATGGTGTGGTGTATACAAACTAGATTGGCACTCACCTTCATTCCATCTACCTTGCAGTGGACTGTCTAGTACTGCAAAGGCTGGAAAGCTAAAAACTACATTTTCCAGACTCCCATGCAATCAGGGATCCAGAGATGAGGAAGGACCAACCATGAGATGTACTTGTGGGAGATCTGGGTGAAAGCCAGGCAGAAGTCATACTTCTGCTGCTCCTGCTGTTTCTGTGGGCAGTGCAGTTGAGCGACTGGCTGAGCTTTCTCTGGTGGCATGAGGAGACATCCTGGTGTCCTGTCACTAGTCTCATGGATGTTGGGGGCCGGTGTCATTCATTTAGCAGGTGGCCCTGTGGCAGGAGCAGTGCTGGTACTGGAGTGAGCAGCTTCCTTGGTGGCCCAGATCTTCTTTGGGAAGCTTTTCTGAAAGCTCAACCTAAAGTCTTTTCTAAATCCCTCCAAGTAGTTTTGTAAGACACTTAATATCATGTCATAACTTCTTTCTTGCTTAATCTAGCCGGAGTAGAGTTTGTTCTCTTCAACACCAATACAGGTGGGATGGAGAGACCTTTACTGCCGAATTCCTCTTAGATAAAGCACTGTGTGATTGTGTGCGTGTGTGCGTGTGTGTGTGTGTGTGTGTGTGTGTGTGTGTGTGTGTGTGTGTAGGATGCCTTGACAAGTGCTTAAAGAGAGGGTAGTCCCCCTCCCCCACCAATCCTCACCTCATCCTCACCCTGGGCCTAGGTGTCAGCTGACACTAAAGATCAGGAACTTAATGGCATGACCCTTTTCCAGGACCCGTCTCCCATACTTTATAAAACCTGTATAAATGCTTGGTCTGATTGATTGTTGTTGTGGTTGTGGAAACCAGAGGGGTGACTGAATTTCATGTTGGGGAAGACATAGTATGAGGACGGAAGTGGTGTGTGAGGAAGCCAGAAATTTGAGAGGTGAAAGGGCTAGGAGACCAAGGTCCCCACAGTGAACCAACAGAGGAGACGATGTTACACTCCCTAGTCCACGGGACTCAGAAGCCCAAGGCCACCTTGGATATGAAAGAGCCAAGGCCCTCAGCGGACATCGTAGCACACATGAACAGCATTTTGGACTTCACATCTGTTGGCTCTTTATCTTACAACTCTCATTCTCTCTTCCCCATGAACTCTCAAAATACTTAGGCACTACAATCTTTCAGAGTTCTGGCATTTTCTCACTTATATTTATATGCATTTTTACTTGTTTCTTTACCTTCTCTGTAAGACTGTTAGCTTCTGGAAGGCAAAGGCCTGGGTCTAATTAATCTTTAACCCTGAAGTTATTACGTCCAGAGTGTTTGTGTTTGTGCCTGTGTGTGCATTTTTCTGGGGAGAGTACCCAAAGCTTTAATCATATTCTGCAAGGGGTCCAAGACCTGGAAAATATTTAGGAGATGCAAAAGGAGGTCTTCTTTTGGAACATCTGGATACTGTGGGGTTTTTTATTATTGCTATTCAAAAAAGAAACATCTTTCAAAAGTCAAATCCATGTCATCCTCATGCTTGTCTTCCATAGAGGGTGTGCACCATGGAAAGTGAAGGCTCATGGGCTGGGCAGGAAACCTAGATCAGCTTTCTGCTTTCAAGATTCTGTCAATTAGGAGCTCAGCCAAGCAGTACATGTTTATAGCCTCTTCCCCAGGACGCCTTGCCCTCCCTCAGAAAGATTTACAAGGCTAGCTGACACGAGGCAGGTCCCACTGTGGGTGGGATCCGCGGCTGTTGTGTGCTTTTCAGCCTGTCGTCTTTTAAGCTATAAATATTTATCAAGTGAGTGTGGGGATGTCAGTCTCCAAAGAGTGTCTGGGGTGGTGTGTGTGTGCAGGGGGTGCTGGGAGAGTGAGAGCCCCACAGCGGCTGGCATGTGATGTTGATGCATTAGTGATAGAAAACAACGGTAATAAAAATCCCATCAGGGTTCAGTGTCTCCATCACCCAGGGCTGGTGGGGGATGAGCTCTGTCCTAACCTTCACATCTTAGCCCAGAAAGCCTGGGCAAACACCAGCGAAGCAAAGCTTGGTTCTCGACAACTGCTGAGTTTATAAACTTTCTTAAGTTCCCATATTTATCTCTTAAATGAATCCAGTGGCACCTCCGTTTGGCTGATAGCTTTGCCTGCGGAGTGTGGATGGGTTCAGTGAGGGAGACAGGAGAAGACCGGAGAGCGCAAGATTAATTTTTTGTTGCCATTTTATGGTTTTTAACTTGGAATAATTGGTTGTTAAAATGAAACTGCTTTGTTCTCAGTTGCAGCTAAGGCTCCAAGATCCTGGCATTTTCCAAAGTAAGATCATCTTTGAGTGCTTGTGAAAGTGGGTGCCCACTCAGTTAATGATGGAAGAGTGTTGAGGAGTAGACACATGAGGGAGTTTGAGGAAAGGTGTTCGTGTGCTCTGAGTCTGCCTTCCCCAATTCTAGAAGAGGTGCTAGAAGGACTGCATCTTTTCGGCTCTCAGGGAGCCACTCACCAATTCGCACGCCATTCCAGTCACAACCTCACTGGCAAAAGGATGTCCCACTTTTTCTCTGGACACCCGTGAGCCAGTGTCTGAACGCTGGGGCCATGCCCACCTGTGCTGCAGAAAAAGCAGACACCTCCATGGCAGACTTGTCAGCAGAGACAGCAGAAGGGATGGGAACTTGACTCACGCCTGACTTCTACCCTCCAAATCTTACTTTTGTGCATCTTACTGGTAGAACCTAAATCCTAGCCAGAGCATTGCCTGCAAGGGAGTCTGGGAAATGTAGTTTTATATCAGCTTCTGCAGTAGAGAAAGGCACACTAGAGGGAGGTTAGAATGGATGCTGACCATCAGTTCACTTTATCTAACACATTCCTACTCATATCCCAAGGCCCAAATCAAATGCTACCTCCTCTCGGAGGTTCCTCTCCCCAGTAGAGAATGTTCTCTTCCCAGCTTCCTGAGGCATTTGGGATAAATGAGTAGCTGGCCTCAAGCAAACCAGCTGAGGGTAAAAATTTGCTTCTCCAAGAAGGCAGAGCTTTGGTGATTCTTGGCCTGCTTTCCCCATGCTGGAATCCTACACCTATTTTTTTTCTTACTTACACAATCAATACATTTTCACTGTAAAATAAACAAAGTTCAAACAACTCAGTTATATGAAGTAAAAGAACAAATGTTCTCCTTCATAGCCTACCACCAACACCAATTCCTCCCCACATGTAAATACCATAACAGTTTGACATGTAACGTGTCAAACCTCATGGATATATAGGTATCACATGTTACACATTGCCTTGCAACTTGTGTGTTTGTTTTTCTCAGTAGATGATAGATCATTGACATATTTTGCATGTCAGTACTAACACAGCTAACACATTTTTAAATATAATAGCTGTCTACTATTCTATTGTATATGTGAGAGGAAGAAAAAAACTATGTTAAGAATAACGAGTTTTCACTGCCTTCTGTGGAGTGAGGGGTAAGAGTGTTGAATGGAGCATCCGAGGGGCTTGGGTGAGGTAGTGTTGGGGAAGGAGTTATGGAGAGCTGAATTACTCTTTATAATGAGGGGTTGGGTGGGGGGGACTCTGAGCCTCCCTCGGAGGCCATCTAGAGTGGAGAACTGAAAGGGGACAGGGAGAATGGGGAAGTAAGAGGTTGCTGACAAGATGTAATATGAGTACCCTATAAGTAACCCCTCTGTACAATCCTCACATCTTTCATAAGTTTATTAAATTCATGAATGAATATATCCTCCATCTCTTGAGTGTTTCTTTAGAAGAACAATGCAAGGATGGTATCACTGGGGCAAAGGGTTAGAATTTCTCTATGGTTTTTGTGACATTGTTTGTTAAATTGTTATCCTAAAGGGCTATAAGAATTATGCTGTTACTTATAATGTTCCCCTGTGTGGGAGATTGAAAGGAACCCCAGTTTAGAATGTGTATTTCTAGAATCTGCCAGTTGAGTTGATCTTCACAAAGTCTGACAGATCTACACATAAATGTGGGTGCTTGCTATGTTGCAGTCCCTGTGCTACGTTCTGGCTCAGGTGTCCACCTCAGCTCCAAGCCCCAAGGTGCTGACAAGTTGGGTTCAGGACATGCGTACAGAGTGGCCATGAGCACTAGAGAAACCACAGGCCAGAAGTAGTAAGCGTGTGGCACCCATGCCCCACTCCCCACCTTCATACATTTATTGACCTATTGATCATGGAACTCTTTCCTGCTGAGCCCAGATGCTCTTTCAGAATTCCTGTCAACACAGCGCTCCAGACAATGACTACCAATCAATCAGAACTGGATGGAATAAAACAAATTTGCCCTTCCTTCTATAGCAGCGGTTCTCAACCTGTGTGTCACGACCCCTTTGGCGGTCGAACGCCCCTTTCACAGGGGTCACCTAAGACCATCCTGCATATCAGATATTTACATTACGATTCATAACAGTAGCAACATTACAGTTATGAAGGAGCAACAAAAATAATTTTATGGTTGGGTCACAACATGAGGAACTGTATTTAAAGGGCCCGAAGGGAAAAAAAAAAAAAAAAAAAAAAAAAAAAAAATAAATAAAGGGCCAGAAGGTTGAGAACCACTGTTCTATAGGCTCATTAATCTAAAATGGGATTCTAAAATTTTGCCTTTTCTGGAAAATTTATTTTTCAAAATGTGCAGTAAAGTATACAACTAATGACACTTAAAATGCTCATCCATGTCCCACCAAAGGTAGGTATGCACACTTGAGAAAATCCAGGAGTGGTGGAAAGGTGGGTGAGTGGAACTCAGAGGGGAAGCTAGTCCCCTGCCATTACTTCTTGAAGGTTGTCTGTGGTCCCATCTGGTGAGCCTGTGAGCTCATATTTGAGATCCAAGACCCTTGGGGAAGTAATGGTGGCCGGCTGATAGCGGCTGAGAGACACTCAGGAAGTGTCTGGGCACATCTGCTAGGTCCATTGAGGTGCTATCTGGTAGGAAGTCAGGGTCTGGAATCAGAAGAGAAATGAGGAAGGCCTGTTCTGCCTAGAGCTGTTAAAGGCCTCTCATGACCTTCAACGGCATGGGTCTAACATAAGTTAGTGATGCATTTCAAGTGTTCAACATGAGGGCAGGGACACCCAAGTCAACAACAGCTGGCATTTCAGGCAGGTAACCCAGAGCCAGGAGTTCTGTTATGAATCCTGACTGTTGTGCAGTTTTGACTGGACAGTTTCTCCATTCTGCTCCATGCTCGGGCCTCTTAGTTAGATCAAGTTCTGGGCTGGCTAATTTTCCACATGTGCCCTTATTCAGGTGCTAGAGTCCAAGAACTGTGAATTCCATCCTCCAGCATGGCTCCTGTAGCGAGTTTCTTTCCCAACACCTCCCATATTTTCCAAGACCCAGGCTTCAGTTTCAAGAGATATTTGAAAGTACCAACAGGTTCTGTGCTCTCTGGGGTCTTTGGTTATCCCTAGAAATGCTTCTTGGGTCTCTTCTAACAATTCTGTTCTTCCCATGAAATAGCAGGAATGGGAATGGTGAGCAGATTGGGACAAACTCAGCAGACCCCTTGTTATATCCCAGATACAAGGTATAGGCTGATGGTTCACTTCCAGTTGACCAGGCAGAGCAAGTGGACAATGACCAACCTCCTTCTCCCAGAGCCAGTGGCGGTTGGGCCCTTAGCTAAAGTATGTACAAAAATCCCCTTTCCCTTAAGCACGTATGATAGGTTGGAAATTTTAAAAGCAACTTGACTGGCAAAAGGAGAACAGAAATTATACCAATGCAGAGTGTAAGACTCATACAAATGTATGTCACTGAACCAATCATAACCTCCTATTTTCCCCAAAATGCTATCTTGCCTTTGAGCCTCCTCCCCAGCTCCTGCCTGGCTTTAACTGACCAACACCACCTTATTCCATGTTTTGCAGAATAGTCTCCAAGAGACTTGTCCCTTGTCGCCAAGACAAAAATTCCCATCTGTACTCGCCGTTTCGCCTCGGTCTTCCCTTCTCCCCATCACTGTTCCGGGAGATTCTTTTAGCCCTTTCCAACAAGAGACTCACAGTAAAACGGATTCATTATACTCTGTGTGATAAGAATCAGTACAATCTAAACACGAACAGAAAGGTGACCTCACGCCTTCCATCAACGCATTTCAGACTCCTACAAAGGACTAGACAGAAGGTCGCCTTCTCCCCAAACTCTAATCTAGTGCTGGTTCTAGCTGCCAGGCCTGCTTGCTGCCCAGCCCCTCCCTTCATCTCCCTCCTCTGCCACCACACACGCCCAATCTGTCCTGTGCAGCCCTTTGCTGCCCTCTGCTGGGGCCTTCCTTAAACAGCCCTGGAGTTCACCAGCAACTGGGGGAGGGAGGTGGGGTGTGCTCTCTTCCCTAAGTCTTGCAGAGTTCCCCTTCAGACTGGCCGCTGGAACAATATTTTAACCCACTACTCCGGTACTTCAACATAAAATAAAAAAATTTTAAATGTGGGTGAAGGAATTTAAAACTCACTTCAAGGTGAAGATTAAAAGGGCTTATTCATTCATGAATCAAATGTTTATTGCATGCCTACTGTTTGCTAGACACCTGTACAAAAAGGAATGTTAAAAAACTATCCCATATAAGAATAATAAGATGCTGGGACAGACTATAACAAAGGAAGCTACTTGGATGAGGAGGAAGTAAAACTTGAGCAGAACAGGAGTCCCACTGAGAATGGGATAAGGAATCTGGGTCTGAGTCTTCCAAGCAGAGAGGCAAAAAGACCATTATGAAGGCCCAAAAGATGGAGGTTGAGAGTAGCTAGGGCTACTGGGGTTGGAGGGGGGCGGTAAACACTGGCCAGAATAGGCAGAGCCTCAGACAAGGTAAAAGACTTCACTCTCAGTGCAGTGGAACCACAGAAGGGTTAGGAGGTGGGTTTCTGATATCTCCCCCTCCCCCTTCTTCCCACATACACTGCCTGCTCCCTAATCTCTTGCTGGCCATTTCACCACCCATCTCTAAAAGCTGGTGTTCCTTGCAACTCAGTCCTGGGCTCTCTTTTCTTCTCTTCCCCCTCCATCATATCATCCAGTCCCATGACTCTAAGTAGCATGCATATGTGGGTGTGTGTCTCCACCTGCAGCTCTCCTTCTAGCCCCAGATGCATGTTTGTATCAAGCTGCCCACTTGCTACCTGCTTTTGGACTTTGTTAACATCTCAAACTTAACATCTCAGCCTTGCACTCCTACACTCTTGATATAATCCCAGCCCACTCCCCTTCACTTCTAAACCTATTTCTCCTCTAAATCTTCCCCATCTCAGCAAATGGAACCACTTGCTGAGACTATGTTGTAAATATGACAGAATATATTTTTAACATTCCTTAACTGTCCCCCAACCATTGCCATTTTTTCATTTAAAAATATGTACATTCATAAGATGAGTAAACTTAAATGGCCCAGGAAGGTACAAAATGAAAAGAAGGTCCCTGGGATTCAGCCATGAATCCTTTCTATTACTCATCTTACATCCAAGCTATCAACAAACCTTATCAATTCTATTTCCAGAATGTGTCTCAAATTTGTCCATTTCTCCCCAACTGTACTGCCCACGCTATAGGCTGTCCACGACCACCTCTGGCCTGGAACACTGCAGCAATCTACTAGCTAGCTTCTTCTTGGCAACCTTTGCTCTCTGCCCACCATTCTGCACAAAACAGCCAGAGTGATGGATGACGCTATAGTCCAGGAAATTGGAGCTGTCACCTCTCTACTGTTTTCCTTTGAGCTTAACACGAAACCAAGCTCTTCCAGCAAAATCTGGCCTATTGTTCCAACTCCATCTCACTTCCTTCTCTCCCGTGTTTTCTTAGTTCCTTCAAATAACATCAAGCTGTCTTCTGCCTCCCAACCTTTGGATATGTAGCTCTCTCTACCTGGGATGTTCCTGCCTCCATCTCCATGAAGTGGGTTACTTCTCATTCTTCAAATGACAGCTTAAATGTCACCTGTCAACAAGATTTCTGTCTACCCCACCGACAGCATGTCCACTTCTACATTTATCTGATATCAAAGCATATTTGGAACCTTCAGTCAATAAAGCAGTTTGATATAAAAGAAGAAATTAATGGAACCAAAGAAAAATCAGAAATCAGACTCTAATGCACAAGGAAGTTAGTATATTGTAAAAGTGCAAAGGTGAGATTTCAAATCACTGGAGGAAAGAGAGATTAGTAAATAAGTAGTGATGGCACAACTAGTCAGTGCCTACGGAGATAAGAACAAAACTGGGGTTCCATCTCACTCCTTAAACCAAATCAATCCCAGGTAGATCAAAAGTTTAATGTAAAAATAAATCATAAAGTATCTAAAAATGTGAGTTAGTTTCATACTAATACAAGAAAGATAAGGCTATTATATCTCTACTAGAGGCCCGGTGCATGAATTAATGCACAGGTGGGGTCCCTCGGCCTGGCCGGCAATCGGAGCCGATCAGGGCTGGCCTGCTCAGGGGAGGGACTGTAGGAGTTTGGCTGTGGGAGCACACTGACCACCAGGGGGCAGCTCCTGCATTGAGCATCTGCCCCCTGGTGGTCAATGTGCATCATCGCTACCATCCAGTCATCTGGTCGTCTGGTCATAATGGTCACTTAGGTTTTTACATATAT